>NC_050603.1:21524517-21843267 GCF_013368585.1 Megalops cyprinoides | reverse complement strand
TACTGAAAATCGTTCCTGAATTCCTGTGCTGAATATCTGAGATGAGTTTTAGTTGGAAAGGGAAGGACACCCATGCATTTAGCAGAGGCCAGTAAGACCTGAATAAACTGCATAGTGATGTGATAACTGCCGAGATTGTCGAAAATGAGTCGAATGCTTGACAGCTTGGGGTGTCACGGTGAAATGTTTTATTTTAGGGGAACAACAATATTTTTAGCGGAACTTCCTTAAATAATTCTGTATATTTTGTTGGCCTTTTTTAACAGTATTTTGTAGTGTTACTCACACATCCGCCAGCGAGAATTTCAGATGCTAGTGGGACTGTGCCGTCCTTCTGCATAGTTTTTCCTCTGACAAAGTCATTCACCTGTAAAATAACAACAGTAGCATGTTACACATGGCCATACTATATACAGGTAGCTAATACATTAGTCTAGGGCACAGAGCCTCCCTGATTTTCTGCTCAATAGGAATACAGTTTCAGCTCTTCACTTCAAAAATACAGAATGTGTAGATATCAGACATACAGACATGTCTACATGACTGAGGGTGAATGAGTTATAAACTAGGCCATACATGAGGCCATTTCAGAGAGGAGAGCCGTTCAGTAAAATTAAGCCCTGATCCATTTTGTGATACAGAACTGTGTGTAAAGACCTAACTATCATTCACGATATCCAACACATTCAAAATGTGACTGCTATTGCCATGTAGGCCGGACTCCTCCAGGAACACACACGCTCTCGGCCTTCAAAGTGAGCTCACCGAGTGAGCTCAAAGAGACCCGGAAAGCAGCCCCGCAGGGAAGCGTTCCCCCCGAAAGCGCGGCGGGCGCCATTTTGATTCGGATTAAGTGCGTGCGGCGAAATAAAGCACTTACTGTAAGCTTTATAGCCTTCTCCGGGGCCACACCCAGAAGCTGCGGTACCAGACCTATAATTAGGAAACACGATGATTAAAAAAGGAACGAGGCAAGGAAGTACTGCTCGCGGGCACAAGAATTCCCTCAATATAACGCTGGCCCACTGCATCCAGTAGCCTGTTACCCCTGCTAATGAAAGCGATTGATGTGGAATGTTTAGACATCAGAACTTTAAGAGGCTTACAAAGTGAAAGAAAAGCTCTGCTTTCAGAACGTCCCCAGTTTACGCAGCCCTAAATTACAATGCAAAGTTCCAGGCGGTTAAAAATAAACAAAACGATCTGATTTTGGTGCGGTGCCCCCACCTCCTATGTGCAACAAACAAGAGAGGTGGGGGTTGGTTGGCGCTAGCAGAAGGAGGCCACACAGAATCGGTGCAGAAACGTATCATTATGTCGGCTTCGGCGTATAATGAGATGTGCGGACGCGCAGGCGTCTGTGTGTGTATGTGTGTGTGTGTGTGTGTGTGTGTGTGTGTGTGTGTGTGTGTGTGCGCGTGCGTGTATGTGCGTGTGTTGCGGGGGGATGCAGATTGCGCTCCATTTTAATGGCAGCTGCAGCTGAGCTGTTCTGATGGCACTCGATTTCGCGGGGTTAATTAGACTGGGTCCTGAGACGGTGACATCATCAAGCTACTGTTTTAGCGCCAAATCAAACCCATATGCCCGTTTCACACCGTTCCCCCGGTTTCAACGTGGAACCACTTAACCGACTAGGAACACAGAAAACTGAAGGGGGGGAGGGGAGGTATGAACTCTGCATTTTATTTTTGGAAACATCCACCCATCCTCTGCCGCGCGGTCCTGCAGCACGTAGCGGCAGCTCCGTGTGCGCTATGCAGATTCGGTTTCCGCTGGGAAGCCATCTTAATAAGTTGTGAAGCCATCACGCAGAGTTAATCTTATATTTCCAGCACGCTAGCGCGGGTGCGGCGTCATTCATCTCAGAGATACGTGGTCCACTGCTTTAATGGCTTGCATGTGTGCAGCATCAGATCCCCACCAAACCATTAAAGAAGCCGCAAGAGTTTCAGAGCTGGAAAGAGCTCTTGTATAAAATAAATACGTTCTGCATCCGTGCCACAGAAAGCCCTCCGTTTCAGAAAGTACTCTGTTTCTTCTATGGGTCACCTCCTTTACCCAGGAGGATTTCCCTTGCTCAAATGCGATGAGTAAAAAGAACTAATGAATTTACTGAATAAATGAATGAATAATGTCTCCTTTACTTATGGAGCTCTGGCAGGAAAAAGCCTCTCCGCCTCTGAAAGATAAAGGCAGATTCTTCTGCAGCTCCATAGGAACATCTCTGAATTCTATCATCAGGATCTTGGAATTCTGTCATCAGAGCCTCAGAATTCTAATCACCGTGTTCCAAAAGCAGTTCATTCTGCATTATCTGACGGTGGGGTCTTCACCGCCATCACCTCCCCAGAGCGAGGTGCGAGTTGTCATTGTGTGAGTGCCTCGGGAGGCTGCCATTGTGCATGGCCTGGACACACACTTCATTGTGCTTATTCACTCTGGAAGAAGGTGCGCTTGATACAATGGGCACCTTCTTCTGTGGCTTCGGTGCGCAGCGTCGGCCTTAAAGGCAACAAAGGGAGGGGGTCAGCAGGAGCTTGACCCCTCATGAAAAACTTTTGTGGGGTCTCGCCTGCAGCCCTGGTGAAGACTGACCTCTGTAGAGCCCAAAGAAGCCTTCGTATCGCACCACCTTCTTGAAGCAATCGAAGCTGTTCTTGTACATCAGCTCTCCTACGAACGAGCCAGATGTCCTCTGGTTCTGCATGCGGGTCTTCACCAGGTCAATGGGGTACACCGCAGTGGCGCCCACAGCTGGGGATGAGAGGGAATTACAAGGTGGTTAATTAAAATAATGTAACCTGGGGAGGAGGGGGGGTGGAGCGGGACAAAGGGACATGAAACAAAAACAAAACAGCCACCGCGGCCATCCCAAACTGGGACGGGCCTCTGCAAAACTCCGCCACGCCGACGGGGTTTAATTAAAAAAGGGTATTGCGGGGGCGCTACCTCATTATTAACTTGTCTCTTTGTGGAGCCCGTCTGGAGCCGGACGAAGCATGCAGGCACCGCCCCCATCCAAAAACCTCTGATCAGTGACAGGTACAAAAGAATCCACACACAGGTTCCCATGACACACCCCCTCCTCCTCTGAAGGCAATAGGGCCGGCTTTGTGCTCTCTTCCCCCGTAAGGCCGGCTCAGAATGAGGGGTGGGGCGGGGCGGGGGGGGTGGGGGTGGGTTGGTGGACACGCATACACACACACACACACACACACACACGCACACACACACACACACACACACACACACACGCACACACACACACGCACACACACGCACACACGCACACACGCACACAAGCACACACGCACACACGCACACACACACACACACACACACACACACACACACACACACACGCACGCACACACACGCACACACACGCACACACACACGTACACGCACACCTACCTCCAGCAACAGAGCCCAGGGTGAACCTGTAGGCTGACTCGGCTACCTGGATGAGGAGGGGCCGCGAGGCGTCGCCAGGAGACTGCTGCTCAGACACAGACACAGACAGACAGACGGCAGGAAGTGAGGCGGGCGGAGACGCGAGCCGGAGAGACCTTCTTCTGTTTCACTCGCCGTCAGAGGCGCTACGGGACAAGAGCTGGCAATCACATGTCCCCGAGCCTCTAAGGGTTAACCTGGCCTGACCCACAGAGTCACAAACAGAAATTCAGACCCGGACGTACAATGCAACACGCAATGCATACCCCTCTCCGAGATGATCTCAGCGCTCATACTTCATTCTCTCAACATGCTTAATCATTCCCATGCCTTTAGTTTCCTTTATTGGTTATAAGGCAAGATTTCAAAGTTTAATATGTACATTTAGGGATCATGCAGAGAATGCAATAAAATCTGCTTGCTATTCTCTCAGAAACATAGTTTAATTAAACAAAGCGGCTTGTCACTGAGCGAGATGACATTCAGCTTGTTGCGTCTGCCATTTGCAGCCCCTCTCGTTCTCTGAGCGCGTCGCCTTCGGTTGTGAAACGAAACGAACCCCACAGCATGGGGTCCCCGGCAGTTTGCTTTGTTGAATTATTAAAAAAAAGAGAGGGGATGGTGGAGGAAGAAGCTGCGAATTAAATCCAGGTTTGGAAGCGTTTTTTTTTTTTGATTGGTAACCCCAGGGTCGCGGTGACATTCTGCAGATTGTTAGTTAAGCAAATAGAGCAGAGAGGCCTTGGACGGCCCCGGGGCCCCGGGGCCCTGCGGCCACAAAGCCCAGCGCAACGCAAGCCAAGTATTAGTGAGCAGCCAAACAAGCGTTCCGCTCAGCGGATACCTGTCACCCGTCCCGCCCTTCCTCGAGCCCGTCCTCGGGACCGGGGCATCAGGGGCACCGTCGCAGTCTCTTTCCCCTCCTCCGCTCCCCTGAGGCGGGGGAGGGGTGGGCTTCAGAGGGGGACCTGGCCAGACCCCAACCCAAAACCGAGCGGCTGTGGCAGGACTGGCGTCTGTGCTCCGCTCTGCCGCTCTGAAGTCCCAGGCGGGGAGGAACGGTTAGCCCCTCGCGAGGTCTGGGAGCGCTTCTGACAAAAAAGAACACCCCCCCCACCCCACCCCAAACCCGCTCCCCGCTCCCTCCGAAGTTTCGAACCCGCACCGTCGTTTTTCATTTCCCCCGTCTGTGCGCTTGAAAACGAAAACGTTCTTGGACTGCTGGCGGGGGAAGACAATTTACGACTTTTTCTGTTTGGAAATTCTCGTGCCAGACCAAATTATTGCTTCAGAAAAGGCAGCTTTTTTTTTCGCGCTGGCCGAATGAACTTGAGAAACACTGGAGGCAGCTCAACAGCCGGCAGGGCCAGAGCGCAGCCAGGGAGCCGCATCGCTGGAGAAGACAGGACACTTCCTTCTGTGCGATTAACGCTGACGCTTCTGTAATGTGCAACAAGACACTCTTAATATTTACTGCCTACTACTTAATATCTACTGTGGTCTCACACTGGTATCACTCTGATCTACCATGCAGCTGCTTATTCCCTAATGAGCATGGTCAGAGGGGTGAGGAATGAAATGTAATTCTGTATATTTGCACAACACGAGCTTTGTAAACACGGGCCTGGGCTTGGTATCCCTGCCAAAGCTGAGCCACATCCGGCGAAGAGAAGTAGCATCTACCTGATAAGAGTTTATAAAAATAAACAGGACTGACTACATCAGACACTGTGTCATTACTGCTGATGTAGCTTGGCATTTCCAAGGCCAGCTCTAGGCCAGACTGCGATGACACCATGGAATACTCTCCCAGGTGAACTGCAATAGCAAATGATGAAATGCAAAAACAAATGCATATAGATGACATAACGGAGACATAATCTGCCATCTCATTGCAAACTGAATCATATAAAGAAAAAGTATAGCTTACTATACTTTGTAGAGTGCACCAATTCAACAGTAATCATTAAAAACGAGGCACAAAGGACACAGCTGCCTTCATAGAGTTTTACCTGTCTCTGGACTTCTGCCAGGTTGTACGGTAGAGCCCCCTCTTCCAATGGGGCAATCTTCTCGATGTCCACTAACCCGACTCGGCTGTGGGGGGAAGAGAGACCTCATTCAATCAATAAAATAACCAACTAGACGACTTCTACCTCAACAACAGAGAGGAACAGACAGAGCGTTCGGAAAGCGACAGATTCACAGTCCGTGCGTGCGTCATCCGTCAGCACGTGAAACCCGCGCTTCGTCCCCCTGCATCGAGAGCTACATTCCACCGATTATGGGAACAATTATCCGTGGCATCTCCAATCAGGGCCAGTGCCTATTAAAGTATAGTGTTGCACAGAAATAATAATCAGGGGCACGTTGGAGGAGTAATTACCGGTGCAAGAGGACAATGGAAATGCATGGAAAGGGAGCCTGGTACAGTAATATCCATCCTGGCATGTCCTCCTTTCCTACACAGGCGCAAAGCCGATGGCTCGGATCGGGGGCGCTCTTCTCTGCGGGACTGGGTGGACCGTTTCGGCTTCTTTTGATCATGTCAACTGTTTTTAATTTTCATCCGGAAGGTATTCCGAAGAGGCTCCTGCGACCGACTCCACAGACAAGCCTAAATGTTAGCGTCACGTCGGAGTAAACCTGCATGTCGTCGACACTACCTTACGATCCATCCCATATCATAAACATTGACAATAAAAACTGTCCTTTATGTTCTTTTAGGGGTTAGGTCATGGCAACGCATAAAATCTTTTTTTTTTCCTCCAGAGTGTTTAAGTAAGGGAGGAATTCAATCATCTTACATTGCGGTTTGACCTCAGTAATGAATAACAAATATAAACCAGTTTTTCTTGTTTTATAACGCATTTAATATTCTCCTTCTGCTTCAAAGCAAAATAAATGAAAACGCTGTGAAAAGCTAAGAAACAAAACAAAAAAAAACAAAAAACAAATCAAATCCCCCCATGCAACTGATAAATACACTAACATCAAACCGCAATGTGAGAGAACAGAATTCCGTCCCAATTGTCACGGACCTGTAGAGAATACGTTTTACAATACAAGTACATATTTTGCTATGCTTTACAAATGCACACAAAAACTCAACCAAATGACGTACGCATTTGACGTCCACCGCAAACAAAGCAGGCAGTGGCCTGCTGAGACGCCACTGGCCGAAAGCGCTTCCCGGGGGGGGGGGGTGGGGGGGGTTTTATTCCCCAGGTGCCGTCTTCAGAGGCGGGGGGGGTTTGAGGCAGCGGTGCGGTCTCGGCGGTGACTCACCCCCGTGGCTCAGACAGGTCGGCCAGCTGGAACAGGATGTCCACCTCCATGGGGGTCACCTGGCCAAACCTCTGCGCTGCGATGATGAACTCCTCTGGAGGACATGAGACAGAGCGAGGGGGAGTCAGGCCTCTCTTTGTAAAACACTACCGGTGCATTAAACTGACTGAATCCATTACCCACATTCTGAGATGAAAAACAGTGATTCATACAAGTAAATGAAACCAAATGGATATATGCACATATCTGTCTAAGTAAAGACAACTGTCTCATCTATCTGTCTATCCATATCTATATATGTATGTATGTATATACATATATATACTTTTATTGCATTATATTAAGTTATTGTAATCTAACAGATGCTCTTATCCAGAGCAACTTAGATAGGTTATATCTTTATCCATTAATATAGCTAGATATATACTGTGGCAGCTGTAGGTTAAGTACCTTGGTACTTTGGTACAACAGCAGTATCCCAACGAGGAATCGATCAGAAGTAAGGATTCTTTCAGGTCTGTTATAGATTTACTTTCACCTCACAAACTGTCAGAATATACTGCTTTACACCATACACAAGCACACACTTGAATTAAATGACAGCACCGCAAAGGGCTACTGACTTCAGCAAAGCCAGAGCAGTAGCCCCACAGTACATGCTGTGCGTCGGTATCAGGTGACCTTGGCGTATCGCGTGTTGTGACACAGCCGTTGCGCCGCTCTGTACAATGAAGTGGAGCTCAGTTTCCTCAGGGGCTTTAAAGAGCGCGACACGTGGGCCAGGCGCCTCCCTGCTCCGCGTCGCATACAGGGCCCTCTGTGTCTTTGTGTGAGGCAATCCCAGCTTAGTTATGCTTCACTCCTCTTTACTAATTGGAGCAAGGACACCTCGCGGCCCGGCGAACGCTGGCTCTCTTCTCCTGCCCGTATCCTGTGACACCTGCACAGGTGAGCAACGGGGGCCCTCAGAGGTAGCTGCGGCCTTTCCCTATGGTGGCAGTCGTACCGGGAGAACGGTTCTGCTCTCTCTAGCGGAGGGGGGGGTGCGGGGGGCATGGATGTCCGCAGGCACCAAGTTCCCCTGTGGCGACCGACGTGGGCCCTGTGGTGGTGCCGGGAACATTGCAGTGAGCGCGCCCAGATCGAGCTGATAGCACTGCATTCCCGGCCCGCTGGCGCTGCAGGGAACAGGGTGGGGTGTAGGCACGGTGGGGGGGTATGGGGGTAGGGGTGTCCGCAGTGCACCCCCCCGGGCAGAGGGTCTGGCAAAATATGGGGGCCCTTTCAAAAAAACTTCTTTCTGCGGGGTGCGGTCAGAGCCTCCGGTGAGCGGAGAACAAAGGGGCGAGGGCGTGGGGAGGATGGGAAAAAGCCGTCGGCTGCAGTTAGGGGGACACTTCACAGGCGCCCCCGATCCACAAGGGACTGTGGGAGTCTGGTTCCTGTGTGGACTGGGTCTCGTCCAGCGGGTACACTCAGACAAGAGGAGAGGGGAACCAGGAAAAAAAAAGACAGAGCGAGAGAGAGAAATCGCAGCTAACCTTTGGTAACTTCAACATCTTTGCGACTCCCAGCCAGAGTGGTGTAGATCTTCCTAATGAGCTCCATGTTGTTGAGCAGAGAGTTAAAGCCGTTAAAGTAGGAGAAGCTGACCTGGTGGGACGTCCCTCCGCCCGCAGCCTGGGGGTTGGTGCCACCAAAAAAAAAAAAAGCAACAACAACAAAAACACAAGGAAAACACAGGAAGGAAATGAAGAAAAACACACACAGTTAACACACTCCAAAACAGTAAACATACCCCCGCATGACGATATATTTCGGGGGAAATGCCAACCGGCCGATGCCTTTTTTTAGGAGGAAAAAATAAAAAACTGAATGGCTAATCGTTAACAGAATTCATAACCATCAAACCCTATGGGGAACTAAATAAATACACATGCGGGCTTACGGCTTGAAGACCGGTAGTAATTTAAAAGGATCCGAGCTCTAGAGCTGTTTTAATTAAGATGTTTTACGAGAAGTGGTATCTAATAAACAGGAAAAAAATAGAAAGAGGTGAAGCTTAAAATAGAAACTGTAAGTGCTGTAGTGTACATATTAAAATTCCTGAAGCCTACAGCTTCTCTGATCACTGTGGAACTACATTACTCTGGTTTACATATGACTATGCACTGCGCATCAAGGTGATATACATAAAAATATGTTATTTCTATTTTTTTAACTCAAGCCATTCAGACAGATTCAATTTTTTCTTAAGGAAATTAAGTGCTTGTACTAGTAGAGGTGTGAAATGCACCCTTGCACTACTTGGGGGAGTGGGGGTGGGGAAAAGTGCAGGGGCAGCCATCCCCTCCACTAGATGGCAGTGTAACCTTTACAGAAACAGTAGCACGCCTGAAGCTACAAAACCAGGTATCCCCGCCACTCCTCACCCTACCTAAAGAACAACGGCAAATTCTGGCTTTTAAAACGGAGATACATTCAGTCTCTGCTGTCTTTAAGCCCCAATTATTTACTAGTCAGATCAGCATGGCTGTCAGGTCATTTGATGGAGGAGCCTATTCAAAGAGAAACTTTGAGAGACTCGGCCTTTCTAATTCGATTTTTCATGTCTGTGTGTTTACAAATTAGAGGACAAGGTGTTTAAGCTAGGTTTTTATGAGAATATTATCTTAACTTCACTTGTAATGGCTTTGTGGGAGTGTGTTTACTAACGGGCTGTGGAGCTACCTCGTCTCTGAGGCAAGCACTGAGAGAAAATGACAGGGGCAGCAGGCAGTGGTGTTTATGTGGAGGTCTGCGCACACACACAGACCAGAAAACCTCCATGCTCGAAGGGAGGGAGAAAAAAAAAAAAAAGAGGGAAAAAAAAAAACTAAAATAGACCCAACCGCGAAGCAAACTGGCCACTTGATTTTTTGGCCCATCCCGCGACCAAAATAGAGAGGTTCTGTGACTGCTGGGGCGCGTTTTCGGGACTCACGGCGACCAGCGACTCCTCCACAAACGGCGTCAGCATGTGCGGCCGAATGGTCACCATGATGTCCCGGAAGTCCAGCGCCGTGATGGTGCCCGTCCTGGCCTTGTCCCTCTGCATGAAGGCCTGCCTGGCGTGCTCCAGTTGCATTTCCTGCGCAGGCACACAGAGACACCGGGTTGTGGAAACTGGGAGAGTTCCTGTTTCCACAGAGATCCTGTATGGCATCATGGGGGGGGGAAGTGCAGAATGCAGGGGCTAGCTCTCTGAATGCGTATTTGATCTGCTCCTCACACACCTATACCTTTTGCTTTGCACATATCCACAGGTTGGGCTCTAGCTTCTTCGTGACAATGAAAACCATGCAGCTCTGCGCTTTCTCCACATTACAACATGCTATTTCCAGTACAGATAATATAGGCACCACAAAACCTGCCATTGTGAAGCAAACCTTTTTTTCCCATTTCAAGCAGATATTTTCCATCTTCCCCAGAGAATCTCCTTTTTAACTGTGGGAAAGCATAAACTCGGCCGTTTAGCGAGGTTAGCGCCGGGGGGGGGGGGGGGGCCGCGAGAGGGCAAGGCCCCCCCCGTCCTCCCAGGAGCTCTAATGAGACAGGAGCCTCATCGCCAGGCTCTCCTGACGCCATTTTCCCCTCTCTCAGTTGCCGGGACCCGGCAGTTGGTGGAGCTGCAGTCATTTGCTCTTGGCCGGTGTTGGTGTGTTTCTCAGGCTCTCCAAATCCCTGATTAAACACACCCCGGGGTGCAGGCGCTCGCCGCTCTGCCCCGGCGTCTAATCACACCTCGGGGCCCGCGGCGCTGCGCGGCGGCTCGGCGAGGGGCGCTTCTTTAAGACAATGGCTGACAATGACGCGCTAACAAGCGGGCCGGCGTGCAGGCCCACTCCCTCAGCCTTCACAACGCAGCCTGAATAAAAGCCACACCGGGATCACACCGTGTACGCTGCAGCTGGCAGAAAAAGAGTGTGCAGTTGAATTCCTGATCCATTTCTTTCCCTCAAAGTATATGCTTTTTGTTATCAATCCTGACACAAAAACAATCTACTGGATTCATGCATCTACCAGATAACCACAAAATAATTCGATAAATCCATACTGTTAGTGTGTATATATTACACATATATATATACACACACACACATATATATATACACACACACATCATTAGTAACATGGTGTATTAATATGGTGTATTAGCATACAAGTATTTCATTCAAGTATTGAAATAAAAGTATTTAACACAAAAAGCACAAAAGTTGCAATGAAAAAGAGCATAAAACAACACAATCTTTTTTTCCCTGTATTAACAGAATGATACTGAGACCAGACGCCATAAGGGGAAGGGGAAAAATACGAAGCCCCAGACAGCAGCTGACAACTGCAGACGACAATTTCATACACCTCCTGAAGAAGGGACCAAAACTGGGGTTATCAACGCTGACATTCTATAAAAGCAAATCTGCAAATCAACATGTGCAGTGACAGGATATCATAAACACCAACGCCGCTGCGCTCAGAGCGACAGTTGTCACCGCTAAGGTTACCGCGAAAACTCATCATTAACGGAAGTTATCATAATTGCATTACCGCCAAAAAGAGACCCACGCTAGGAGACACTAAAACATGCATATAAGAAAAGGGACTGGCGTGATTTACTAAATTGCATCGCGACTAAAAGGCGCAATTAAAAGCGACCCCGGTAAAATGGAAGAAGAGGTCAGTAATGGTGTAACTGTGGCGGGAACAGGATTCACGTTGTCACAGAGAGGGAGAGCAGTGAAAAGAGTTACTGCAGAATAGTCAAAACAAGGCAAAAAAAAAAAAATCGTGGGACAGAAAATTCCCAGACCAGCAGCAAGATTAAATTAAAAACGTTCGAGAACCAGCTGCAAAACAATTGCGGCTCAGAATCTCACATTTTACCATTTTAGCCGTTAAAGCCTTAAATTAATGCAACCGTGAGGGGCTGGAGATGTGGTTCTCTGGTGGGGTTTACATTTTAGAGGTACGGTAGGCATTTGCTTTTAAAAGCCAGTGTTGACACCACGACGGCTTTATTGTATTCAAATGTTCTGAGGCTGAGGAAAAACATTTGTCAAGTGACCTCTGTTTTGGTGCAATTAGTCAGCAAGAGTGTTGACATTTTACCTGAATTTAAACAATGAAAAGCCTGCAAGAGAAGGAAGGTCCTTTTGTGGGCCCTCCATTTTTTTCCCATAAAATCAAAACGCGTGAAAAAATATCACAGGTTAAACACATTACAGGATGACTGAGAATGGAAAACATTAGGCTGCTTTAACAATATTTATGTAATGTCGGCCGACGTCAGCCTGGCTACTGTGCGCCATAGCAATATGCATAGAAACGTCTCAATCAGGACTAGAGCGGAATGGCCTGAACTCTGGCACGTACCCTCACGCGAAGAGCCGCATGCAGCGTTAGAGAATTTCCTGACCCCCTTTCCAGAGCCATTCAAAAGAAAGCCCTTGCGAGAAATTTGCGGGCACAAACATTTCTCATTTCATCTAGCTCCGCGCATATCTGGTTCGTTCTCATTACGGCGATACCTGCATCTGCCAAGATTATGGCAATGCTCCTTACAGCAGATGGATCAACTAAGGGGGTCCGCACAAAGTTTTCAACACAAGGGATCTGGACATACATTACTGGAGGAGCCGATGCATTCCAGGCCATTATCTCAGGTTTTGCTTCCAGTTACAGGAGGCTTTTGGTACCAGTTACATATCCCAATACAGCTAGAATCCTACATAGCCATTTTTCCACTAAAAAACTGTTACCAGAGGGGTTGAAATAGTTCACCGCTTGTATTCACCTGGCTTATCAATCTAACATCATGAGAATGGCAGAGTATCTTTTCCTGCACTGATACGGAAAACAGTCTTGATCTAGATGTCCCTGAATGGAACAGCTGTATGGGGAAAGTAACCATTTTTTTCCCCCCTCTCTCATCTCTTAAGCCTAGCCCTATTACAAGAACCAACGGCCGAGGAATTAGATAACTAAATAAATCAACGTAATAGGAAACATGTAGTTCATACTTATGACTGCGAATTACTGAAGCTCTTCTGGTATGAAGTGCTGGAAAGTACTGGGAGACGCGCACAGACCTCTGCATGTGAAGCAGGCCTCCGCCCAACTACACAGTATCAGTGTGTTCCACAGTGTGTACTCCCCGACCCATCTGGTCCAAGTTAACGGGAATATAAAAAGCTCATTCAAATATAGTGAGAGTAGATGCAAACTTGGCACGGCTCGCCTCTCCTGCTGCCTGATTTCAGGTCTAGACGTTATATTGGAAAATGGCTCGCACACCACAAACGCAAAAGGAATTCTGCAGCACCAGTGATAATATCATTCAAAAAAAAAAACAAAAAACAAAAAATCTCTACCTGTTTGCGTGAATCGGTGTTGCGATTACGTCATCTAATAAAAGCCAACTGCTCCCGCAGAAACATAACCTCAGTGTTTCATTAATGGCTAACAAAGTCAATATGCTTTATTGTGTTGGGAAAAACGTGCATGGGTCCTTTTGGCTTTGTGTGTCGGTCTGGCTGGAGGGACAACAACCGAACTCTGCATCTACAGATTTACAAAGGACATTCAGGATCAAAATGTTCTACTAAAATGAATGGGTTGATTACTCAGGAATATATTTGGAATCAAGGTAAAATTAAGAGGTGCTTGGTAAAGCTAGTCAGCAATTAGAGGAACAGTTACAGAGAGAGAGGGAGAGGGAGGGAAAGAGGGGATGTGAGCGATAGCAGGGAGGGAGATAATGACTATACAATAGAATGAGCCCACCAGTAGGAATTGTGTGAACTCTCCATATGTGAGGTGCTTCTTCCGCTCCTTGCCAAAGTGCAGTTGCACAAACTCCGAGTCCCAGTTAAATGGAATGTGCTGATGAATAGTGGTCTGGCCGAAAACCTGCTTGACATCCTCTGAAAGAGAGAAAATGAGAGGAACGGTGTTCGTTAAAAATTAGCGACCGAGCGGAATCGCTGCAAACCCTGACCTTGGGATCACGCATAATGCAAATGACAGCATGGGCCTAAATGAAGGAGAACACCGCGCCAAAGTGCTCATCTGCCAACATCCCACAATGCACCGCTCGTTTTCTTCTGAAAAGGCCGTGTCCCTTTCAACTAGACAAAAGATGTTTGCTTTCCTGTTCCCACATTGATCATATTTAATGTCTAATTTTCAAGTCTTGTTCTTAAATAACTGCATGATTAAAGACTACCATGGTCTTTCTCAAAAAAAAAAAAAAACCTATTATTATTCATATGTAACAGAGCTTAAAATAGGAAGGCCTGCACTCCAGAAATATTGGATTGTCCGGGCAGACCAAAACGCTTTTGCTTTTTCAACATGAAAGTATCAATAAAATAATGTTTGTACAATCATTGCGGTTCAATCCATCATTTCAGGACTGCAGGCCTTTCTTTGGGAGCTTTTGTGTATTCTGTTCTTTGGCCAACTGCACCCCACCAGAATATACATTTGTACAAAAGGAGATGGAGCTTTTTCTGTGTTGTGGACATTGTTTGGACAGAGCTGGAAATCAGCTCCCAGATTCGAGGAAGAACTGGGAGCTGGAAGTGCTTGAAACTGAAACCCTGTGAAACCCAGAGAAATCACCCTTGCGAGGAATGTATGCTTTGTGTCTTCCTATTACACACCCATCAGATCATTTCCTGAGTTTCATTTTCATATCGCTTGATATTTTCCGAGGAAATTTTATGGGTTTTAGATTTCGGGTCGATCCACGTTTTTCGTATGTAAGAGCAGCATTGTTCAAAAGCAAACTGTTGATAGATGAACATGCATTGACATTTTTATGAATTGTCAGAACAACCCAACGTTCAATGGCATCTTGAATCTTAAAACATGTCCCAGTAATGCATCAAGCATGTGCACACGTACATTAGTGCTAAGGTGGCTGTTGTTTCGAATATTACTACAATCAGAAAAATAAAGAGGAGCAGTCATAACTGAAAACAAATCAGAGAATAAAGCTCAGAGGAAGTTTGCAATAATAGTATGGGGGTAATGGCATTATTTGAGAAATTTAGTCAATGTAGTTTTCTAGAGCACAGCAAAACCTAAGAACAAGCAACAACACAGCTAAAAGACATCTGACACAAGAACCAAGGATCTGAGTGATGAGACAAATCGATTAGATAAGATGGCGCGACCTGTTTCTTATTATGCCTAAAACAAAGTATTTTTCAAGCGCAATTGGGAGGGAAAAAAAAAAACCAGACTGAAAATTTCACCCAGCCTGTCTGTCTTTAGAACAAGACAGCACAGTCAGGTTTGACTCTTTAATGAGGCAATTAATACACAGCATTACTACAGAGTAAGACCGCGGAGTAATTCCAGGCCTGCGTTTATATTATCAGCTTTTATATACCTGTCAGCACTCAAGGCACTTTTATCTTGTTGGCTAACGCACAATCAGGGTTACATATATTTCATGTCTCGGGTTTATTGACTCTGTTCCACCAGTTACAGTCTTATTTTAAAGCGACTAAGATTGAAATCCTCCCGTCATTTGGTACTTCTGTACTTAGTTTTTTTTTTTTTTCCGTATCCACTGTAAAATAAAATAAAAAAAACTAAAAAAAAACCTAAAAAAAAGAAGGAAAATCAAAGGAAATTAAAAATAAGAGAGTTTCAGAACCCATTTATAACCTGGAAAAACAAACTTTAATACAACCAGGGTGAGGCAATTAATTCTTTTAATATGGTTATAAAGCTGCAAGTCTTTTCATTCACGCAGAGTAGCTATTCAGTGTAATGAAAGCTGAAAAACAAACATAAAATGTTGTAATACATCACATATAGGGACTTTCGCATTACTCCAAGTCTACTGTGATTAATTTTTTATTTGAAATTGCAGCTGAATGATTCTGTGTTAGAAACACTAACACGTGTAATGCCCTCCACGTTACTTTGTGCTTTTCCCTAGTTAAAATTTTTCACTCTGCTTTTCAATATACTGTACCATTAAGTACACTCATTAACCTTTAAAAGGCACAGATAACAACAGACCTTTTAATTATGAAACTGAAATGTCTCAATTAAATATTTTAATTAAAGCTTTTAAATTTGAAAATTTAAATATGTGCATAAAATCAACTGTAATGATCATACTCCCTACTGACTATAACAATTACACCGGTATTTTCTTTCTCTCTGCGCTGGTGTATGTGCGGCGCATTTTAAATAAAGTTGGGATAATGTGCCACATAAACGCAAGGGAAAACGAGGTTATTTAAATTAATTAGGGAATCTGAAATATGCAATAACTGCAGATACCTGTTCTTTTCACCTTGGTGCACTGCAGCATTAAGGTAATGATGTCAATCACGTTCTATTAACATGGAAGTGTCAGTAAATATTATCTGCAGAGTATCTTTAGCTTTCAGACTTCTTAATGGGGAAAAAGACTCAGATTAAGTGCAGATTTCTGGGAGCATCCTTGCTTTGAGGAACATAGCTGAATATATAGACATATACACACAACATGTACACAACTGAATAACATATACACATATATAAATGAATATAATAAATATAATGAATTTAATGAATACATAAACACACAAACAAATGTAAATAAAAGGTCCAGCTGCTGAGACGTCACCAAATTAAACAGGATATTATCAAAAATAGCGATATCGTGTTGGGGTAATCAGTACCACTGCAAAACAACTGTATGTTAACACGGTCACACTTTGTCAAACGTATACTGACACCGACATGAATGAATTTTTTTTTTTATTCCTTACACCGGTCAAAAAAGTAAGGTGTTATGTGACCCACAAAGGGGGGCCTCAAAAAGGCAGAAACAGAAAGCATTTACCAAATGTCGCCTCCCCATTGCCGGTTTTATCGAAGAGCGCAAAAGCCACCATGAACAGCGCATCCGGGGAGCACAGCACCGACTCGAAAGCCAGGAACTCCTGAAAGGAGATCAACCTGAAAGACAAAAAAACAACAACATAGAGACGCGTCTTTAGAAGCTGTGGGAGCTCGAGAGACGTCCGAGACGCAGCTGAAAAGGCACCGAACCGCACAGACCTGCATTCGTAATAAAGGCAGTCCGATCCCCCCAGCGGCCCGGACGTATTTTTTGCAGAACGGACACATATTTTCATCCGGCGATTTTATGAATGAGTTATCAAAGAGTAATCAATTTGTGCGAGCGTGATTCCGTGATCGGTTTCCACACTCGAGCAAACGAGCACACTTGTGCAGCACACACTTGACACCTTTTGGAATGCTGTACAGTAATTAAGAGCATTAAACAATTTTGCAGAAAATATTAAAATTTCGGGTCTAGTTTCAGTGTAAGGCGCTGGATTTAACTGGATGCCAAAACAAATTGATATAATTGGCCATTTATCCGCTGCCATCTGTATTCAAGCACATAACATTCAACTGGGATATTATATTACAATGAGTAACAAAAAAAAATACAGTATTGAGTTACGAGAATGAAAGCCAGATACAGCTGGAAAAAAATATTATTGTACATAATGCATTTCTTTGCCAATCTCTGGTAAGGAGTTCACCTAATGGGACTGGCCAGTGAACAAAAATCCCTAACACTGCACCTAATCCCTAACAACTGCCAAACTGGTGCTTTAGCTGCTGAGATTTTGGCACCTCGCTAGTCAGCTCCACTTTTCTGATTTACAGTGTGCAATGTGCATGTTACTAGGTAATTGGCTTGGACCCCCTGTAAGCATAAAGCCCCACCTCCACCCATTACTGTGTGTGCAACACTTCACAGCGGAGACCCTCCCAAACACTTCCATGATGACCAAATAGGATAACATGAGATGATGCTATTAATGACCTTTACTGTTACACTTACAATCATATAAACATAAGGATTTTGGCATAACCTTTGTTATGTACACTCAACCCACATTAGCCCAGTGACTAAAATCTCCTTGGGTCATTCTATGTGAAATTACACCCATCTTGGCATGATCCGCCCCCGCCCCCCCCATTGTCTTTTAAGTTGGACCATATATTTCTCTGCCAGTAACTAATAACCCCACAGACCAAATGAAAAAAATGATTAAACATGACTGAATCTCCCACCCCATTTAATAGAGTGCTTTTGGTTACCTTTGGTTTACTTTGGTCTGTCTCACTTTTAAATCCCTGACCACAGGTTTATGAAACATAGTTAAATGTGCATTTATCTGTGTGTGTGTGTGTGCGTGTATGTGTGTACTGTATGTACATGTGCAGAACTGTGACTGACACAGAGAGGGAAAAGGCATTTGTAAAGTGTGAAAAGTGAAGGGCTTATTCAGGGCTGGGATGCACTGGGAACTGTGTCAAAATACAGAGCATTCCATTATATTCACCCCCGCCTCCCTAAACCCATCCACCGCCCCATCACATACCCACAGCACCCCCTCCCTTCCCAACATTACTCACGCAAAATTCAGCACCTAAAGCCATTCCAGAACCTGGGGGAAACCCAGCGGACCACACAATCCTGTCTTTATTTAAGCCTAGTTCAGAGCTGCCTGAACTCCATTAAGAATCGCACAAATGGATGTGATAATTGCGCGAGGTCACCGCTAATGAACAGTCCCCATAACGTGCATCTGTAATTTATTTCAATTTCCAGGAGGCAGTGATTACATTCGGTGGCCACTCTAATTAATTTTGTTACTGATGAAATTCAAAGCTGCCTGAAAGTTGTACGGCTCTGGCATGCAAATCTGGCCTATTGTGAAGTCAGGAGTAATTGTTTTATTAACTAAACGAGCAGTGTTAAAACACAGAACCGCTACCTTAGAGCGAGCGGGGGTATTAAGCACTCATCTTAGATAATGTATATCAGTGATACATATGAGTGTGTGCATGCATATGTACGTATATATATATATATATATATATATATATATATATATATATATATATATATATATATATATATATATATATATATACACAATATGTGTAGTGTAGTGTAGTGTTTGATGCTTGTTAAAACTCTGATACACAGTGGATCTGCTTTACCAGGATACTGACACCTGTCTGCAGAATAGGACTATGATCCAGGAAACAAAGCCTCTTTGAACATGTTATCATGGATCGTGAAAGGGGGCCGCATCGGAAAGAGGTCAATGCCTAATCTGTGGCAAGTGCGCATTTGTACTGACATCACTTTGTTTCTTTGTGCAAAATGCTGAGAAAACAGATTCACACCTCCGAAGACTGCAGAGGATGTTTTCACAATTCTTAAAAGTATGACTGCGCAGTAACGCAGGCCCTGGGAATGACGGACCAAGATACGTTGCGCTATCCGAGAAGCAGACCCACTCGCCATAACCCCCCGTTTTTAGACAGTAGTGTTTGTGTAGACACACCTCTTACACACTGCAACCCCCCCAGGTCTTCACGAACTCTGACCTCTTCTGAAAACGTATGTTCTAGACCGCCCCACCAAGACTGAACCCGCACGAAAACTATATAATTGCCTGCAACCCACTTCGATATTATTGCTAAGGATTATATCACTAGCTTTAGGGTAGTGCGATCGTTAAATTGCCATACCGCAGCGGTTTTGGTTTACGATGCGATGCGCTGCCGTCGCCATTTGCAGCGTGTTTTCAAGTTGTGCTCTGTGTAGCTCCCCACACTCGTATCTTCATGCACTCTGCAAATTTCCCTGGATAAGAGCGCTTCCCAAACACATAAATAATAATAATAACAAACACTGCTCCCATTGTTCTCCGCTGATTGCTCCGAGGATAAAGTTTATGATGGTTGATTAACGGTGCCATGACTACTAGAGAACAACTGCAAAAAAAATGCCATCACCCCTCAATGCAAACTAAATCAAGACCAAAATAATAAAACCAATCTAGGATATCTCCCAACCATCAACTAATGTGGCACAGGCCCAGGTTTTCCTTTTAAATGCATTTGCATTTACCGCGCAAAGCAGAGTACATTTGAGTGGGAGGGTGGGTGTGTCTGTGCATATCTGTAACGCTTGGTCATAAATGAAATGGTGCCTTGTCTTTAATGGTTATTGTTATTGAACTTATTATTTTAAGTTTGTTTTGTATCTCCGAGTGAACTTGGTCGCAGTGGTTATTGTTGTAAAGTATGGCTAAACAAGTAGTGTGTAAGCAATTACGATTACAAACATATATCTGACATTTTGGTAGCATTATGCTCACACCTTTGATACCATGAAATTCGGTGTAATTTCACATGAATGTCAACATAATTTCAACGTAATTGCTTGTTTCTTTTTTGCTTCAATCCACATACTTTGGGTAAGTCCAGGTAATTGCAACTTGCTGGCTTACCATTTCTACTATATTAGAGCTATGCAAACAGATATTTTGTTATTTACTTATGTCTCTGTGTGCATATAACACAAACAATATTCAGAATGAAAATGTACATGTTACTCTGGTTTGTTTTAAATTCATCAAAATTAACGTACAAATATGCTATACCTAGCTCATCTCATCATTACCAGAATAGCATGAATCAGAATTAGATTCTGTGTAGATGGCTCCCATTACAGTTTTATTATGACAACTACCATTCTTCTATTTCAAATGCCATACTCTGCTATTACAAGGTCAGCTTTGGTGTACGGCATCTTTTACACATATCAAGCCAATGGTTTGTGAGCATGAATTTGGTATTGATTACAATGACAGCAGTGATTATAATAAGAATGGCTAGTCAGGACAGCTGTAATAAATGGTAAATTGTATGCAGAGTTTATATTGTTTGTCTTCCTTTTCCAGTTTCTGAATAAATATATGAAAAAGGTACTAGACATTTAGAGGCCAAGGGCTGATCACCACTTACACTGAAGGAGAAATGCATTTACATTTATAGTTGTGTCACTATATTATTCTTATTTACTTGCCACGTTTTTTCAAAGCCAATTTATCCAGATAAGCTTATTTTTCACTCAACATTTTATGGCAACACTTGCCATTCAAAAAAAAAAAAAATCCACCCAGTAAGAACACTTAATTTGAATCAGATGGTTTGGGTGCTAAAAATTTAGACTCATCCCAGACAGAATCTCAGGCAGTTCCAGAGGTGCACAATAATGTTCCACAGTTTTAAAAAATGCAGCCACAATACCCAATCAATCAAGCCTTGCTTTTAATCAATTTCCTTATTCCTTTTTCAGAGTTTATTCATGCTTTATGCTTGGCTAGCAAGAAGTATAGCTTTGATAAGATCAGTCCACAGCGTCATCACTGACCACCCCCCCCCACCACCCTCACCCAACCCCACCTAGAGGCAACTGCAATTTGGTTTGGTTTTCAGAGCAAACCCCCCCTGACCAGACTGAATGCACATGGTCAGGGACTGCTATTTTCCCAGCATGCCCTCTTTACAAAGTTTTAACCCATGGGAGACGAGGAGTTTCACACTTGAAGAGTTTCCCATCAAAAAAATGCCTGACACATCTTGGAGTCAGCAGGGAAGTCTACATGCACACATGTACTGAATAACTGATTTCCAGCCTTCTGCGGCATGGCTTTTGAGGCTGTGAAAAGAGGGAGCAGTTGCAACATGATTTCTAGTGCCAGGGTTATGACACTACACATATAGAGCAAGAAAGGAAGATGCTATTTAGTTTTTATCGTTCCTGTGAAAATACTTCTAAGCACATTTTCAATACTGAATTTTCAACAGGCCTCTTGGCAACCAGCTGTACACAACAGTCGTTACATAAGCAATAAAACAATGAACTGTTTTGAAATGCAGATTTTGAGTTGGTGTTGTCACATACACCCCTTGCATTTAGCTAGCTAGGGGACAGCAGTAACTTCATTAATCATGGTCCGATTTGAGCGTCTGTTTTAGTTTTCGGCCACTTTACTCATTTGGCTTTGCTGACAGCCAAGACTTTTCATGAGGACAGTCCCTTACTGAATGTCTGGTCAAATTCTCAGGAGGTGTGATGTGTATCTGAGGACTGCCCAGCACTCCTGCGTGTTTTCAGTGGTTTTCACTGGAGTGGTGGCTAGTTTAAATTTGTACATGGCGACCACTAAAGTTGGGTGAAAAAGGGGCAAGATACAAAATGGAAAATTTTCAAAAACAGATATAAAAAAATGGCTGATCCAAAAACAGTCTCACTGAGTAAAGTATCAATGATGACAGTGGAGTAACACTGATCAGTACCCCCTGTGCTTCTTGAGGTGTGATCCTTGTGAATACTTTTGGCAATAGCAGTGCAGCTACACTTTGCAAGCAACTCCCTAACACTTCTAACAGTATATTAGTAATATTATTATTATGAATACTGTAATTGTGATTTATCATCACGGCATATTACCATAACATTTTATTTCAAAGCTTCAATATGACTTTGATTTTGAAGATGAAACAAAGTATGAATCTTATGAAAGGGAAGATTCAGACCCGCACAGTGAGCCGCTTTCCCCATTAATTTAGAGAGAAAAAGCCTCGATGACAATGACACACAATGGGACATATTGCGCAGTCACCTTAATTTAAGGACTGATTACCCTTCATGCATTCATCTGTGCAAAGGATACTAAAGGACTGCATCTCCTCCTCAAGCTCAATGCACTGCATAATTCTTCTCATTATTGTGTATCACCACTTGTTTTGCCCATCAAAATGGAAGTGTATTCTTCTCAAAAATGCCCAACAGAGGGAAAGCTGGGATATGGTCTTACAGTGGGCAGCAGGGTAGCACAATGGTTAAGGAGCAGGACTCGTAACCGAAAGGTTGCCGGTTCGATCCCCACTGGGATGCTGCTGCTGTACCCTTGGGCAAGGTACTTATACCTTATACTTATGCTTGCCTCAGCTGTATAAACGGATCACATTGTAAAGAACTATAACCTATGTAAGTCACTTTGGATGAAAGCGTCTGCCAAATGAATAAATGTAAATGTACAGTGGTCAACCAGGGAGGGTTATATTCCAGATTGACAGTATGTCAAAGTGTGAAGGGAGTTTGCAATTCTCAATGATTTATGGTTTATTCATTGTTAAAAATTCAACACAGCTGTAAGTTGTAACTGCACAAATGCTATCAATGACTTTGTATCCCTTCAGTGATGAAAACTGAGTATCTCTCACATGCTCTACACTATACTCCATAAATTTGTACTAAATAAACAGTACTCTTTCAGTATCTACACTATACTCCATAGGCATAAACAGAAGTACTGTTTACAAAAACAGTGAAGTGTTCTCCAACCAAAGGTCAGAAATGAGCAACAAAGAACTCAACATACAATGTAATCGGCTGCTGACACTCGGGCCTCTGAAGCTCGGTAAAATACCATGTGCTACACTCAAACACAAATTTAATACAAATATAATCTCTGTGATTTTGCATTCACATACACATATTTTTTCACTTAGTCTTGATGGACACATCCAAAAATTACCTGTGGTACAATAAATGGTACAACCAAATCACGCATTAATGATGACAATGTCAAATGTATAGCCTTCAGATGCATTTAAATGAAATCTATTTTCTGGGTTGATTAAACCGGCAATTTTGGTGCTTATTATTTTCACTACCCCCAAATCAGGTGTGGATACTACTCTACCCATGATTCCTAATAGACTTATCCCTTATTAGCAGTAATGCAAGCATTTATCTGCCTTACGATCCACACAATGCAAGAGCTGAATAGCAATTTTTCACAGGCAATTACAGTGCATGTGTGATTCCCTGTTTAAAGCAGCTTTAATAATGTAAGCAACATGACCACATGCACTCTGCTCTGCGCCGAACACAGGTAGTTGCCAGGGTAACGAATTTTCTTTCTGACTTACCCTAACATTTTATTGACTGTCATTATGTATTATTAAAAACATACATATTAATGTAAAAGACGAATTAGGCCGTTGAAAGGAGCAACACCTGAAAGGCTTTTTACGTGTGAAAGTTGGCCCTTCTCTAATAAAGCCTTCAAATAAACTTGTACTTTACATATGAAATAGCACGTTCATCCAATAAAATTTTAGAATTTTTTTTTGATATATATATATATATATATATATATATATATATATATACACACACACATATACATATACATATATAATACACACACACATACACACACATTTTATATATATATATATATATATATACATACATATATATATATATATATATATATATATATATATATATAATGTGTGTATGTATATATATATATAATGTATATATATATATAATGTGTATATATATATATATATATATATATATATATATATATAATGCATTAAAACATGCAGTATATATCAACATAATGTCATGAAAATGTGATAAGAGCATTGACATTAGACCAACAGGGTCTATAAAAAGGGGTCAGTATGGTTCTGGGGAACAGTCACATGTGCAGAACATGTGCATGTAAAGTTACATTAAAATTCATGCTAAAATGATCTAGTTAGCCACCGTAAACTTTAAAACGATCAGAAGCCTTTGTGACATGACCTTTGACTTTGCTACCTGAAAATGGATCCGGTTCTTTACATAATCACCCTTGTGCTGGATTTGTTAGCGGAAATACAAAAAGATTAAAAATAGGGCATAGAAACTGTACATCAGAAACTCACAACAGTCATTTTCTTCACTGAGATTAGCTTATTTGAATGTCTTACACTATTGTAGGATGGTCCAAAAAAATGTTCAAACCAAAATAGTACCATGTAACACAAAAACATACAGCTCACGGCCATTCAAAACAACTCATTATACTGTGTGACACTGGATGAAGTAAAACCGCACATAAAATTGGAGGGAAATTGGGGGACCAAAATTTACATTTTGATCCGGTCACTTTAATATGGACCAAAGCTCCTCATTACCCTATTACACAGAGTAAATGATCTTCATCTAGACGATTTCCACTATCATCACAGTCAATCCACTCACTGGGAAGCTGACAAAAACATAAAAAATAACTTCATCAGTGCCTTTTTATGAATATTTCTGTTGAGCGCATTGAAGAGGAGGAGCTCTGCGTTGGACAGACATGGGATGAGCCTGTGTGGTGGTGGCAGCTGTACCATTATCCCTCCCCGCTGCTGAAAGACCCTGCTGGTGGTAACCGCTAATTACTGACCATATGAGAACACCAGAGGATAGAACGAGACAAACTGAAATGAGTATGAGAAGAGTAGTCATGTTTAAAAATGTCAGACATGATATAATTCTGAAACACCCATTCAAGAATGGATAAACAAATACTCTGTGGCAGCTCACCGAGTTATGACAAAAACAAAAACAAAAATCTCCCAACCCTCAGGAAACTCAGTTCTTTTGGCAGGTGAAGACGTTCCTTACCGCTGCTGGACCACAGCACAACTTGCATTTCCACAACATTGGTGGAAATTTGGGGGAAAAGGGGGAAGGGGGGGGGAGAGGGTGCACCTACCCGTCTTTGGTCTGGTCGACCACCCCTGCCAGCAGGGCCACAGCCTCCTCAGACAGCTTGATATCGGTGTGCGCGTGAAGAAACCGAGAAACAAAGTCCTCCGGCGACATGAAGTGCTCCTCATTCTTCTGAATACTTGCATACTGCAAAAACACATCCCATCAAATGCACAGTGACAGTCTGACAAATATTGAAAAAAATGCACGTATACAATACCATCAGAATGTACTCATACCTCCAACCAAATATGTGCAAGTGTTTACTAATGACCAATTTCAGTCCAAACAACATGAGTAAAAAATATTTAGTCACATGTTTAGGAAATTTCTGGAATTAAAATCCAACAAATACTAATTTACATCAGCATTCCACTTTTTGGAAGGTCAGTGGAAGCTTACACTTCTACTATATAGGGGCATCCAAATACACAGAAGACGTATTAGTAGCATGCATTATTATATAGTTAAGGTCAGAGAGCATGGCAAAGACTGCAGGCAAAAGAATGGATATGAAAGAATTCACAAGAATTTGAGTCCACAACATTCCATTGTATTGCCCATCACTAGGAAAGGCTGATTGGCTGATTGGCTGTTTCATAATGTTTCTACAGTTGGATGCAGTATTATTGGTTTAATCACTTACTTTAAAACTATACAACTAAAGGACAAAAAAGCTATAACTGGCTACTCCTAAAGTAACAAAAAATGGGCTTCCAGTAACACTAGTAGTAACTAATAGTAACACTCAATTTAACAATGAAACATAGTGCATGACAAATGGTTCAGAAAACAAAACAAAAAAAAAAAACATTAAAAAGACATTAGCAAGGCTGTGATATAATGCAAGGTGATATTAACAGGGTTCATAAATGTGCATATATATCAAATATACAGTATATACACTAGGTATAGTGAGTACAATGTATATACAGTGTATAGTGTGTGTACATATGTACACACACACATTCACCCAGATACAATGGTCCATTTTTATTTCTGTCATTTTCACTTTTTTCACAGCATTATTGACATTTTCTGTGGCAGCGATGCAGCAGCCGATAATTAAAGCCAGCACCTGCTGCTCGAGACTCCTGCTTCAGTTCACTTTGCAGAGGAGGAAGACAATACCGATTCCCAGATGGAGCCCTGCAACTACACAACTGTAAACAATGTCTCTTTCCAAAGTCTGGCCTTTTCACAGCTCTTGCCACAGGTCAAGGGACTAATAATGCTTTTAAAAATTGCCAGTTGGGCTCTAAATGTTTAGCTTTTGAAGTGCATTGATTCACTCACGCGTTTTAATTTTTCTGATCGCACCAAATATCTTTCTTAGAGTTTTAACCCTGAGATGGTAACAAAATTTTTTGTTCCGATAGAGAAATGACTATAACAAAGTCACAAAATTTAGAAAAAGACTGACGTAAAATCATCAAAGTTACACTGTGGTAAAAGAGAAAGGATTAATTATGAATCCAAAACAAGTGAAGAATTCTGCTTATACATACTCAGCCAAGGTTTGCAAAACTAAACTTACCTTTAAAAAAATAGACTTTAATTCTGCTGGATCAGCCCTTTTGGGAAAGACTACCTGAAAAAAATGAATACAACACAAATTTTAACAAATGCTATGCTGACTCCGTTAACTAGACATATAGTGGTTAGTGAATCCTTAAATACAATTATATGGTGAATTTGACAGTTTACTATTCCCTGTTTAAACTAGCATTCTGTTGATTCAGCTGCCATACATCTCTGTGCTATTCAGGGAGCATGTGAGTGGAGCATAAGCAACCAAAACAAGCAAACTATTCATAACCACTGATGTGTATCATCATCACATAGGTTCATTCCGTTTTTTCCTATTGGTTTACCTGTCCCTATTTCACTATAATTTCACCTCGCAGTTGTCCTCTGCTATGATCTGACACATGGTATTATCCAGAAGTGCAATATTTTGTCACAAATTTATTGCTGCTTGTTTATGATCAGCACTTGTATTACATCTGTCCTGTTAGAGCTTATGATCATATGTGATCATAAGCTCTATGATCATTATGATCTGTAGCAGGTGACTCCTAACCAATGGCACAAGGAAGAACATTTAAGCATAGACAGTGCAGTGAGCAGAGCTAGCATGTTCTCCAAACTGTTCTTGGAAATGCGCAGCTGTAGAAATGAGCCATACCCAAGGTGCAGTGGTTTTCTCTGGAAAAGGTATCTGCTAAGCCAAGGGTTAATGCAATGCAATAATATTACTGGTCTTAGTTGGAGAGGAGCTGCTGTGTTTCGACCAGCTGTGTAGGTGAAGATTTGGAGGGGGAGCACGCTACAGTATCAAAAAGTGAGGAAAATAAACCCTTCAAATGAGTCCTTCTTTACTGATAACCCAACTCAGGTTTGGGTTCAGCAATAATTTGTACATTAGGTGGGAGCAGGACAAATGATACTGCGTAATTCAAATCTAAAATAGCTCAACAAGCCAATAAACCACAACTGGAGAAAGAAAAACTAATACTGGAGAAGAGGACATTAAACATCTAAAATAAGGGGAAAAAATACTGCTAGATATAACCTGAGAGCACGTTACCTAACTAGTATGCTTTCTCACATAAGTAACAGAAGTTTGGGTTAAGTAATATGCAAATCTTGCGACACACCTGTCGTTAGCCGGCTGGTTGACTAATTAATGTACGGCAACAAATTCCGTTTTCTGTCAAGGCAGGTTTATTCTAGTAATATAATTACAATTACACAAGGGTCCCTGATTCCTGAGTGTATTCAACAGACTGCTCAAATACCTAGGTTTTTATAACGTACTGTAACATTTATCAGTCCGCCATGGTAGCTTCCTACCAGCTGGCTTCCTAAATTACCTAGCTTACTTGCTAAGGACCAACTAATTGCAAAGGCTGAGTTCAGTATAAATTCTTACTAACCCACATTTGACAGACAGCCCATGCTTTACTACACTTTATTCTTACTGCTACCTAGCTCTGTTTATTTTTCTTTGGAAAGTGCGACAGCTAGCCGGCTTTGAGTTCACTACCCGGTAAAACTCAAGCCGTACCGGCTTCCTTGGCTGGTTCACGTTAATCAAGTTCACAGATGGAAACATAGGAAGCTATATGAAAGACAAATAATATTGTCCTGTCATGAATGTACTAATATACAATATTGACAGTGTTGGAAATAATGTTTCCATTACCGCCATGTCTTTGAATTTCTGCGCCTAGCTAAGTAGATGCCGTTAGCTACAGTATATTAGTTCATGTTTCAATGTCATTGACACTGACGGCGGACATCATCTTAGCTAGCAGCTAGCTAGCCGGCTGTGTGGGAGAGGGATGTGTATCCACAGTAGAAAAGCTTTCTTGGGCATCCCTGATAGAAACGCATGTCTGAAATGCTCATGAATAACTCGACATGGACGACCGATGCGCGGACGGCTAATTTTCTGCTCAAAACTGATCTTACCTTTGCAGCCATGCTTAGATTACAACTCTGCCCAACACACTCACTTCCTTGTGCGTGATGACGTTTCCATGGAAATCACGTGTGGACCACTGGCGTTGTTGGAAAGAAGAGAAAATGAAAGCGGCTGAGCTGGTCACGTGGTGCGCCAGCCGCAAAGGGAGGCGACACGTGAAGGACGGGCAGTTGGTCGCTCATTTGCATATTCATACGATTGCGCAACTGGGCAGCTAGTATAGGTGGTTTAAATAAGCATTATCGCCATAGTATTATCACCTTGGGATGGAGCTCCATACTCCCCGCACAGTCGCGTTGTCTCAGCGGCGGGGATAACACCTGATCAGACCAGTGATATCGTTTTATTTACCTACCAGCTAGCATTGTATACTGCTATAGAAGTGGAGGCTACTTGCTAGTTAGTCTACACAACGCTCTTGTAGCCTACTGCTGGGAGACAGCGTTAGTCTTTATCAGTGTGTCGCACGGTACGTTACATTTTCATGTAATGTTAAGTAGTTATTGGCCTCAACACGTATACGGGGATGCCGTGTTACTCTAAATTTAGAACATCCAAGGAGACCGAACGACCTTGCTCTAATCAGTCCCGTGTCACGTGGTGTCTGTTGAGCCGTATTTCAAATTAGCAAATAACCACGGTTTACTATCCAACTCGGCCCAGACTTCGGTGTGGGACACAGCAGTCAACACAGTGGCCTGTGGGCGGTAATTAAGCTAATATTGAAATAAGCAGAGTTGTAGTAGCCTATCAAATGTAGCTCCTTAAAATATACAGTGTTTCCCTGGAATACTACAGACTGTAGTCTGAGACTGTAGTTGACACTTAAATGATCTCTTAAGCCTAAAAACTAGCACATTTAAATTTATTATAGAAATGGATATGGTATACAATTGTATTCCGCTAATTGCACTGCATGATTTCGTGATGCGTTGTTCTTTTCAAACCTGCACTGTTATTGCCTGTTATGTCCCAGATGTCTAAACCGTCATCGTACAGAATAATTGTGGGGTGCAAAAACTGACTAAAACATTTGTGTTGTTGTGCAAAGCTTGTGCTAAGACAGTTGTATGACTGCATCATCAACCTGACAACGTGACAAAGCGATAGCGTGTATATACGTAGCACTTGCCACAAAACACAATACCGGCCACGCTGGATTCGCAAGAACAGTAAACCACACATGCAGAATGCCATAAATGTAATCATGACCACTGACAAATGGTCAACAAGACCAGTCATGCCACGTTCATACTTTGTAACTGCATCCGATGCATGACCGCAAAATTTCATCATGGATAAGGTTTGGGGAAAAAAGAAAAAAAAACCCTACATTACTTTTTTTGAGAAAGAGAGAGAGAGAGATTCATAAGCTGTGTGACTAAATCTTCCTGCCAAACTATGCGTTTTGGAAAAAGATAAAGCTATAGTTTATTATTTGCTTCATTGATCACTTTTATTATCCAACCCTAGAGCTCTACTGGCTGTGAGTTCTTCAGAGATTGTAACTCACATAAAAGACATCTCAACAGGCAGTACAATACAAAGTAGGGAATTATCCTATACCGCAAAACACATTCACAAAAAGCAATTACTTACTGTATTTTGCTCTTTTAGAAATTATTTGTTCTTTGTCCCCCCTGGGCCCCCATAGCCCATATTATATCATGGCCCAAACCAGTCGTAGATTTATTCTCACTGTGAGGAAATGTTGGCTGTCATGGGGTGAACTCCTTTGCCACTTATGTTTACCAGTATACTTATGTACTTATGATTCTGTCATTATGAATTCTTACTTAATATTCATACAATAACAGCATATGTTGTGTCTGTGCCATGCATTGATTGTTTCACCCCAAACCGACAGATAGGAATTGACGCTAATACGACATGTAAATAAATCTTGTTTTGTATTCACAGAGATACTCCCTGTCATGTTGCCAGATCTGAAACATGTCAAGTACAAGTACATTTAATAATTTTTGAATAAATGGCATATTGAGACAGCATTAAATGTATATTACTTTTTGCTAACTATGAAATGAAAACTGTGAAACTATGAAATGAATGTAATAGAATGTAATAACTGCAATGCTAAATGTACTTGTGTATTTATGATGAAATGTGTTGCATTGTAAAAGTGATATCACAAACACAACAGAATAATCTGCAATAAAACCAAAATGAAAGTATGAGGGAAAAAATCCCCCCAAAATTGAATGATCTCTGGCCTTTAGTTAGTTACTGCCTTATTGCTCAGTGATTTTTTTTGATAAAATAAAATAAATAAAAAAAAAAATAAAATAAATAAAATCCAAATGCCTGTGTTTTTGTGCAGGATGAGTGGGTGTTGAGAACCCAAGAATACCTGTTGTGTTGGTCAATAGGACAGTATGGTTCTGAGTTGTAAATGAGCAAGACTGTTCCAATCAAAGTTGGTACCAAAGTCACCATGTACCAAATAAAAATCGCTTTCATCAACTCCTACAATTAATTTTTAATATCATTTTATGTATAAGCCCCCCCCCCCAAAAAAAAAAGTTTCCACAAACATGAAATCACGGTTTAGTTTCTTTCAAGCTGGCTGCAGTCAATAGCATAGTATCTTCACTACATCCCATTATCCAAGCATCTGAAAAATGTTTACTTAATTATAATATTGTAGGCACACAAATATACATGTTTTACTATATGTACATGAAAAACCTTCCGTGTGCTGATCCAGTTAATAGGTCATCACTTTTTCTACCTTAAGATAAAACACATTGTTATTAGTACTGAGCCATGCATCATTCCAATGTACATTACTTAACCCAATTCACATTAACAGCTAATATACTCGTTGACCGTGTAGAATAACATTTTAAAAATTTTTCACTGCAGCTGTAGAACGCAGGTGGGTTCACAGACCAGAAGTGTCCAAAAAAAATAAAAGTCATGCGCTCGAACTGAGTCCATCTTTGCCATCAGACATCCTTTTATCCAGCGCTAAATGGTTCTTCTACTTTATTTCCAGGCATTCCAGCCACTGGATGCTTTCTCACCAAAAAGGAGAATTCCATAACTACAAAAGCAAAGGTTAACATTACTCACAGCATAAAAACAATTTAAAAGGGAGCAAAAGGGCTCTAATGGCAGATGGTCTTCAAAGAAAATGCATTTTGCGCACAAAAATAATTCATAGCTTTTTGTCGGTGGCTTCTTGGAGTCTCGGAGTAACAGCATGAACCACAGCATTTTTCTCAGTGGGTCTCCTGCTCCTTCAAAATGGGCTCCTCCAGGAAATTTCTCTTCCCCCAAATATTGATGGCACAGCTCTGTCACTTATTGGAAAATAGCTGTCAGTAATGTTTTATAAACTAATAAAATCGCTCAAGCTGCATTCTGTTTTGCGAGAGTGTGAGAAGATGTAATGTTGTTTAGTCTTTTTTTCTGACATTTTACAGGTGAATAAAACTTGGCACGCTTGACCTATTAAATGGTTCATATTATTTGCTTAGCAGTCGGTTTTATGTCTAGCGCTGATTTTTCTTCATCGTAATCCCTGTGAGGTTGAAAATGTTGCACTTGCTGTGTGCTTGCAGACATCAGTGAATGTTTGTCTTATTTTCTTAGGCAGTAGTTTAATACATCAGTTCTGCAGTAACGACATTAAAAAATCTGAATGACGGTGGCATTACTCCTGCCACAAGATCAATTGGCATGTCTTCAGATTCGGTCATGTGTTATTAAGAAAAACATAACACGAGAGACTATTTTCCCAAAGCATTTAGTCAAATTGGCCCATTTTCTGTGAGGGATCAGGGTATTCGGACGTATTCTGAAACCTATGACCCACCAATACTTGGACATGATTTCCGCTGCCCCCAAGGAACTGTGCATCTTTGAAAAGCTGACATGAGAGGGGAACAAACATCTTTTTGCCAAGTGCCTATATTTAGCCACCCAGACCCAGTGGTTTTAAATAGCTCCGGTACAAACAAATGATTAGACCATTTTGTTGCTTCTCCAACCAGGGTGCCTCTATTAACGGTCAATGATGGCCGACCCACCAGGCCCCAAGGTCAAATACTTTCTATTTAAAGAAACCAATTGAGAAATGTGGTGAGCCTTTGGAAAGTGTTCCCTCATTCAAAATGCTGACAGGCTCATCTATTTTTTTTTTATTTTTCATCAAATACCGGCACAAACGATAGACCCATTCTCACATATTATGCCATTGTCCGTCAGTCACATATATCATTTTTTTCTAATGTGCAAGGATGATATTGCCGGGCAGGTTTTGCATTTAACTTGCGGATGTTTTTTTTTTTCCCCTCCTGCTGTGCCTCAAAATGCCTGACACTAGGTCATACTGAAAACGAGGTTCAAAGAGAAACACGTTGGAGATGTATTCATGATATGAAAATGAGATTCAGGAGCATTAGGCACACCGACTGTTAGGACCCAGGGAAAAAAAAAAGGTTAACATTTGCAGCAGGCTCCCAGGTCTCCATTAGCAAAGTTATACAACCATTTTCTGTAAGCCCGCTCACTTAAATATTAATACACGCTTTAATTTTGCTGGTGATAGTCATGTCTTTGAAACATAGGGAACATTTTCTTTATTTTCAAAACTCTAAGAGTGGCTTAGTGAACTAGACATGTAGGAGGCACAAAAGCAGAGATTTGAGGTGTATGTGTTTTTTTTTTTGTTTTTTTACAACATGATAACACAAGGGGTTGCTTTGTTTAAATTGTGGAGCGAGACTGATTTAAACAAGGATTTATTTGCTCAAGTGGGTATGACAGTTGAGTGTGTTCACATCCAATAAATCCAACTCTGTTTGATCTTGCACCCTTTACAATGATCGAGCGTACAAACACAATACAGTTGGGCTTGCAGATTGTCATTAGAAGGGCAATTGTGAGTGCAGTTTGAAGTGTAATAAATTTATGTTTGATTGGATGCAGGTAAATTCAGGGAGGGTCCAAGGACAAATGTGGGGACATCACGGACAGGGAGTGGATATAGTTCCAATGTTTGTCCTGATTGTATAATCACGTTAAACTGATTTTGTTTCAGGCTACTAATTTTCAGTTGTATGAATGTAGCGTTGATAGAAAACTGAGGCACGCAAAAAAATTGAATGGAATGTAGGAATTAATCATAGGAATCCACAGATTTTGCTCAATTTATTTCTAAACTATAGTCTGCATGCCAGAGGCAGCAGAGAGTAATAGCAGGTCCCATAGGTGATGTGTGGTTTTGGAATGACTAATGCGATGTGTAAAATCATTCAAAGAAACAGGCACTCTGATCCAAAATCTGATCTCATAAAAAATCTGAAGTAGATGAAGTCTGCACTGCAAGACATTACAGCAACCATGCAGCAAAATCTTCAATGTGTCATGCATTTCTGCTCATCAAGCAAATACCTCACGCCCAACAAAGTGCACTTTGCTAAGATCTGGCTCAGGCATAACCAATAAGCACAATACGCTTCCAAACATTATACATTATCTATGTGCTTAATTTATGAGTATTTAGAGGGTCATTATAACAGTGCACCAATTTGAATACAGGGTGCTCGGGTGGATATCAACATGCCCTGCGCTTATGTCTGTAGCGCAACTGCTCTCAGCATACTTTGTTATTTAAATTATATATGCACTTATGAGGAAAACCCCAACCGTCCATGTCTCTGAAAGGAGCTGAGAAATGGAAGATGAGGGATCACTGTGAGATTCACAGTAGGACGCAATTTTTAGAGGAGACATTGATTAGCAACATTAGCAATCCGAGCGCATTGATGTGTCAAGGATGAGACGGGGTGAGGTAAACAAGATGATCCAAATAATTACCTGGTAACTTGGTATCTGTGTGCTCCGACTGAAACAGAGATGATGCATTTACATGGATCTGGTGTTTTGCGAATGCTGTGAAGGACAGCTGACACATTCAGAGTGCCCCACACGGATGTTATGAGGGAATTTTGTTTCATGCTTATTAGTATGTATGGCAGGGTTTACTAAAGCTGCTGTCTTTGGAATGTACTGTGGCAAGACCATTATTACTCAGGCACCATATTTTAGTGAACAACTAGGCACAGCATTGCCTTAATACATAGAGTACATCACCAATGCACTACTACCATGATCTGTCATCAGCATGCCACAAACGGACTGGTAATCCTGCTTTTAATAAAGGAACTGGCAATCTTGATATACTACACCGCAAAATAATATAATATAACACACAAAGACAATATATAATATACAAAGACATTGCTGTTTTTGTAATATAGACCATATAAGGATGTGAACTTCCAACCAATTATCTGACTGAAAAAGCATTGTAGATCTTCATGAGATAATCGAACGCAAAAACAACATACTGTCCAAACCTCAAAATGGCCCAGACAACCCCCAAATGGTGTTTATGTAACTGCTTAGTTGACATGTGCACAATGCACTGAACCACAGCTCCGTGCGACAATCTGGCTTGCAGAAAGAACAGGCAAGAAACGCTGGGCATTAAATGAAGGAAAATGGTAAAAACATTCATAATAAAGTAAAAAAAGTAAAATATTAATCAGAGTACAACAATCCAAAAAATCCCCCGCTTTAACTGATGCTAACAATCCCCTGCTTTATGCAGTGATGAATGCAGAAACCAACTGTTTGCGTCTTTTTATCTACCCATCTGTCAGATACATGACAAACTCAGTCAAAAATGACAGGGCATGTGTAACGTGTAAAAGTGACAGTGATATAAACAGTATATAATGGACTGTGGCAGGATCTTTGTGTTTACATTAAAATAAATCCATGTTAAAATAACACGATGATAAGTGACTCCACAGTCCCACTCACGCTGGCTTCGTTCAACCTGGAACAAAATAAACAGCCCTGACATTATTGTCACAATTAAATATGGACAAATCCTATACGCAGTGCTTCTGCTTAGAGGAGTCATTTGCTCAAATCGCCGTGGTAACAGATTGATTGAGCCCCTCTGAAGTTCACAAAGGGGAGGGGGTTCGATGTCAGAAAATGCCAAGTATTGGCAATGATTTTATGCCCGTTTTCATGGATGCTGCTCGGTTTACATTTTTCTCCCCAAGTTTTGCCCTTGTTTCCCCCCTCCCTTCAAAAACCTCAAGGAGACCGGCTTCTGAATGAATCTGTTTAACATCTTTCAGCTCAAATGAGGAGCTACACTAAACATGCACAGGGCATCTGGGATGGGCGAAATTGCCCCTCAGGAGAGATGGGCGGATGCGCCAGGGCTGCTTGAGAAGGTCCAGGCGGGCCCCTTTTTTTTTCAATGCTAAAAACAGAGCCCACTCTCAAACCTGCAACCCAAGAGGACGGTGGGTCCCCCCCCCCCTCCCTCACTCCAGCCTAGTTAAATGAACCCAGATGCGACGCACAAACACGGAGACCAGGCATTCTGGGGAAAAAAAAAAAACACTGAGCCTTGGGGCTTTTTTTTTTTCTTCTCCCTCAGCCGCAGCAGTTGTCTTTGAGATTCCTGGGCGTAATCTCTGATCACAGCGCTTGCTAACTTCATTGTGGGAAATCGTCAGAGGAGCATTTGTCTTGGAATGAAATGAGCATGTCGGCTAATCTCTAAGTCCTTTCCTTTTCCCCTTCCTGAGAACTCACCACCTGCGCTGAGCGGTAAAACAGCGGGCCCTTCGGTAAACCCTCGGATAAATGTCACTAAATCCCAAGCAGCCGAGTGATTCAAGATTAAATCTGAAGGATGGTGTCAGAGATAAACTTACCAGATATATCAATTGCAGATATGTCTGATTTCACTGGGGTCTACGCAGATCCATTTTCACTTTGACTTTGTAGTCACATGGCATTTCCGTCGATAAGTTACACAGAAAGGGGCAACTAGTTACTTCAGACAGACAATCTTACTGTGAGAGGACACAAAACATTTTTTTTGCCTCAGCAATACCTCATATTTCCAATCAAATATGCCATTTTATGTAAGCCAGGAATCAGTTGAGGGCTTGTTTTTTTTTTCTATCTACTGTGAGGCAGAACATGCAGAACACAATCCACGGTTCTCATGGTTACAGCTGAGTCACCACGGAAAGAAACAAAACGCAAAACAAGAATCACCAAGGAAGTATCCTATATTTGAAGTGTTCTGAATATGCTTTGAAAGAATTCTGACCGAGTGCTCAGTGCTCTATTGTAAAATTAAATAGGAGCTGAATTGAAAGTAGAAAGGTTTTGGTTGTCATGAGTGAAGGGATGGCAAAGTAGGACAATGGTATAGTATAGAGTGGTAAAAACATTTTTTGGGCGGTCCTTTTAACATCTGCATGTGGTGTGATGGGCTTTTAGAGAGACAGAGAGATTGACATGCTGAAAGTCTCTGGAAGAAAGTGATGCGTAGACATAAATAGCTCTATTTTGTATAGAGCTACCAAACATGAGTATCATAAGTAAGTACATAAGTACATAAGTAACCTGTACATTTGAATGTTCCAATACATTGTCACGTTTTACACAGGAACGAAAATACTGTTCCAGCACAGATGATATACACACCTGTACTTATCATGATAGTGTTAAGATTGTATTCCTACGGAACAACAAAGTCTATGCTAATATAACTGCATTTTAATAAAAGCTACATAGTAAAGTCAGTTTTACCATACCTACCACAACTACTTTCTACACTACAAGTCCCGTAGTGCACCAGGAGGCAGGTGCCAAATGGAGGATAGGCACATACCCAACTCACTGGCATGTGCCAACTCACAGTGAGCCAAGAGAAGTGAAATGTGGGGACCCCTGGCCAACCTACCCGCCCCACCCACCTCTATCCCAGGTAGGAGAAAGGCAATCTCACTGCCATGGGCTCCAGGTCATTGTCAGATAAAATGACTGGGTTTGAATGCAGGCCACAGGGCTAAGCCTGCACCGGAACAAGTACTTTGTTTGAGCTACGTTGGAGCATCCTACGCTTTGTTTGGTACTCATTACCAAGGATCTATTCAGTACACTGCACCTGTTACTCTCCTCTTATAAACAAAACAATCCAGCAGCTGAATAAGATGGTGGAGTTTATGAAAATTGAATAGTATCTTATCGTAGCTGGATAGAGAATAGTTTGGATTTTTGAAGCTGTGCTGCTTCTCCAATAACCTGCTCTTGCATTAGAAACAAAGGCCCTGAACATTCCCCTCTGCAGACAGGTGCCATGCACACAGAACAGTCATTTGATCCCTGAGCCAAAGGAGGGTTGGACAACACAACAGAATGTCAGAGAGCAATTGTGCCAAATTCTCAGTTAAAACATCCAATGCATCTGATGGCCTAATTAAAGGCAAAGGTTGAACCTTCCATATATTACGCCTGCCATGGAGGTGGACCTGCAGGGCCAAGGAACAGGCTTCTCAATGGGGCAAGATATCAGATTTGAGCAGGACAGTCTGTATGGAAAAAAGGAGGAAAAACTAGAGCATTCTCTCTCTCTCCATTTAGGAGCATGTGATAGAGGGTAACCAATGATTCGTAGCTGTTTTCCCAGCAGGCTCAAGAGTCTTTCTCAGGAAAGACCCTGGAGTAACCTGTGTCGCTCTCAATTTCGACGGCTTTGGGTGACACAGCCCAGATACTCCATCCTGAAACGCACACCGGCTCTTTGTCTAGCCCGAGCCGCATTTATTTTTCTTCCCTCCCCAAATCCTGGCGTAGCAGTAAGGATAAACTACAAATTTCCTCTCTCGTTTGGTTGGGCTTAGCCTGCGTTGGCTCATTCTTAAAAGAGTTTGCCACTCAGAAGACGAATAGTTAAATTAAGGATGACTAAACTTCCCCAAAATAAACGAGTAGGCTTGTCAATCCATGTTCTGTTTGTGATGCTTACAAAAATGGAGAGTCTTGTCGTTGGAGTGTCAGGAGAGTTATGCTTGTGTTAACACCATATGATACACGCGTAAGCCATTGCCTTTGCATCTATTTTATATTGCGAGTGATGAGCAAGCGGTGCAAAATATGATTTGCTTCAATTAGAGGACAGAGAAGAACTATGTGAGACAAGTAATATGAATATTAATACAGTATCCATTGATAGGTTGCAATTTCTTAGCAATTTATTGCAGCAAGCAAAACAACAGACAAGTCAAAGCTGTTTGTTGGATTCTCATTTCCTGCAGCAGAGGGAGGGGTGAGATTGTTGTTGTCTTGCAAGCAGACACCCACTCACATGATTAATTGTTTCCTTACTGAGTTTTTGCCAGAGATTGTCCCTCTGCCAAGCCCTCCCTGGCTTTTTGACCAAAGGCCATTCTCAGTGCGCTAATGTTCCAAAGGTTGTTTCTCTGCTCCATGTGTGTAAATGCAATGTGTGGTCTCCTTACCTTAAGGCCCTGAAGCAGGTATTACCTTCATAGCACATCCTCTGTTGGCTTGAAAAACTCTCTCACTCATAATTTTGTCCAAGAAATAAAAAAGCGCCTACCTGTTGCAGATACAATGTGAATTAAAGTTACATAAGTTAACTCCTCTTGGACAATCGGCATTTCAGTGAGACAGAAGCCTCAGTCTTTAACTGCACATACTTGAAAATGCTTGCTATTTACACCACTTAATTCACCCATTGAACAGCTCACTACTTGGATTGCACTTTGCTTCACAGCAGTTCTGCCTCAAAAGTTGTAACAGCATTGTTTGGGAAATGTTTAAGTATGCAGTGTCTATCAATTTTAATGGAAAGAAGTATTCAAGAAACAAGAATAGGGGAAATGTCTGTGAGCTCACAGTGCCTTCACCTTGCATTCTCAGTGTTTGTACGAGTGCATGAATGAGCGAGATGATTAATTAATTACAATTATTAGGCCAGTGATAATTCACCAGCGATGATAACGTCAAGAGTGGCTAATTGCTCTGCGAAGCCTCTCCGTGCTTAAATTGTTCCGTTAATTTTTTTCCCCTTACTGTCCGGGCCTATTATGTTCAGTGGAATGGCTTTGTGCGCGTGCTTACAAACACAATGAGGAAAATTAATAAAAACAGCAAACAAACTATAATTAGTGGCTATCGGTGTACATGCGGATGGCTCCAGAGTCGCAGTGGGGAGTTCGCCGGAGACGTCACGTAAACCGTCCCCCGTCTTTCAGGGCCCTCTCAGCCATCTGACACGATCAAGGCTTAATGACAGCATAAAGACAATTCTTGTGGAACATTGAGCCAACGTCTGCAACCTCTAATTACATTCAACTTTACTTCCCCGATGTGAAGTGAGGAAGAAGCTTTTTTCTTCCTGCAACCAGTACAAAGCGTGGCAATCTGATGCTGCTGTTATTAGTATATTGATTTTGTTGTTAAACGAAATGGCTTTTTCGCCGCATTAAGTTAAAATCAAGGGTGGGAACATTAAGACGGTTAGCTCTACCTGATAAAATGATAAAATAATATGAATACCAACCCGAAAGAAGACAGGCAAATGCCAACCTGCTTTCAGCTGCCTATGTTAAGGCTTAGAAATGACAGTAACTCATTTAAAAATACAAGGCTTTCTTACCATGTCAGAACAGAACAGATCTGGACTTTTTGCATTTTTTTTCAGTAACAGGTGGCTGACACTTCCACCAGAAGAGAAGGCGTTTGTGGCTATACCCAGTTATGTGTGACCTCAACATGTTGTTAGCTACCTGTCCAACTAGTCCAGCCTGATGTTAGCTATAATATGCTACTTGCAAGGGTTGAATGCAGTAAGCTGTGTCCTGCAAGAACATTGCAATGCAATTCACTTGGAAACAAGTGAAAAAGGAAAAAAGAAACAAAAAAGAAATCTGTATAGCTGTTTTTTTGAGGTGGCTGGCATGAGTTTATGAACCTTGAACCTTATTTTCATCTTACTTTCTGCACCAAGGGTGCACATGCATTGGCACATAGGGTGCACCTATGATGTCATACTTGTTTGTTAACATTAGAGTGTTTGGAACACATATACATTTTCATGGCAACAACTGAAAGTACACTTCAGTTCTGAAGCCTCATGAAGCATGTAAAGGCAGCAGGAAATATTTTCCCAGTGCACATGCATTGAATACAATACAATGGGTTCAACCAGATGTATCATCACACAATGGAGGCATCATCAAGAACCCCCCCACCCTCCCATATTAGCAATATTAGATCAGAAGGACATGCAAATGAGAGGGTAACAGCAAATGACTAGTGCACGTTTGTATCATCCTGCTTTGATCATGCACGGTTTGTTCATGAGAGGTTCAGTAAGTGGTACAGTAGTGATAAGCTCGCGTATGCCATTACAGTTCTGAAAATAAAAAATGTGTATGTCCTCAAATCAATTTTGATGCACATTTTTCATACAAACATCCAAGACAAATCTTAAATTAATACAACACAAAAGATATGCAGCAACGTAATTTAAATTACCTTCATCAGAGCAAGATCTGTAACCATCTGATAACTATAAATGGCAATGGAATTATACCCCACCTGAAGTGTATATGAAAAGTTAAAAACAATAAATCAGTCACACCTTTGAGGAAAACAACTACTTTCCTAATAAACGCTGTCAGGAAATTGCCAGCTGAACACCAAAACATAAGTGAACAAGCCATCTTGCTTACAAACTGGTTACCTCTTTAGCTTCTGTAGCTAGCAACTGGATCTCACTCGAACACTTAGCTAAACTCAGCAGACTAGCTAAACTAACACAAAATTACAGGTTGCAGTAGTTAGCTAGCATGCTCGGTGACACAAACATCTTGCAAACTAGTTGCACTTGGAAATGCAGGACCTCGAACGGGCGATTTACTTGGTTGCATGGCCCTGCAACCACACTCAAGCTAGCCTCTGCCAAAGCTTAAAATGGGCCTGAACGCTAAGTACAAATGTGCACAGAGGCCATTCTTGCTGGAGATCTTCCTCCCGCAGTGGGGAATGCATCAGCTGGACCTGGCAATGCCATATGTACCTTCTCACCTGGTCACCTGCTCAGGACATGTTGGTTGGGTGCAGTCTCAGTGCAGTCTCCCTCTCAACACCTTGGCTCCCTGTCTTGTCAGATACTGCTTTGATGCCCTGTTTCCCATTGTTCAAACAAGCAGACAGCAGGTGGATACATTGGTTTTTCAGCCTTGTCTTGCCTTAAATAAGCCACTGAAGCTAATTACCTTTGAAAGGTGGGGTGTAAGCAAAAGGAAGGTCTGTATAATATAACGTTATAGCTATTTTCATTGTGTATTTTATTCTCTTACTGCTGACGCACTGTCAAGCTAATGGATATTAAATTGTATAACATTCAACAGCTAACAAGCTTCAGTAAGCCTTTAACATTACTCCCTGGTTTCCTCATAAGTTATCATTAAGCACAAATGCCGTGACTGCATGGTGTGGACTGCATTAGCCTATTTCAGAACTGTTGATAGTTAATTACAAATGCTTTGAATTCTTGGCTAAGAATTAGTCATTTACAGTAACTAGCATATGTCATGCAATCAGCTAATGTAATTTTGCATAGTTTTCCCAGGATTGTTCATGTAACTGTTAGAGAATTCAGTTCCAGAACAAGCAAACTAAGTGGTAATATGTTACAGTGAAATTCTTTCATGTGCAGACTAAGATATGTTGACAAATTTAGCCACTTTGATAACTGCACTAATGTTTGTGATGTTTAGGGCACTAATGCTGTTGCATAGACTATTTAGTGTATTATCTGGTGATTCTATTATTATCCTAGAATTTATGAACAAAAAATAACCTGTTTTGGTGTGTGTTTCTGATCTGTTTAAGTAAAAATTCTCAAAATTAAGGAAAAAGCACATTGCACTGATTGAATTGAGGTTTTACTTATAGTTTACGAACGATCATTTTTGAGGTAATTTCTCAGATCAAACTAAGTTTTTGTTCCAAGTATTATACCTCAAAGCTCTCCTGAGACCCAGTTTCCCTGCTTGAAACAAGGATCTGTAAAGGCCGCAAAGACGCATAGCTTATAGTTCACTCCAACAATGTAGAACACTGTAATACAGATTGACATTAAAACCAAAGAGGCTGTTATTGCAGTGACTCAACCACCACTGTTGGTGTAAAAAAAATACCTTCATGTTTTCCTCTATGTCTGAGCACGTCAGTTCCCTATAAACGCAGATTGCTCTTAAATGGCACTGAAACGCAATCGGTCTGATCTTGCAGTTCGCAACGTCTCACTTCATGTTTACATTTCAAAGACTTGTAAGGCCCAACTTTTTCACTTGATATTATAAGATTTTCACTGCGCAAAAACAGAAAAGGAAAAAGGACAGGGGTGCTTAGAATTCCCGCTCTCGTTTCAATGTCAAACCGCGAAAGCGGATTCAAAGTCGGCGCCGTGATCGCAAAAACCAGCAGAACGACAGGAAAAAACGGACTCTTACACTGACACGGTGTCGTAGGGCGTTCGGAAGGAAAGAGAGGTGCTCCTCTATTTCCTCACGAGTTATTATTCCCTCTCGCGATAAACAGGCATGCCATTGTCACATCGGGAGCACTTATTATTATTTTTGAAGTAATTACACCTTATTATCCGTGTTTGCTTGTGCGCGAGTGCAGGTGTGGGATGCGGAGCTGTGGGTGGTGGATATGTGCCTCACTGGCAGCAGTCACCCCATGAGTCATTTTTTTTTTCTCGGGGTTTGGGCATTGTAGCTGTTTTTGCCACTAATTTCACCCCACAAAAGAAATGTGCAATTAGGCCTATTATTGTAGCAGCTGCGTGCTGCCGTACAATGGCCCCCGTCTTTCTTGGCTTGCGGAGAGAGAGACACTGCGGTCGAGTGCTCCCGCTCAGCAGCGGCCGGGTGAAACCCGCGCTGGCGTGCAGTCAACTTGGGAGCACCGCGACCGCAATGGGGGTAATCCATAACTAGGCGATTATCTTCGGCGCCTTTCCTTCAGTTTACACGTAGGTGTAGGGACCGTTCCCGGCTGGCTTTGTGTCGTACGCATTAACAGCACAGCCTTGAAAAGTCAAATACAGGCATGATCGTAACTTAGGAAACATGCGACCTAATGCGCTAGATACAGGTTGTTTGAGGTCTGTTTGCTTTGGAAACGACCAATGCTCAGGGGGATGGCGCTTCAGCGTGATGTGCCTCAAATGCAGGTATTATCTGTGGGTGCTATTCCAGTTTTTTTTTTTAAATAAAACATTTGTATTATTTGATTTGTAGCCAGTTATACCAAGGAACAAATTACAGTTTTACTTAAATTACAGCTTTTTTTTCTATCAGTGTTGAACCTGAGTAAGTAAAAATGTGTATGAAACAGTATTAAGTAAACAGTATTAGAAGGTAAAATAAATACATTCTACAATATCAGAACAACTGAAATAATAATATGGCAAATACACACTGCGATGTCTTGGCTTGGGGTAAAATCAATATATCTATCTAGTCAGAGCGCTGACATCTGATCAATACTGTTACAGAGGGTCACAGTAAGCAGCGAGCTGAGGCCAGAAAATATCTTATGGGTCAAGACTGAAATATAGAAGTGAGGCAAATAGAAGCAATTAATATGAAGCACAAAGGAAAAAGCACTGGGAAAATGGTAAAGAGTCAGGAATCAAAACTCCAGCTTCATTGTCTAGCGGATTCTGCCACTGGAACACCAGCAAAGACACAGGTGTCACAGAAATGGCATGTGTGTCAAACACAAGAGGCTAATCTTCCGCTTTTTGGCACAAACAAAACGGCCACAGACTCACCATCATTGCCCCCGCTTTCTGATTTACACACTTCAATAACTTCCCAACAATTAAAATAATGATCCAGCACACAGCACCTAATTTCATGGCCTAGGAGGATTTGCATGGTTTTGTGTTGTTTTTCTAGTTTGTTTGCAGCCAGGTGATACATAGTGGGGCATTCTAAAAAAGGTAGTCCCTGCGGTTTCTGTCATAATCTCAATTTTGTGAGACAGAGAATGCTGTTCTTAGATAAACATCCATTGCATTTTTCCAAATCAATTTCTTGTTTCATGCAACACGTTCACCAACAATCAGTATAATCTAGTCTAGGTAAAACATAAGTCTTCTTCTTGCAATTTAGCCCTGGTTTGTGAACAGAACTCAAGTGAATGACTAAATACCGTGTATAATTTTTTTCGGAGGTTGTTTATCTAACGTACAGTGTATTCACCACCCTTTTGGAAACCACAAAAAGTCACATTCATTTAACACAAAGGCCAGCCATCAAATACAGCTGTTGGACATGATCCTAATTTTATCCTAAAATAACTAATTCGTTTCAACTGCATTGCAACTACAATTGAAAAAGTCAACTAATTCAACAACCAACAACAGGTCTGCACAACTTCAAGCCGGCGTTCCTTTTAAAAAATAATCCCAACACTGAACAAACTTGTTTTCCCCGAGCTGAAGATCGGAGACTTCTCAGACTTTCGGTGCGATCCTAGACCAAAGAAAAACACACCGCACCTGCTCCCTGGACCCGGCTCACTGAAGACGGCCCGACGGACCCTGTCGGTCCGGCTTGCAGATGACAACATTTGTGATAATCGCCGGTGAAAGAGGAGCTTTAACCTCTGGGGCTACAGCCTGACATCCATGATGAAAGAACCTCACATCTTAGACACAGACTGAGAACATCACTGGAATTAGAAACAACTGGGGGGCGAGGCTGGATGCACTTAAAATGGCTGATCTATACAGGTGGGCTCCTTCTTTTGAGTTTTCCCTCCCTACCACTTTCACCAATAACCAGTCATCGTACATCTGCGTTCTGTCATACTGCAATCAAAAAATTACGGCTGTAGGACAAGGAGGGGGAAATCATGGGACTCGGACGCCCTGAAAATGTTAAATATGAATCTAGCATGCGTGTGGTGCGTGAACGGCAAGCTCGGGCTGCGGTTGGCCGCGCCGTCTGAATTTCAATTAGCGAACAAAGAGGAACTGTGAAAGCGCAGAGGGGCGTGGCGCGAGGAAGCCCTCCTGTCGCAGGCGATCCTCCACCGGCATCCATTTCAGCTCATTAAAGCGTGTGGGCTGAGGAGTCCAGAACCCGGCGCAATCATTTGCCGGGAGCGCAGCCTCGGCAAATTGGCCTCTGGTTCTGTGGGAGAACCCGCTGTGAGGCGGAAGACTAGCCCCGGTTTTCCACATGACAGAAGGCAGGCCCGGGCAGGACCGATTGGGCCACACGCTGTGACCAACCCCCCCCCCCCCCACACACACACACACGACACCCCTCCCCTCAGAAAACACAGTACTGGATAATCTCCCGATCAGAGACTCCGCAAAGCCCCACCGGTCCCGGGAGGTGGGGGGAGGCACCCTGTATACAGGCGTACGGCCCCTAGTCACAGAGCTGCTCATTTATGATGCTGTACCTCAGGAGAGTGAGAGTACACGGCTAATAGGCTGCTGCATTTAATTCTCCGCTTTAGCTACCACTTTCACCTTCTCTTCAAATACCTTAAAATATCTGCCAAACAAGTGATCCAGATCTACACTATAAATGTAACATTGCTGGTCTAAACAGGATTCATTTATCAGCCAATATTATCCATCCAACACTTTCTCATAACACTTTTGAGGAGCCTAGATTTTATAATACTCATCCTTTAATCCCAGCAAGGGCTGACAGGCCAACCAAATGAACTTAAAATAAAAAGGAAGAAGACCCAAAAAGAACACCCAAAAAGACTGTCATTAACTGGCACTAACTTAACATTAGAAAAGTAACAACATCTGTGATCGTGTTAAAACACTTTATTTTACATATGTTTATTTTATTACAAAAGAAAGAAGCAGCCAAAGTACACTATCAAACATCCCCTCTGAAGTGAATTAATGTTCGAATGTGGCAGACAACATTCCAAATAGAAATTTCACAGGTGTGCCAGAAGCTACGATGTCTCCATCTTGTAGCCATGTTTTTCAAGCTCAGCTCTGCGGAGAAAAGAAAAAAAAATCAAGTCACTTAAGGAACACCGTGATTTTCATTTGCCATGGTTTTGAGTCAGGAACAATGCCATATTGATTAACAATCAGCTTTCTGGTGATCTCAGGTGAGAGGGAAAGTATGCATATTAACAACAAAGTTGCAAACTCATTTGTGAAAACAGTGCTGACTTCAAGCCACTGTGGCAAGTAAACATAAGTGTGAAAAAAATCCTGCCACAATAGTCTCTTAACAGAGGCATGCATTACATATCTAAATATTCTGACATTTGAATATCAAAACAAGTGATATTAAAGAGGAAATGTGTTTTTATAGTACCCAACACAGAGAAGCATGTAACATCACTTAAAGAATTGTTTCTGGAAACAACAGAAAATCTTAGGACACCAATAGCCATATTAAAAATGTACTAACACTGACCCCTAAACTACAGTCTTGCTTGTGTGCTTAATTTAACTTTAGCAGTTAACTACCACTACCAATGGCAACTCCAATGTACATTGTGAAGATGTAATTTTGAACCAGTAAACCAGTAATTAAAGAAAATGGCTCTGCAACCACAAGGCTTTGGAGTTACCGCACAGAAAAGTCTGCAACGTTGCCGACGACATTAACCAATTTGTAAATCAAAGGGTATTTACAAGATTAAACCAATCTAAAGGTAGTTCGCTTCCACCTACGATAATCGCGCTACAGTTCACCTCAAACCGTTGCCGTTACCACCACTTAGAGAAGGAAGACCCTTTTCCTCAGTTCAGTCGAACCATGTAATTTACAGGACAGCTTACCCATTCATTGGAGTCATTGTGGTCTCGGACCACCTAGAGCACATTGGTTTGTAACTGGTTTCAAAATCCCAAAAGAAGCTACTTACAGACTGGAGTTTTACATTTAAGCCCGTACACAATGTTTTCCTCAACACACGATGGCCGTTTCACATTTATTGTGGCTTTTGTATGGGATTGAGGAAAATGAAGAGAACTCATTTATCTGGTGGGAAAAAATGTGTTTGAACCGACAAGGAAGAGATTTACATTCAGGAAAATCTTCAGGGTCCCATTTTACGATCACAAAGGATTACTGATTTATGTCCCCTAAAGACAAAGACTCCAGCATTATTTTTATGGTCAAGGATACGTGAAACATATCCAGACTTCACATGCTTTGTCAGAAAAAAAAAATTCCACATAGTAAAAAAATTACTATTGTAGGCTAAGACACTTTGCATTAAGAGCCCTTTCACATAAACCACCAGAGTTCGAATCTGAGCAAATTGGAGGTACTGGGGCTCTTGCCCTCTCCTGGTGAGATGGACCCGCAAATGAATTCTGAAGGAACCGCATGGACAGGAAGTACCTGCGGTCCACTCTAAGGGTTGGTGACAGGTTACATTTATGATCCTCCAATAAATCCACTGAGAAAAGATGCAGGCCATTTCTGTACTTCCATTTTCTCCCATTGTTAAAACGTGTTTTGAGTCACGGAAAAAAATGGGTAATAGAATCCTTGCTATAATGATGCCATTTTTTCCTTGCCATGAGTAATCCGTGGACAGATATTTTGAACAGTGCAAGAAGAAGCTGGTAGAATTCCTGCTATGAAACAGAGTGCAAAGTGTAATCTGGTTGTGCTCCTTCTATTTTTGTGTTTTGGTGGCAGCATTTATGAACATCACATGCCAGCTGACCGCCTGAAGTAAGACACAGTTATGAGCACCATGTTCCCATACTGGGAACTGTAGTTCCATATGGAAATTATATCTCACATCTTTGAGGCCTGCAAAGGGATAGCATCAAACCAATGTGAAACCAAATGTCATCAGGAGGCAACAGCTTGGAATATGAATGCAGGCCTCTAAGACTAAATTAACTCTTCCTTGCTCTGTTTGTGAACGCGGGCTTGTCACAAAAAATGAAGCACACTGAAACCGCGTCTGGCTGGCTGGCCATGCTGCTGTAAAAATGCTGCCGGCTGTGTGGTGGCAGTCACCGCATGCCCTGCAATCAGAGACAGGACCCCCTCAGATCCTCTAACACCGCACCCGGCGCTCTCCGCAGCACAGGTCCGAGCCGCCACGGGGGAGGGCGTTCGACTCCTGCTGCCGACAGCGTGAAGTCCATCCTGCCTGAACCAGCATGAGCAGTGAGATTAAAACGCCTGCTCTCCCGTGCTACTTTTTATTTTTCCTCGCTTTATTCTCCCCCCCCCCATCCTTTATCACTAAGTGGTGCTGACGGGTGTTTAGTTTAAGGGTAATCTGGTGAGTTCCTCGCATTCTGCGGGTCAGCAGTCTTCCGAGGGCAGTCTTTTAGGCTGTCTGAGGGAACGTTCGAGAACCCCGGAACCCCGCCTCGGCGGGTCAAGCGTGTTGGATCTCCAATGAAGCCGTATATGGCACAGCACCACCTCGAAAAGCGGTGTGTGTCTGAAAGCCCCATCATAGCTTTGGTAAAGTAAGAATGCTGTGGCACTCTTACTTAAATGTCCCTACTTTCTCGGTTTTGTCAACAATTTCAGTCGGTTGACAGCTTTTTTGTTTTGTTCTGAATATGCTGTAATGTGGCTTGCTATTTTAGCAAACGTGTGTTCGTGTGTAAAGACAACACTACAAAAGATATGCACTACAAACAGGAATGCAAAGTATAGGTTAAGTGGCATTCCAACACGACTGACTGTTGAGCTTACGCACTTCATGAAAAAGTAAAATATCTTGCATGCATCTGTGTGTCAAGAGAAAGACAAAAGGGTCCTTTACTCAAAGATCAAGTCTGCATAAATAGCAGGTGGAAGCCAATGAAAATGCTCAGAAGAACATGGACAACCACTGATAGCGTCTTCTTCATTTGTCTATGTCAAATTACTTCATGACAACAAAATGAAGGCCAGAGTATCTATCTTGCACGCCTCTAATAACACTTCAAGCTAGTCAGCAAGTACTGACACTGATTATGAAAACCTGTAATGCAAACAGATTTTTTCCCCCAACTAAAAACAGTGTGACACCTTACATTATTGCACCTCCTAATAGTGAACTGGGCCAAAACGGATCGATCCACTTTCTGATTGTCCATGCGAAAGCACTTTAAGCGGCCGTGGTGCCGTCTTACCTCAGCTGATTTGAGAAGTCATCCTCTACATTGTCATCATCCCAGTTATCTTCCCACACATGAGCATCTTCATCCTCATCCAACCCAGTCCAATCTATTACAAACACAGGCAAAATGAACAATCCAAATCCATGATCATCCAAGCATCCCTTAGAATAATGGAACATGATCAACATATGTTAAAGTTAGACACATTTATAAGTTAAAGGAAACAGTAAATACTTGTCTACAAACAAGCTGACTAGTAACCTAAAATGAAATGACAAATTTAACTTGCACAGTGGTTTAAAGTTGCACGATATCTACAACTTAATTAATTAGTGAATTTGTATTTTGCTTTTTAAAAGTGTATTAATTGGACAACCTAGCAAATGTCCTTTCTCATGCCTTAAGGGGACACACAAACCGTAAGGCGATATGGAATCACAGGAAAGATAGACACCTTCGGGGTTATTATTCCCTTACCCTTTCAGTTTGCGCGCATTCACTACACTACCAAACTGTTTGTTTACATATGTGGGCTACAGTTAGCCTACTTTAAAGCAGGTCAGTGAATGTATGGACAACGACACAGCGTTCCACTACTAACTTCTACATGACATTTTCGTCATTTAGCAGACGCTCTTATCCAGAGTGAGTTAATCGGGTCAGTTTGTCCATTTATACATCTGGATATTTGCCTTCTCTGGATTAAGTACCTCACCTAAGGGTACAGCAGCAGTGCCCCAGCGGGGAATCGAACCAGCAATCTTTCGGTTACCGGCCCTGCTCCATACCACTATACCTCCATATATGCCCAGTCAGTCATTTAGTAAATTATCATAATCAAAGCATTTTACCGCAGTGACTCGTCTATATGCATCACTAGCTAGCAAACCGGGTGCATGTTACAACAACGAAACAGGCCTCATGGCATCAACCTTAGCTAACGTTAGCGAGCACAAGAACTGGTAGCATTTATTCGCTTTCTAGGTCACGTCAGCTACCCTGCAAGACATAGTAATTAATGGTTCGCTTCTTTGCTGAACGACATTCGTAGACGCACAACAGTCATTTCACCGACAATGAACTCCCATTTAACTAGCTAGCAATGTAGTTAGCTAAACAGCTAGTTAGCCAGCAAGCTAACCCACTGGCATCAATATCCTTACAACTGACTACAGACAGCTAGCCATGGTAGCAGTTCACAAAACTGGTGGCCATAAACTACAGCTTATTGCTCTCTACAAAAATAAATAAAACAGGCCGCTAACGGGCAAGCTGGCTACATATAGTTCTATATGACGGCCTACACTGAGTGCTGACACCCCTGAGGCTAGCTAACGTTAGCAACATAGCAAGATACTAAGCTGAGTCACTGGCTAGTCCGGCTAGCTAGCTAACGTTAGCAGGTTTGGCAAACCATTTTGATTTGGCTACAGGAAAAGAACTGGTAAGACTCGCACAGTACACACGCAGGCTCTCGGGCTGACTTTACCTTCTGCTGGGAATTCTTCAAACTCGTCGTCCTCCTCTAATAGTCCCAAATCCACAGTTTGTTTCTTTTCCGACATCGTCTCCGACTTTCTCTGAGCGCGCTCGCGAGCTAAGCGTTTGCGTTACTGTAATGCAGGCCTTACGGGACAGCGGTGCTGTTTCCCTGCTCTGCGCATGCGCATTTGGTAAAGCGGTGATTTGGACGAAGGGCTTCGCGCAGGCGCTTCCACAGAGGCACTGAAAGCAGCCGGGGACTTCGGGCTTTGGATAATCTTGACCAAAACCTATAGCACCCCATTACATTTTTCTCCAATATAACCCATATTCATATTTATTCAGAAATATTTGGATAAATGTTTATGAATACCAATAAATGTTTTGTTTTATTTGTTTTGTAAATTGTTATATTATTTTAGTGCTAGAATTTATTATGTTATAAAGAAATGATTATATGTTGAATTAATTGTATATTTTAAATAAATTGTATTATTCTAATCTGATTAATATGTTTTTGTCATTCCACATTGTTTATTGCACCTCTACAGCAAAGGGAAAATGCTTACACTGCCAAATGAGCCACAGTGTCCATGTCATTGTGTTGGAGGAAGCTTGTGATGATTCGTCTACATTGTAAAAACTATGTTTGTACTTTCATTTTTGTATATATTTATGAGAAGATATATTCATTGCTAGCTATTGCACTGTGACCATGCACCGTGTCTTGCATTGTAATGAATGAAAAGCACACTCTCTGAAACTCCTTACTCAAAATGAAGGACAACTTGCAAAAAAAGGGGGGGGGGTGAATAACCATCTGAGATTGAAAATCATTCTGGCATTGAGGCCTAGACCAATACAAAGCCTTCAATCAATGGGTATCAATGGTTGACCAGTCACTTCCATCAAGGGAAATGACATGGCTACCATTCAAATTCAATACAATTAACATCAGATAACATAAGATACTGTATTTACACTCTTACATTTAAAGGAATAACATAGCCTTAAGACTAAAATAAATATGAAGTTACTTAAAATGTGAAGATCACCTTCAAGGGTGTTGCCACACGTGATACAGAAACTATGAGTGATTCCATATCGCACATGTTGAATTCTTAAGACAATGTAAAGCATAACAAACAACAAGCACACCTTCAATACCTGTGTACTCATGTTGGACATTGAAAAGTTTCAAAGGCATTGCTGGAGTCAGAGACGCAATAAGGAATCAGACAATAGTTCCAAAAATAGTAATAATATTGTTAAAATAATGATAATAATGTTGAAGTCAAACTCTGCTGATGTTGTTATTTATTAACATAGTTTGAAAAACTGATAAACTGAAATGCAAATGGTGCCAACAGAAGCAGAATATATGTAGACCTGCTTGTTCACGTAAGTGAAATGCAACTGTCAAAAAGGAAAATAACAGTCATATGTTAATATTGTCAGAAGCCCTGCCAGAAATTATTACCAAGCCAGTGGACCTCTATTAGCAGATATCACTTAATAAGATTTTATAATCAAAAGGTTTACATTCTTATTTAGGTGGCTTGTTTAAATAAGGTGATCAACTTCAGCCAAATGTGAACTGTTAGAAAATGTAAATGCATCCACTGCAAGGCCACATGCACCACTGTGTAGTTTCATACCACGAAGGACAGAAAAACCTCCCTCATGTCTGGATTCAGTCATTTACTCTTCTCTCAAATTATTCTGCAGTCCTCAAAAGCATTTGACATACAACAGTGCTTGTGAAACAGAGGCGCAAGTTCAAGAAAATTACCTCAGATCAAAACAAGTGCCCAGCTGATATGATAAAAAAAGTCATCATAATAATGGCGATGTAGAGCAAAGCCAATGAGAGGATATACAAATCTCAAAATTACTTGTTTGCTCCAGGAGAGCTGGTGGAGGTTTCTCACCAACCCAGAAAAAGGAAAGGGAAACAAAATATGAAGAAATAAGTGAGCACACCGGTGAGGTCAATGACCGCTCTCAGTCTCAGGTGAGTCTCTGGGAAGTGGCTGCAGCGTCTGCCTGGCATACCTGAGACTGCTGTTACACTGTGGCGCCTGGAGTCTCCCGGGGCAGACAGTGGACTGCCCAGACTGACTCCTGGGCATTCTTCGCATCTGAGAATGCCTTTCATAGTGTGGGCCTGTCCCAGAGGGCCTAAGCCTTAGCTGGGACTGCAGCCGAGACTGGCAGTCTCTGTTCCCGGGCCCCTATCAAGGCAGGTGATCGTGATATGGCCTTTGGGGTGGGGGGAGGGGGGGGGTAAGGGATGGGGGAGAGGGGGGTGGGGTGTGAGACAATGACAGTCATCACCTCCCACCCCCCTTCCCCCACCCCCCACCGCCCGAGTTCTCTCCTCACTGATTCCCCACTCAGATTAGGGACACGGCTACTTGTCTGCCAGAGAAAGTGACAACATCTGAGAGACGGGGACAAGGGGCCTTACTCCATGCTGGAGCCACAGAGCTGATAACCATCCCGTAACGTCCCCTCAGATCGGCTGATCACTGATTTACCCAAGTGTTTCTCCTGGGACAGATCGTCACCGACATTCTGCTGAATCTGATTCAAAAGTCATCATCATTGACAAGGGGCCACAGTTTTGTGGATGTTTTGTGTTTTGTGTGTGTGTGTGTGTGTGTGTGTGTGTGTGTGTGTGTGTGTACAGTGCACTGTTGCTGTGTTCTCCATTCCCCAGACTGATTACAAGGTGGCAATAATTTACCAAGATAAAAATAAGGGAAAAAGATATTTTTGAAGAGATGTTGGGAATGATCACTGTGGATTAGGGCTGCCTAATCATCCAATTAATAAGATTAATTTCAGAAAAACATGTCTGCTTTGGTCTTCGGAAATCTGCTGGGGCTGAGACCCTTCCAGGATATATCTGTCAAGATTCTGTATTAAACTTGATCCCGTGGCCTGAGTCAAGGGCTTTGTGTTCGGGATCAGAACCATTGTCATTAAAAGTGGCGGTCTCATCAGGGAGAAACACAAGACACGGTCAAAGTAAATTTGTTGAACATAGCCAGTGTTTTGGGTGGTGGATATAAAATATATATAAGAGTGATGCCCGTTTCTGGGGGGGGTTTTGGTCATCTTCTCTTTTCTCCACAGACCATTTCATTTAACAGTCTGTCATGAAGAATTTAAGTTTCATATTTTCCTCTGTCAGTCTTGAAAAGATCTGTCATCTGTGGCTTGAAGTACAGTTTGCCAACAGGCTAATAGCCCCCTATGACAATACAATCCAATATTTGTCCTTCCAGGCCCCAGGTAATCCTGTCCACCTTAGCTGCTCAGTTATGGTCAGGCTTAAGTTGCATATTTTGTTTTTATCAGGATTTCGCTGATAAATGCTATCAGCGAGAGTGAAATGAAATATGGGGGGTCTATCTCGTGTTGCAAGATTGGACAGTTACCATCTCGTTTTATGAAGGGGGTTTGTTCATATCTCAAAATAACACACAGAACAATGGCGCCTTCATTGGCAACGAGTTCATTGATAATGCATTTGTAATGTGTGTCAAAGTGGTCGCGATGTGAACCTAACAGCAGTCCTGTTGCATCCCTACTTAGTCTCATTTTTCAGTAAGTGTACCATTTTTGTCTGTAAAATTTGCCTGAGTGTGGGTTTTAATGAGCCCTCAGCCCTCCACTAACAATAAATCACAAACAGCTGTGTGTACTTGTATAAAATTTTATTAGTCATATTAAAATGATGACAACACAGTTTACTCACATATTTCTTGAATTGTTTAATAACATTAAAAAAACACCCAAATTACGAATGAAATTTAAACCCTTATTAAATAATGTGAAAATGGTGAAGTGGTCTTTTTGGTTTTCAGACTTTTTGAAAAATATGAATGATTACATTTATAATAGTCATTATTGTTCATGCATTTGTTTTATTTATCCCAAATTCAGCTATTCTTGCACAGCACAGATTATGCGGTGCATATTCATAAACAACTTCAGGAACAAATTTCACGCCGTTGACTTGATTTAGCTGGGTGCATTTCAGGGCAGTGTCATTTTAGTAACATTTTCTTCATTCATGCTTCATCATGAAATGTCCAAGGTAATAATAACATTTGGTGGAAACTGAAAAAGACAGATATCTGCATTTTTAAAATATTCGAATATGGATTATTACAATGATAGCGGCCACATCAAAGTACAGTTTATGCAGTACAAGTTAAGTTAATGACAACATAATGCATATGCACAAGGAGGATAGTCCTTCAAGTATTCCAAACCTTTCAGACAGCTGTTTATATATTTTATTTATTTATTTATATATGTTTTATATTTCCCATACTGTACTGACAATGCATCTCGTATTCTGCAGCCACTGAAATTAATGACACATTTAGGAGAAGGCAAAATGGTAACACTTGCTTAAACATTTGCTTACTCAACTTTGAGAAAAAAGCACATTGTGGTTAAAATGTGGGCTTAAATGGGAATTTTAAGAGCTTTCTGAAAGAACCCTTAAAGGGCACACATTTGTAAGCCATTTCTCTATGTATAAATGTTTTCACTTACGCCTTCCACTGAGTCGCTTGGACTTTACCAGAGTGATTCTGTTCATTTTGCCAAGTATTTTGCCATTGCTGCTCTGGCCTACTATATTTCAGGTTACTTCACATTTAACACTGAAATGCTGGTGTATAGCTTATAGTATAGCAGTGGTGGATATAGATATTAATGCCAGTGCAACGGAAAGCAAGGTGTGATGAAAAGACATCTTGGTGATCTGTCAAAGCCTGTGCTTTTTTTTTTGCAAATACACACATCTTCTAACAAGGAACTTTCAGTCCACAAAGACCTGGGATTCAAATATATTGAATACACCCCATGACGTTTACACATCTGAATTTCTGTTACACACCTGAATTTCTTATTTGTTTCTTTGGAAAGTACCGAGGGGTCTCTAATGACTACAGCAGCAGGTCATGACATATTTCATCCCAAATGAAATATATATATATATATATATATATATATATATATATATATATATCCCAAATCCCAAAAGGAGTTTCCTGCAGCAGCATCCTTACTAGTTCTTATTACTGTGTGTGTCTGTGTGTCTATATATATATATACTATATTTATATAGATTTGATTTGTTCAACGCTTTTTTGATGACTGCATAATTCCTATTAACTATTTCATAGTTTTGATGAGGAACCCTTCTATAAGTAGATGTGTCCAAACATTTGACTGGTACTGTATTTATACACAAGCACAGAAAGATGTTACGGAGACATAATTACTAGCACTGAAAGATGTTACAACCAGCACATAAAGTGTATTTTTTCCAGCCAAGGGAAAAACAGTCCACCAAGCTTCGTCGTCAATCAAACAGACAAGCACTTTGCTCGCGTTTGAAATATGGACCTCTTGAGACTCAACAAAGGTCAGTCCTTCTATAAACAGAAGGTGATGCACCTTGCCTTTTCTTCCCCTCTTCCCCCGCACAATGCAGTGGCATTGATCCAAACCCTGAGGTGAAACCGGAGCATTATTTTGCATCCTCCCTCTTCCAAACCAAGCCCTAGCCGAAGTTGCTTGGGGTTTTCTCTCCCGGCCACAATGGGGCTTTTTGTCTGCCGCATGTCGTTCGCATGCCTTAAGATAGAAGCCCGCGGTGTCTGGCGCGGCCTCTCCTGCTGACCTGGTTTCTCCTGTTTTCTCCAGGTCACTCTGTGACAGCCTCAAGTGGCCATCCTTCAGCGGCCGGTTCAGCGGGCGATGAAGTGGCCGGCTCTAATACCTCCTCATTCTGCATCTGTCATTCCAGGAGTATTAAGAACAAATGACATAACATGCCTCAGGTGATGCCAATGCCTCTCATTTATGCCTGTTTATAATCAGTGTGACATCTTGCCAGGCTTTGCACATACCAGTGGTGTTCCACGTGCATTATATAACTTAATTGCCCTTTTAAATTGCGCCTTTAATTTGTAACTAGTTTGGCACTGGAGTAGCCAAATCAATGGCAGAGAACACAGAGCACTCTTGGAGTGTGCAGTTGGCATGCGCTTATTTGTCAGGGGAATATATCTGTAATGTGATACAAATTCTGCCACTTTGCAAATGCAGAAAAATACATACATTGCATGTGCCATGCATATCTTTCTGTCAAATCATTTTTTTTCATTAAATTATCTGTAAAAATGCATACCTTTCACCTTTAGTCTTGAGAGTTCTTCTGTAAAATTATTTTTCACTATGCTTCTTGAGGTTTTTCACGTTATCTTTTTACAAGGAGAACCTGCTGATTTGGTGCACCCATTGTGTAATTATGTTAGTGTGAACAGGGTATTACTCCAGGGTTATTGGGGGCAATTACACTTAGGTGAAGATTGCAGGAAGAAGGAAAGTGTAATATCAAATTGGCTCTAAGGTAGTGGCTAGAAACAATAGCAATTTAGGGAACTTATAGGAGTATCTGTATCATAATGTACTTGAGTGCACTAACACCTACTTCCCAGCTTCCCATGTGTACAAATCAATAGAATTGAACCTGTCCACCTACACAACTGCCTTTAAGATGAACAGGTGAAAGTTTTTATGTCACTTTGTGACAGATCTGGGTTTTGTTACATGTTAAAATAATAAAGAGTTTGTGTGTTTGTATGTATGTGTATATGTATCAGCTTAGCTTTGAAATGTAAAATATTTTTATTCCGAAATATTTTTCAAAATATTTTTATTTCATTAGTATTATTTCAATGGCAGGTAGGATCATTTTGAATCGAACTGAATTTCTCACAGAATTTCATTTCCTCTCCACCATTCAAAATACTTCATTCTGGAAATCTCCGAATGCAGAGATTCAAGGAATTTTAACTAAAAAACTAAACTAAACTTTAGCTTTCCATTCTGACATCATTTACTATTACTGGCTGGGCACTTCCAGACAGCAGCATAATTCATGCACCACCTCATTACTAACCATTATCCCCACAGATGGCATGTCAATGCAGATCCAAACAGCATAATAAAATGCATAATTTTACATTCCATCTGGTGTGTTCTATAACAAAACCATTCTGAAGGTATCAATACTATTCTCGGGACTTCGGCCACAATATGGATGACAAAAGTCTGCCAAACATGTGGTCACCCCCCCCCCCCCACCAAAACATGTGGCAATCCAACGCCCCCCCCCCCCCCATGCATTTCATTGGCTGAATTGATAAATGAACCTCTTTTTGTTTTCTAGGAATGCTTTTTTCTGAGGCCTACAGCTCTGGACTTTGTCCAGGAAACCTCTAACAGCCGCTAATTAAGTTGTTAGATGTAGGAGGCAGGGACGCAGGCCTCCGGTTGTCACCTGGGCCTGTGTTTATTGGAACAGGGGATCGTGCCTGATCACAACAGGAGACCCCTCACCCCTGCTGGAGAGCCTCCGCTCCTCAGCTCCTCTTTCTTCTCCTCCAGGACCCTCGGACTCCGTGTTTTTACAGCTTGGCTGGGACATTTACAAACGCAATTATTAGTATTTTATCAAAACATCCCCTCCAATGCCGCCAATACGTCCTTGTCTCGCGGCCGCATTTAAGCGAATTCAAGGTATCTGTATGTTGCGGTGAGGTTGACATGTGCACAAACAAAGCGGGAAAGCATATGTGCGGGTCATTTTGTGAGAGTTAGTGAAACGGGAGGAGAGTGTCGTTGGTGTGAAGGTGCATGACATGAAATGAAGCGGGTTCAGCTAAAACCAGACTCAAGATGAGATGTTCTAGTGAGGATGTTAGCAGGTAACACTCACAATGATGTTAACATATGAACAAATAAATAGGGACTCACACAAGCCAGTCATTTTTTTGTAAGCTTGCAAAATGAGAGAAGAGATTCATCAGAGTGTGTGCAAAATTAAATGAAAGGGGTCAGCTGGAACAAGATTAAAGATGAGCGACTCCCCTAAGGACATATACAGATGGCACTTACCTACTTATGAAAGTGTGTCTGACTCATGCACAAAAACTTTGGAAGAGCCAGAATGAAGTCAGCCTTTTTCTTACTTAATGGACAGATATTAATATTCAAAACAATCGAGACTAACACACCGGCAGTTACAACAGTGTCTATTTCCCTTGCTCTGAAATAGATTTAATGATAGCTTGATGGAAATCTGAAAGAAGAACAGTGAAGATGAGTTCTCTCCATGAGAGCTAATGTGTCCTTGGTCCATTTAAAACATAACAAGTGTTGTTAATTTGGTGACAAATTTTTTTTAAAAAATCAACATAAATAACAAATCAACAAAAAATAACAACTGTGAACAAGAAGAGTGAATGCACCTTATTAATCAAGGGGAAGCAAAAGGAATCTCAAAGTACGGTAACATCCATTGTTGTGTTCAGCAAATTTCAAATTGGCAGGGAGAAACATCAATTCTGATCACTTCTGAATCACTCTGAGGACAAAAAAATGGGGTCTGAGCTCTGAGATTGGCACAGAGCTGGCTGCATTAGGTAGCTAATTACTCTGGAGCAGTTCAGAAGTATGCAAACATTTTGCCAGAACTTCCCCAGTGTCAAAGTCATTACTGTCTGATAATTGTCTCTTCCCCTTCATTGAATTCTTACGCAGGATTCAACATCTGCTGTTTAAAATCAATTCTGAATTTCCAAGCGGGGAAATCTATTTTGCGTAAACCTTTCCAATTATTAGGAAGCGCTCAGATCCCCGGTGGGGCCTGCACTAATGTTTTAAACTGATTTAATTTTTAACTCGTTCCTAACCCAGACTTGGATTGTTTCTTATGGCTTTGCTGTAACCGTTGCTGGATTCTCTTTTCTCTGGTGTTTATTGCCACAATCCATTCCACAAGTTAAGGTCATAACGGCCCCGCTGTAGATCGGCCATGGCCACACCCCCAACCATTAGAGCAACAGCACACACCTTTTCCCATTGTTTGAAGCCTGCGAAACCCAGTTTGCCCCTAAGCCTAACCCCTCTGCTGAACTCAGCCTTCCACAGTGACCAACCTGCTGCTAAACTCAACCCAGATAAACCTCACTCCCTGCTGAGGCCAACCCTCCGCTAAGATCATTCTGTCTGCCAAGGCAAATCAGTGTGCTAAGCCCAACCCGCTGCTAAGACCAAACCAAGTTTAAGTCATTTGAAAAAACGGACAAATTAAGGTAATAATAAACAGTGAATGCTATCGAAGTTTACATGTAGATATTCCAGTTTATGCGCACATAAATGATCCATACAATATGAATGGCAAATGTATGTCAGCAACGTGGTTTTGAATGTCATTTGAATGTCTCTAGTCTTGTTATCTTCAGATGCTGAATGTATTCAGCCTGACAAATGTTTGAAAATATTTTCTGATTAATGTGATAATAATATTGTTATTTGTTGAACTGTTATCATCTTTTTTGTTCACCTTTGTGTGCTAAACATTTAAATTACAGCTTGATACCTCAGCATCATGTCTGGTAATCTCTGTCATAGTCTGAATGGCATTGCTTTATGAACGAGTCCGGGCTCAATGCTGGATCCTTCACAGTCTGAATGCTAGTCTAACAGTTTAAGTTGTGATTCATTTTTGAGGACACCAGACTGTGCCTTATCATTAGCAACACTGAACAAACTCTTCAACTGTTCTGCAACTTTACAGGACACATTGACCTAAACTATGGAAACAGCTCTGGCCTGAGCTTAAAAATGACTGTAGAGGTATTAAGCCCCACTTGTGTGCAGAAGTTAGGGCAGGAGACCAAAAATAATTTTGAGAACATACCCACAGGCGAGGTGTAAGCTGCTCAGCCAATGACAAGTGTTTAAGTAGACCAGAACACCCTTGGTAGAGTGCAGATGAAACAGGAGGAGGTGAAGGGGAAAGTGGTGATTTGTCATTAAGACTTTTCAAAGAAATGAGAACGCAGAGGGTCCAATTTAACCCCCCCCCCCCCCCCCCCCCCCCCGCACCCTCTCTCAAAATGCACATGTGGCCCTACCTCTAAAAGAGCTTAATGTTAATACTTAGAGCAGCGAGCGATAGCTTGCCCCTTAATACAGCAAAGGCACAACAGCCAGGCATGTGATTATTGGAAAACAACCAAAACAAACATTATGAAAAGAGGCTGTCATTTTATTTCTGGTAATTTAATTCCAGCGTGTAATGAGGATTTATTCACAATGAGGATGCATTCATTTATGTGGGAATCCCATATTTGTTTTCATGCAAACATTAAAAGATGTTCCCGAGAGTACTTTTACATATCCATGTATAACATAACATTTAACTGAACTTTTCATTAACTGTTGTACTAAATACAGTACAGACATATTTAAGAACACATTCACAGATTTTAGTTTTACTGATTGTAGAATGCACTTCAAAAAACATGATGGAATACCACAAATACTCATTGTAAAGTATAATATGAAATCTTTAGCTGTTAGCCCTTCCATTGTTTAGTGTCCTACTGGTCAAAGGATCTGATTTTGGTCTGGTTTACCATCCTGTCAATCATGGCTGAAGTTCAACAAAAGCAAAAACTAGCATGAGAGTACCTTGCTGAAGCCACTGCAACTTCACACGAATCACACTGCAAGCTATGACTTTGAAATTACATTGAGGGATAATCATTATCTGTTACAAACCTCAGCCATTACTTAACATCAAAGCTACATCATTCACAGTTTTTTGCACATAAAATTGCCTTTTAGCAGTAATTGAATGAGTGAAACATACAGATGGGAGGCGTTAGCCTGGGAAGACAAAGTGGGATGATGCTCTTTTGTTAGAAGACATACTCAAAGGATTTTTTTCACTCTGAATCTCATTTTCAAATTGATATGAAAACAAAAAAAAAACTAAAGTAGCCTAAGAGCCTGGAGGAAAGCACCGTTGTGAATTTAATGTATCAGATTCATTAAAAATGCATAAAAATGGCCTGTTATGTGGGTGTGTCTGCATTTTGGCCAAGAAGCCATTTGAGGTTAGACATATTTCAATGTAGTACATCTTTCAATGTTTTTGACTATCTGTCTATTTATCTATCTATCTATCTATCTATCTATCTATCTATCTATCTATCTATCTGTCTGTCTCTCTGTCTGTCTATAGATATGTATATTAAACCATAATAGCAGTGTTTTCCCTATCTTGGCATCATTGTTTGCTGCATGGGATTGACATGTGATCATTTACATGAACCTACATGAACAAACCAGTCAGACTGAGAGAAGCAACAGTATCAATTTCTGTGTATGATGGCATCAGCCAAAGGTGGACCAATAAAGCAGCAGCTACATTTGTCCTTGCCAGCTGTAACACCTCACCTCATTGGTTAATCAGATACCTCGATGTTGGAGTGCAACGTGAAGAGCACAATAACAAAACCACAAACCATGAAATCATAATATGCTAACACATAGTTCCGAAGAAAAACCGGAATGTGAAAAAACCCGACCTGGTCTTTTTTGCCTCGAGAAGAAAACTTTCTGGAGCTGAGAGACACAAGAGTGTATCTTTAATTCTGTGTGACATAATGCACAAGTTACAAATATTTTGGGAATGGAGGACATTCAGAAACCAAATACACAAATTAGCTGCAATTTAACAAATGTGTAAATATTGACCACGTGCTCACTATGCTTTAAAACCTTCCAAACTCAAACAAAAATATGCAAAGCCACATATCTATGAGTGTGCTGTAACATAAAATATCAAAGCATTTTTCCAGACCTGTGGACAGTTAATGCTGGGCAAAAATTTTGTCTATTAAAAATTGATAAACACAGACTTCATCACCCACTGTTTTGTCAGGATGCCGTGCGCTTTTCCCCCTTCAGTTTTCACATGTGCATTTGCCAGCGCTGTTGGTCTTGTTCTGTTTTGACTGTAAATGGGAGTGCAAGGGTCTCGTATCCTGAGGTTTCTCCTCTGTGGAGGGGCTCCAGAAAGGGGGGGGCGGTGGGGGGGGGAGGCAGGCTGTACTTTGAACAGCTGCCAGCCATTGTTTATTTTGGCTTCTACATCTTTATGAAATATTTTTTTGAATTCTGGACTTTGGAATCAAACATTTCATTTCTCAATGGGAAATTGCTTCAGACCATTGCCTAAGAAGTCCGGCGTTAGTTACATTTTTTGTGCAACGATCAGTTTCACCATTAAAATGTTAAACAGAAAACTAGAATGAGATGTTACATCCCTGTGAGGCACGGCCAGAGAAATTAGTGGAAAGTATATGTTAAAAGATGCAACTGTACATGGACAAGTAAAGTACAAAATACATGATTCCAAGTTCTGCTTGCAGATTTCATGTAAGTGGTTGGCTACATTGTTCTAATTGCACCTCAGAAAGCATCCCTCAGGACCCAGTAACGAGCTGTGTCTATTGTGTTCTGTGATGTGTGCCCCTAGCTGTGACAATAGGGTGTTCCTGTGGACTGACTGCGTAATTACCTGCTTTCCATAACTAGTCTTAGTAAATTGGTCGTTAACTTCACGCTGATTCCAGCCACAATGAACCTGGGTGTGTTTGTGCTGGGCCTATCACCTTGGTGAGTCTTTTCCTTTTACTCATGGGCAAGCAGTATCTTCCATGTAAATGCTATTTATGTTTCTATGTAAACTTTATCAAGATTTATATTCCAAATTGTACTTATTTGTGGCTGACATTGTCACTTACAGTCCCTTAACCTTTACCGGTGAGTATCAGCACTGTCACCAGGTCAGTTCATTTAAGGTGTTATCTTTTTAATTACTATGTAATAACACAAAAATAGATCTACTAGTTATACTAAAGGATGTGGCTTAAACTACATCATTTATAGCTGGGTAAATCCCGGTGATATTAGAGAAGGTTGATTGAATTTTACTGCATGCATTCTGTGGGGTGACGGGTTCTGTCCAGAACCTCAAGTGAAGGCCACACCTGGACTTTGGAGGGTACCAGGCGGTGCGAGCTCATAGACTGCTGATATTAGGCTGTTTATTCTGAAGACAGAGGACGGAGGCTGTCATGCTGGAGGTGTCTGAGTGCTTCCTCTTCCTCCTGGATGTGAGCTCTCCATCTAAACCCCCATGGGCTGTAGCCCTGCAGCTGGACCAGCGCTGCTGCTGCTGCTCCATGTCCAGACAGGGCCAGGGGGGACAGGGGGGCCCAGAGAGGACCGGGGGGCCGGCGAAGGCCGGAGATAGCGTGACCAGCCCAGACTAGCAAGCACTGTGCCGCACTTGTTCCAGGAGTAGATGAACAAGCACAGACTTTCATAGGGGTGTCGGTACAAATAAGCTCTTTTATATCCCTTGGGGGGGGGGGGCAGACAAGAGGGCCAACTGGAGCTGTGCGACATGGAGCTTAACAACACAGGACGGGTTGGTGGTGGTGGCGGTGGGGGTTTGGGGGGGGGGGGGGGGGGGGGGGGGCAGAAAATGGGTTAATTGATGAGCCTGCATGACATCAGTCCCGTCGCTATGACTTCCCAGCCCAACCCCCCCCCCACCCCCTCCAAGTTTTCAGATCCTGTCTGAGACACTTTTTTTACACGTTTGCCACAACTTCCCCTCATTCCGTCCCAGATGGCAAATAACACCGGGCCCGCTGGTCTGCGAGCTCCAGCGTGATGTTAATAATTAGTGTCATTTACGCTGAGACAAGGACTGGGGATCTGCCGACGGTCCCCACTTTTCAAACAATCGCGTCCCCCTAAGCCATTCACAGAGGCAGAGGAGGATATGCAAATTCCCCCCCCCAGCACCACCATTGTCCATACTGTCATCGAAGCACTTCACTACAAAAGAGCTGTCTGCCAAAAACCCAGCTCTTTTGAATGTTTAACAAATACGGATTTTCTTCCATAAATAATTCCGAAAATTAGACACCATTCAAGGAACACAAATACACAGATCATAACACATACATGTATGTGCGGCTGAACAGATCATCTCGAAAAAAGTTTCTTTCAAGCTAATTTGGATTATTCTTTCCCGAAAATGTGAGTCAAGTGGATTGTTTGTTGGCTGTACATCTGAACGCATACAATCATGTTACAACCAGGATCTGATAGGCTGAGAGATTGTTTTTACAAAATATGTGCAAATGAAACACATTTGTGAAATGTAAATTCTGCAGCAGTCATATGGGTTATCAGATTATGGCAGCATGCATGCCTGCTGAAAAGGTCTCCATTTTATTTAATTGTCTCATAAACCACATGCTAGAGTTATGGCTGAAGCAGTTAAACATCGCAAAAAGGGATGTTTTTTTCCTTGTCTGAAGCATGCGGACATAGTTGCATGTTTGTGTTGTTTCATGTAACCACAGCAACCATCTCTGATGACGTCTCACAGAGCTACTGCTTGTGATTACTGTACTGCAATGCGCGCTAGCATCAAACATCACTTGTGTAAAAAACAGTGATAATAACAGCAAACATTAACAGGCAATGCAAAGGTGAGGAAAATGTCACAGTTGGTCGGGTGACGAGAACCTGAGAGAAATGACGAGCCGCCGTGGCTCTGAAACGGTCTTCGTTGAGCACCAAGAAGCAGCGCCCGTGTTTGGTTAAGGCTCTAATCACGAGCTTCCGGAAGAGCGGACGGAACGTTCGGGGGGGAGAGAAGGAGGGATGGGGGGGGGAGAAAATTGTCCTGGGGGCGAGCGAGCCTTACGTGCGAATCAGACGTGCCCGGATGACAAATGGCTCTGCTGGACAGCAAGGTTCATCCAGCTGGTTGGCCCTTTGCTTTGTGATTGATGGTGTTGATGTTCTAAATCGGCCTTAGATATGCCAAGTACAGGAATCATAATAACAGGCTTTAGATTTGCACTGTAGATAGCAGGAAGAGAAGAGGGAAAAGGAGGCTTGTTCTCAACCTACGGCCACGGGACTGAGTCACCACGTCTCTCTGTTCTTTGAATTGGCCTGCTTCAGATATATACAGGGTATTTTTCATTTGGGGAACTGGCCAGGGTCAGTACTGTAGCTTTAATGTCAAACATAACCGAGTCCCAGGGAGAGTTGCACATTCCGGCCTCTGCTGTAGCTAATCGCAGTTCACCTTTGTCCTTAACTTTAAGTAAGGAATTTAAGCAAGTGTTGCTTAATTTTTTTTTTTATTCTCACAGAAAACAATGGGTTTGGCGGTGAGATAAATGAACAAAAAATAATGTGGAAAGAATGAAAAAAAGATGTTATGCTTAAATTTATCACAAAGAGTTGTGGAAAAACTGCACATAAATAATACAGTAAAATACAACTAATATAAGTAAATAAACTGGTGCATAAAAGTTCATTCTGATGCTAAACCTGAAGTAAACAAAGATACCATTGTTTAAAAGTGTATAGCAGGAGGTTTTCCAGCAGCTTTTATGGTTTCGGCAGATGGCATGAAAAAAGATGTCAAAGGTGGTTCAGTCAGCTAAGGAAATCTTTCTGAGCGAAGGTTGTCCCTTATAGTCCATATTCGAATCCGACCGTGGCATTACCTACCAAAGACTGTGAGCCCACAGTAGCGGAACAAACTGGCTTTGTTGTCCCAAAGAAGGGTTGTGTTTGTCAGTGGTGTTTCCCCATCTCACCCCTCTCAGGCACCCAGGTGTCTATGAGCGAACCAGATGACATCATTGCAGGTGCACCGATCCCCCAATCGGCATGTGCTTAAATGAGGTGCAGCGCGGGGATTTCTAAAGCAGCGGCGGCTGCATGTGTGTCAGTGCATCACAGGATTACATTCACTATCCCCAGTGCTCCTGCTCCTGGTTGTCATGGTTGCTGTGACCCTAACATGCAACTGGCAGGTCCAAAACAAGCGAAGCAAGAATGGGGAAAACGCATGAAGAAAGCTAGCAGCTCTGAGCAAAATGCATTTATATTTTTTATATATCACTAAAGTGACGCGCAAAAGGCCTCTAATGGCTGGCCAGGGCTGAAAGGGGTAGCACATAAGACGATGAGAGTTAAGTTGGCCAAAGCAAAAATGAAATGTGCGCCCCTCATTGCAGACTTTTACGATGAGTAGTAATTTCAAACAAGACTTCATGCAAACTATTAAATAGATACATATGCGAAGTAACCCGTGGTCACAATATGTGCATTCTGTAGACAATGACTGGCATTGCTACTGCAGCGGAGCTTGGAGCTCTCGTAGCTCCCCGTAATAGAATTAGTCTCCTATGACTCCTCTGCACTCTAGGGACAGTACCAGGCCCGGCACCAGGAGCAAATACGGAGAGTACAATCGCAATCCACAGAGGGACACAAAACGTCATATCTTAAAAAAACATAATAAATACTAGGCAGACATTAGGATATAAGGAGACAACTGGGGGTACACTAAGGTCCGTCTGGGGGTGCAATGCACCCCTAAGCACCTCCATAGTGCCGGCCCTGGTTCACACTCCAGGCCTGTGATACATAATTTATAGTTTCTGATGTCATTTGCATAGTCAGCTGCGTTGGTCATTTTACTGAGCTCCATCCTGTTCCCGTAATGTCAGTCATCCCCATCAAAGCCATGGGTAAGTATTCACACATTACCCAATAATGAGGAAATGGCCACTATCAGTTTGGATGGAGAGACACCAGGCTGTTATTTTTAAGCACGTAACCTGTTGTGTGTTAACAACTGCTACCACAGCGACTACTGTTCCTGCAGCTAACGGTGAAACAGCTGTGACCAAAAATAACATTAGCATTGAGGGCTTTATTATAGTTGTGTGCTGTATAAATGACACTGAGGAGCTTTTGATCCGAGAGGCAATCGGTTGTGTGGGGTTTAATTAAAGCCAGTAATCCCAGCACATGCAAAACAGCACTGCGTGCACAAGAATGCATCAGGCTGCGAAACGTAAAAAGAGATGAATGCGCTGATTATTTTGCTTCAGAAAGAATGTTCCGTGATGTATCCAAAAATCATGTTTTTGATCATCAGAATTGATAATCAAGGCTCAATTCAGCCGAGCTTATTGCTTTCGCAATTATTTAAATCAGTAGTAGATTTAAGGCAGTATTATGTTGTGTCATTATTGACATAATCTTTCAATTTTTTTCTCCCTTGACTTGGCAAATAGGGATATTATAATCATCCTGTTCATGTCGTCTGTAATAAACAAACAAACACCATCACAACAGGGTAAATGGGCTGAATCGACAGCAAAAGCGAAAGAGAGCCAGAACAAACAGAGAGTGCAAGAGAGATAAAGAGAGAGAGTGGAAAGATACAATAAGAACAGATAAGAATGTATATGCCATTCATGAAGAGGGTACCAGGTATTTTTCCCAAATGTGATCATTCATTTCTCAGTGTACTTTCATTTCAAAGGACTATCTACATTACTGTTTGAGAGACTATACAGAGTTTTTCAGCTATTAAACTTATATTGACCTTGGTAAAAAAAAAAGAATGCTCTTTTCAGTTATGTGAATGTGTGCAATTGAAGATAATGGCCATTTAAAAGAGAGCTAGTAGCACCGTAGAGTATGTATAACAAGGTTCGGTTTTCAAGTATTTAAATGAAATCATTAGCTTGATGTAGACACTTCCCTTCTAAAAGGAGGCATTTTGACAGTGAAAAGTCATATATGAAAAAGGTCAATTTTTTGTTTAATGGCTTATTAAACAAGTAATAACTGCTTTATTACCCGCTGATAAAGTATTTAACTGTTGTTTTAAAAATTGAACTGTGTTTGTATGGTCAGATTTGTGGTTACACCTTTGCGGTAACCCGTGGACATTAACAGTGGATTATGCAGATCTTAAAACAGGCTGATGTGTTGTGTTTTTGGTCCCCAGACTCAGGTGAGAGATTAATTTACCAATACTGCTGACGCCACTCCCTTAGTATTGTATAAATTAAAATATATGTAGCACTTTACTTTACAGCTCAGAATAAGGTAGTAACAAGATGGTAAGAACATGGTAACAAGTTGTAGTTTCTTGTACTTAGAAAAACTACTTAATTGAACTTAACACATAACAGTGTAATGAATAAGCAATTATTTTAATAACATGGTTAAAATTTGGTTTAAAATGTTATCCTTAGTCATAATTGGGAAATATAATTTTTTATTAAATCACAAGCACAGGAATGAGTGATAGTTCAGTAAGTAATTGTTTTTTAAGACTTTTTAAGAAGTGAGAAGCGGTGTTCAATTCAATACTTCCATACCGTTCCTTGCTCTTATCTGTCTTTATGGCACCGGTGTTTTGCTTGTGAGATGTATAGAGTAGTAAGATTGCTTTTAATCTCCCTCACTGTGAACACTATTTAGTCTCCCACAGAACAGAGAGAGAATATTCCATCCACTCCATCCAGAGTAAACCATCACAGAAAAGTTACACAAAATAGACAGAGAACGCACCTGACCGTGGACATTAAAACATCAGAATTCACACTCTTTTGTCCTAGAGTCCACTGCATATGCAATTCCGTCTGTCAGCACAGTTGACTTCTGAAATGGCAAGCGAGCATGGAGTTTTTCTTCAAACAGTGAAAGCGATTTGACAAAATTGCTTTGTTATTGATTTGTTAAAATGTATAGTGTTTTGTTGGAACGTAGCTATATTTAAGACATACATAAACGCTCAAAATGCCAGGCACACTACCTGTTAACATTTTGTTCCTTAAACAGTAAAAAAAAATAACAGCGACTGCTTTATGAGTGAGCCGAAGAAGTCTGTTACTTGTTTGCAAAAGGCACAAACAGTCCTTTGAAATTAAGTTTGACTCAAAATAGCTTTACCCATTTACAAGCTTTTCTTCTCATTATTTTTATCGCCAGTTGTAAAAGTCTAGTGTACACTATCACACTAACCATTGTTTGGGAATAATGGTTGTGTAGAAACTTCTGTGCGGAGTGGGAGGGTGTTGATGCGTTGATGTGTATGGCCCCAGGCCTCTGAGATCGCCCTCCTCATGAAGTGGCCCCATTGTGCGCGCGTCCCCCAGGGAGGGAGAATTCTTCCCAGGATCCTCCACACGCACGAGAGATCCAGACGTCCGACCCCTCTGTATTTTCTCTGGACATGTGCGCAGTCTTCACCCCCTCCCAGGCCGGGCTGACCCCCCGAATTCCTGGATAATTTGCCCCTCTTGCTTTCAGTCTGGTGGAGCCACTCCCCAGTGCAAACATCTGAGAGGGATCGAGCCATCGAGTGGCGCAGTCCAATTTGAGGGCTCCCCCCTCACAGCTGCGGGCTGCAGGTGAGGCCAGTGGGAAAGGGCGTAAGGGGGATCACGAGTAATGTTCTTCCCCGCTGATCCCTCTCCTGTACTTCCCAGCACTGTGAAGACTACATGACAGGCCAATAGCTGCAACATTTTTCTAAGGGAAGTGACTTCACTTTGCTAGCTTTGTCCATTCCCTTGGCAGTCTTCCAGTTTAAATACTCTTCATAATATAAATGACCATACAAATTCAATTACACAGAAATTAGACATTAATTAGACTAGCATCCTTAAAAACTGAAGACCATCAGTTGTCAATTGTGTTCCGGATTACATATGAAGCTGTTGTGTTCAGAGCTGAATGTTAATTGTTTAGGGTTTAAGACCTACTATACCAGGGATTGTGGGATTAAATGATGACACAGAGGATGGTAGCTAGTGTTTTGCCAGCCCTGAGAATTGGTGCAGAAATAAAAATCAGTTTTACAATACCATCTGTGTAGTGTATAACATCAGTAGTATATGTTCAATTAGTAAATAAATAAAAAAGGGACAAGAAAGAACACAAAGGGAATTAGAAGGCCTTGTGCAGCCATTCTTAGGAAAACAGACCGACAGCGCTTCTTTTATGAGTTTACTCTGCAGATTAACTTTATGTGCCTTGTTTCCTGTTTCATTAGCAGTATTTGCTCTCTATGAACATGTCATAAGATAAATAGGGTGCTCTGAAATGGCAAAGAAGGGGCCACCATGCCCTCGGCATTCAGAGCCGTCTAGAACGCAGCCAGAATGGGAGTCGGAACTTTCCATGGTGGCTGGTGCCTCGCTTCTGGCGCTGTTCTGGCAAATTTTCTTTTTCCAATTAAATGACAGCGTTCCCTCTAACTGCAGAAGTGAGAACAGCACAGATCAATTCCTCTGGTTTAAAATGTGTCCCTAAATGCCATTAATAATTACGCGAGAGGACCACATGCATTGCAGCTAATCGATTCCATAACCTATCAACATGTGCACCCCATTAATGGTCTCGGAGAACGCCGCACGGCCCAGACTCTGGGTTTTCTGGGTGGAAGGCGCTTGTCTGTTCCGGATTAAAAAAATAACAGTGTGGGTGACACGGCGCTCTCCAAGATTTAAGTTGCGGAGAAAAACCAAAATAGTGCTCTGCAGAAATTGTTGGCACGGTTTTTTAAGGGCTCCTCTTACCCAACTGCCACTTCTCGGGCTTAAGCGACTTCAGATGTGTGCTTCCGGGCGTGTGTTTTTTCCACATTATCTGTTCCATGCACTAAGCAGACCCCGCACATCTCCAGGCCCTCCGCGCTCCCCTTCTGTCAGAGGGACGCTTCTTCCCCGCCCGCGAAAAGCCCTTCAGTTAACAGCTTCATAATGGGTATACCTGCGGCCTTTCGGAGTGATGTCACGTCTAGCCCAGGACGGCCGCCGTGATTTCGGATTGCGGTCATTAATGCGGAATTATAGAGCATTGTTAGGAGGCTAAAAAAAAAGAGAAACGGAATGGATTGCTCTTTGTTTGTCTGGAATGTGATTAATACCTTTAGTGGGCCTGCAATGAAACTCATTGCACACAGATGGTAGATGAAAGGCTAACGCGTTTGCGAAACTGCAGACAGCGCCGGCCGTCTCCGACTTCGTCGGGCCAACTGGACTTTGACCGTGGCGGAGCAGCGGGGGATGAGTTTGTCTGTCCAGCACCAGGAACATGTCCCATGGACTGCAGCCCCCGGCCAATTGGTAGGTAGTCCCTGTTTAGAATGGCCCCACCCTAATAGAAGATGGTGGCGCCGTGGAAGAGGTTTTTTTCCGTCTTTGGAAATGTAGTCTCTTGTCCTTATCCTTTCAACCTGAATCTGAGCATTTATATTTGGAGGCATGCATTTAGGCCACGCTTTCCACTGTAGTGATCTGAACTGCCTTTCACCCAATCAGAACAAGAGTGTTTTTTGGAATTCGTGAAGACCTTAGGCTTGCATTTATGGGCATGTGCAGAATAACACCGCCATGATAAAAGACTCCCTTCCATGTTTAATTGTCTTGTTTGCTGTCAAGTTGTCTTACATTTAATCTGTATTAGCAGCTTTTTGTTATACTTCAACTAATTTCATTGTATCCGGATGGTGTAATACACACAAACACAGGTATTAATAATGTTAATGTCATGTAGTACTTGCCACTGCACACACCAATCGGAATAATGTAGACTCTTAGTCAGTTGCTTGGAGATAAAGCTCTCCATCTAGTTCCATCACAACACTAAAGGTCCTGGTGTTTTTAATCTCTGGGTAGGAAATGAAAGTGTTTTAGACAGTCTGGCTACCATTAGTGGTGGAGAGTCTTGGAAAGAGCCGGCGGTTGTCTTAAATGTTAGAGCAGTTTTGCTCGTTTTTGTTGAACTCAAGTGAAAGAAGGGGTCTAAGGTCATGTGGGTTACCTGTGAAAAAAAAATCAGAACTAAATGCATTTGAAAGACAGCTACTTGAGTTCTGTCTGTCTGCCTTTTCTAAATGTATCACAAGAAGGAAACTAAAACTGAACCTATGATGCAACCTCAAAAAAGAGTGATTATCAAAGAGGTCAATGATACCACTGGAAAAAGGCATCGCCTAGTATCCGGTGTCTGAAGACAATCGGCTATTCATGAGAAAGAGGGCTGGGGGGTTATTGTTTTAGGATGCAGGAGGGGTAGAGACAGACCATTGGAGTGTCACTTTTAGATCTAGAGGCTTTCAGCTTTGAAATGGTCAGAGGGTCTCGTCAGGGGAGATTGCAAGGGAGAAGAGGGAGGCTTTGATGACTGGCTCAGGCTGTCATTTGGAAGTGGTGTCCCATGGTCCCCCGTGTCCTGGACTTTACGTTGGCAGTCAGGCCACAGAGCCCCCCCCCCCCCCCCCCACTTCCCCACCCCGGTACATTTCTGAGCTTCTGCGAATATTTTTTGACTACCCTCTCCTTTCAGAGACCCCTCATCCTGACAGTTTACATTCACCCAGTGTCAGGCTTCTCTTCAAAAGCTCCGCCATTTGGGATGGCAAGTCAAATCCTTCGGGATTCTTCATTGGGGAAAAAAAAGAAACGAGGGGAAAAAAGACAGAGAGCGGAGAACAAGGAACGTAAAACATGCGGCACCCGCCAAACATGAGTGCGGGCGTGGTTCTCGTCCTCGCTGTCCCAAATCTTGACATTTCCCTCAAAACAACATATCTCGTCTTCCTCCTCCTCACTTCTTTACCCGAGCCAAGCCGCAGAACAGGAGTAGAGAGGACTTTCGAGAGAGAATAAAAAAACGACAAAAAAAACACCCCTAGCCAGAAGAGAGAGCAGCAGCGGGGTCCAGGGCGTTATTACAGGTGTTCGGAGAGAAAGCACGGCTGATTGTATTCCCCAGTGCAAGCGCGCTCGAAGCCAGAGCCTGATGCTAACTTATTGCGGGCTTCCTCCCCCCGCTGTCGGCCTGGTTGTTTGCCTTAATGGATCTGCTCTGTTGACGAATTCCCTGTCAGACCGCGCTCTGGACGCTGCTCCCGCAGGTGGCTCTGCCCGCCGTCCCTCCTCCCACGTCTCTCCATCGTGAGCTCACTCCGCGGCCCACAGCATCCAAAACACCCCTGAGGGAGCAGCTGGGGCCCGCGGCGCAAACCAGGCTCACGGAAGATCCGAAAAACCCCCGCCTCCGCCTCGCCACTTGCCCCTCGCCTTCCCCCACGGCCCTGTTTTTCTTGGCGCCCTTTGGGCTTGTGTCAGTGTGCCGGGGTGTGCAGTGCATAGGCTGAGCTAATTAAGTTACCTCAAAGACAGCAAAAAAAGGTAATTATTAAGCAGTGTGTTACCGCTTGTCAGGAGTTTGTGTCAGGTTGGTGCAACACAGTCTAAATGAGACAGCCCCAATTAAGAATATGGGCTAGGCGGACAGGTGAGTTGTTAGGGCCACTCAAAATAGTAAAATTACATTTTCTTATTTCTTTTACTCTAAATCAACAACGTAAATATCCTTACAAAAGAGTTTCCCCCTTCCATTTTGGATAAAGTTATTTATTTTGATGTAATCAAGGGCACAGAAGGGTATTTGTCAGTCGGAGCCTGGTTGCATGCTGTCGTCAATAGGAAAACGAATTGTGCGCACCTGAACGTCCCGCAAACGCCTAATAATTTATTACAGCAATTTTCAGGTGGTTATGTAAGCATTGGCTTGTTTAACTTCGTGCTGAAAGCTAATAAATCTTACGCACACTTGAAGTGCATTTGCTTACCGGTCGCGTGCTCGCTGTGACAAAAGTCAGCTCTGCGCAGCGGCTAGCTTCCGCCCCATTCCTGTAAACAGAAACAAAAACCCGAAATGGATGTTTTGCCTGATTTCGATCTCTTTTTTTCCCAGGATATGGCAGCATGAGCAGTAGACGGCACAGCACCTACTTACTAACATGAATAATAATGTACTGCAATAACGCAATAAAGACATAAAAAAGCTTTTCTGTGTTATTATTGTTGAGATATTGTTGACATGATCATTTCCGCTCACTGCTGGTGCATGTATTCATAGCTTGTGCCCTGGATGTCATGACAACATTTTTTTTTTTTGTCAATCAATTAGTCCACAGCTGTTAAAGGTGAGTAATCAACTAATCAAGTACCCCCCATCCCACACATTTTAATTAACAGTGTTTTAATTGTCTTTCTCAGGGTTCTGCTCAAGCAGAACTTTTCTGAGAGAGCACCATATTCAACATTCAAGGCTGTCCAAGATTTTTTATTTTACAGTTTTATATTGGGAAACCCTTTCCCACTGGTTGCAAAGGACCTTAAGTTAAGTTTACAACAAGTTTAGTGTTACACCTGTGAGGGCCAGGATTGTGGTATAGCGGCGAGGGACATGGCTTGTAGTTGAAAGGTTACCATTTCAATTCACTGGCAAGGGACTGCTGTTGTACCCTTAGGCAAGGTGCATAGCCAGAATTGTCTCAGTATATATACGGCTGTATAAACGGATATCCTGTAAGCTATTTAAGTGCCCGTAGATAAGAGTGACAGGTAGGCCACTGTAATGTAACTAATTTGTAGAACACAATCTGATCTAGTGTTCAGCACTCTAATCATTACACCGCAGGATGCCCTGCAGCTTTCAGTGAGAAAGTCTGCCATTGATTCCATCAGTTTGCGTTACGTTAAGGATCACTTGATTTGAGCTCATTACTTTCCCGCTCCTGCGTTGTGTGTGAACCGAGGCGTGCGACACTGTGCAGGCTTAAAGACCATTTTCTGCTGACGGCGAGTTTGTGGTGGCACATCGGTTGGGCCTCCCCTAAAAACTGCTGCACATTTGGATTTCAGGACAGTCACCTCTCTCTCTCTCTCTCTCTCTCTCTCTCTCTCTCTCCTTCTATTTCTCACTCTGTCTCTCTCAGCCTGTCCTCTCTCTGTGTCTTCCTCTCCCTCTCTCCCTCTCTTTCTAACTCTCTATCTATCTCAGCTTCTCCTCTCTTTTTGTCTTTCTCCCCCCCCCCTCCCCCCGGCTGCTCTGGGGTTAGAGAATGCCACAGGCGAATGTGAGGCCGGGGAGAGACATGTGAAAGACATTACCTGGGGGTGAAGCCCAGATGATTATGTTTAAGAGGTTTACAATGCTCATTAACAGCCCTCCACCACAACCTCTGGCTCGGCTGCCTGGCTCCTCCTGTCATTGCCCGCGCTCGCGCTCAATTGCTTTCTGCTCCCTCACCTTGAAACCCAGCCAGCCCGGGGACGGCTCCGTGCCAACGAGAGGCCGAAATGAAGATAAAGGGATTAAGTGCGCAATCTAAAGTGCAAGCTCTCCTCTGTGTGATATATTCCAAAAAAAAAAACCATAGACTCCGTTCTGGAAACAATAACAACAACTAAAAATATGAAGCCCATAGCTCATAATTAAATAAAGCCTGGGCTCCGATTTGCTTTTCTCTCGATGATTTTATTGCCTTTTAATCTGAAAATTTTACAAGAGCACTGGTATAAACGCGTGTATAATTTCGGAGCAGCGGAGCTGTTTTTGAATAAGCGCCACGACGCGCTGATGTTATCCAGACCCTCTTGGGCGTTCTTGTCTCCATCACACAGGTAGCTGCAATTTGCTGGCCGACCTGCTACTGTTATTTTTATAAGAATATTTAAAACCACTGAATAAACTATTTTTAACTCGCTTCGCACAATATGTCACTGAGCGGTTCAAAGTCATGTATTGACTCCATATTTCAATTTCAAGCTCACTTTCATTTACCATCGCAGAGCAAACCAGAGAAGTGATTATACTTCTGTCTCATGACCAATATTTCATGCCATGTTTCATGCATGGAGCAATTGCCACAGAGTTTGAGTAATAGGACTGAAAGCAAAGTAACATGCATTCTTTTAAATGTGTGTCCTAACATTATCTTTAATGTTAGATTTGTAGTTTTGTTTTAATATGTTGGGAGGCTTTTCTTCTTGTGAAACTAAAAAATTACCTTGTGTTTTGAAAATATAATATTGGTAAAATTGTGATTTACTTGGTGAATAACGTGTTTACTATTAATCTGTCATCATTAAAATGGCTAAAAACACCTGAGGTCCTGTTTGGCACAGATGTATACACTTGAACATGATGGCTAACTACTGTAAGTTTTGCTGGTAGCCTTTTCAACTGTAGCTCTTAAAGATGATACATCCACTCAGCCTGATTAGCCCTTTCCCATACCTCCCACTCGAACTTAAGCAGTTCTTAACTACTATCTGCTGAGTCCTGCACACCGAGAATAGGATATCTGTGTTGTTTCCAGCTCCATATGCATTACCATCGCACAACACTGTTCCTCATTCACATTGACGCTGCATCATGGGTAGGGTCGGGTATAGTTCGAATTTTATCGATTCCAATTCTGATCCTGCTTATCGATTCTGATTCCGATTCTGCTTATTCTTGCTTATCACAAGACATCCAACACTGTGCAGTCTTTCAGATCGACGCCGTGCTGCCTTAAATGTTTGGTCAGATTTGATATGCAACCTGATTTGCAGCTAATTAGCTTCCCACATGCATTGCACTTTGCCTTGTCGTCGTTTTCTTTTCTAAAGTGAAGCCACACTTTTGACCGTTAACTGCGGTCCATCTTTCACACTGTTGTGACGTTAGCCATGCATGCTAGCTCGTATTTAACCCTTTCGCACGTAACTTATTTTTATGCTATTTAGCGCGCATGTTATGTTACATGATTCATTATGTTTTCATCAGCGTTATTAAGCTTCTCATAGTTTTCAATTAGCATTTCCTATGTTTTTAACGTTAAATCACTGTTTCCTCAAAGCTAAAATGAGCTAGAATTTTTCCAATCTAGTGTTCTAATCGCACCAGTTTTAGCATATGTGCTGAATGGCTAATCACACCAGTGTGACAGTACGTGTGAAACGGCTAAACAAATAGATGTGTTGATGCGTGACGTAGTCACATAGACAGGTCCTGGCAGATAGCTACATACATCCTTGCAGATACAGTATGTAGCCTTTGTTTGCAATAATAAAGGGTTATCGCGTTTAGGAAACGATAAGCAGAACTGAAATTCAATTTTTTTTACGAGGACCCAGTATTTGGCATTTTGGATTCAGTTTGGAAATTTGGAAATTTCTAATTTGGAACTGAGTTTCAGTTCCCAACCCTAATCATTGGCCTTTGCCGCAGTATGTTTAATATGCCACACATCCGCTGCCCGTCGGTGTCTCACAGTCTTCTGTCATTAATGCCAATTGAAACAATTTTCTCATGTTTGAGCTGGCCCGGCGAATCTCAGCACTAATCTCAGTATTAATTAAACTAGCCCTCTCAATCACCTATCCTTGTCAAATTCACTCATGCCACACACGATTACAGACCACACCGAGGTTCTGAAATAACAGCTTTCTCTGTTGCTTTCAACTCTGTATCCCTTTCCTCCAATGAGAAGATACCTTACTGGTTAACCTGGAGCACAGAGTGACATAGCCTACGTCTCAGTCGTTTGACCTTACTAAAGAAGAACAATGTTAAAAGATAGTTTAGACAGCTGATTAGTCACTCGGGTTTCGGGGAACTTGTCTCAGTTTCAGACATGTTGTGTATATGCTGTTGTGTATGTACAACACCACTGTAGAATTTGTTTGTACTTCAATAAAATTGCCCCTGTGAGTTTGCCAGGATACTAATATCGAGGCCTCTGTTCTATCTCACTGCAACGTGCTTAGGCTTCACTTTAAATAACAGACATAAAGCAAGTATAACGGATTTCTTTTTGTTTTTGACCCAACACTACAATTCTGAAGTTTTTTGAATTAAGGAAGATGCTGTGTCAGAAATGGAGAAACAACTACCTTTTAAGTTTCGTTTTGCAGTTAGATTGTGGAGCCAAAATTACTATCCACTGCTAGTTTCCCATCCACAAGTGAGGAACACATTTAACAAAGACTACATGTCATTTCAATGACATACTGGGTCATTTTCTAATCATAAACATTGAGTGAGTGTTTGTTTGGAAGCAATATTTATCTGTCAGTATAAATATAAATGTGAGTTTGATATAGCTACAGATATCTTCCAGAAAACTTTATTCTAAGTTGCACTGAGATGTGTTAAATGATAACGCTGACATAGATGAGCGTCAGTGATTTATGAAACAGCAATTTTGGTGCCCTCGAAGGAACATAAAGAGTCATTTTCTGGGAGTGTAATTATGTCAACAAGCTAAAACCAAGCTATACATTTATTCTTCCTTCAAACATGTGCTCACTTGAAATTTTGGACAGGGATGTGTTGCACAGTTAAATGTATGGCCTACTTAGTTTTATGAGCTCCAGTCTAATTCACTTCACTCTTACGAGTGTCTCCACTTTGGTCTCCCACCTAACCCTTTGGAGTAGAGCTCTCTTAATTCCCGCAAAGTAAGTTAGGGATGGCTGCATCCCTGGCTGTAGACACTGAAGTATGGAAAAATTCATTCTTCTTGAAAGGCTTTCTGTTTTGTCAATAATCTTAACTAGGATCCATAAAAAAAATTCCCAATGGAGACCGCATGTGATTTACGAAGAGACACTAAAACCTTATTATAGCTTTCCTTTATGTCAAATTAGTAGAGGCGGTATCTTAAAAACGGTGGGCGCAAGAATGGCGGGCTCACACACCGTATAGCGGTCAGGGAGGCACAAAAGAGTCTTGTTGGCGTTGCCAGACTCTGAGACATGAGACTTAGGTCCTGACCAAATCATAACTTCGGCCCGCCCGCTAATCACCAGCTGCAGACCAGCTCTTGATAGCTGGTATATTTATGAATAGTGGAAATAAGCACATGCCTTGCTCCGGGACTCTGCCCCTTGTGTAACAGGCGGCTCGGTGTTATCACTCGGACTCAATCCTCCGTTGTCATGACGGTTGAATTGTACTCCCGCACGCACGGTGCTGACTGGAGCGTGCATGGGAAAAATTGTGATCGACGTGTCACTAGATGGTTTTTCCTCATGAGATGTCACCAAATGTAACAATTTTCATACTAGACACTTTTTTTTCTGCATCTTGTGTTCTCCTCCCTCCGTGTGGCCTGGCCGCAGCTTTAAATAGCAAGTACAAGGAGGGGATGCCTGGTTGTGAGTTCTAGCTAAAATAAATGAAAAATGTTGTCTAAATAACTACCAAAAAATGACCACTTCCTTAAATTTGTTGCTGAAAGTTGCCTCTCATCCACAATGTGGGTCATATGAATTCCATCCATGGAGCAATCTGTTCTTTTTGTTTTGCGAGCAGTTGTCACAATTATTTTTCATTTGTTTTCCTTGACCAATGTTTGTAATATTTGGGAAAGCTGAAAACTGAACAGCACCAATATTAAGACATTCATTGACAAAACACAAAGCAATGTCTTTGCTTGTGGGACAATATAAGTGAATACAATTGAGATGTTGGAAATTTGGGAAAGTTATGAGGTTGGCAGGGCATATTCTATACCTACACAACACAGAGACTCGGCCCTTTCTTGGGGTTTCCTACAGAATCAACCACAATGACCCGGAGGTCTGACTCATTGTGAACACTTACGTCTATGCCTTCTAACCTCATGTAAACATACAGAATTCGGATACAGTCTGGGTTGACCGCACGATAAAGTAACCTGTGCCTGTTGTCATTCGAGAAGCCGTGCTACTTTATCAGCAGCTACGCCCTGTGCAGTCAGTGTCTGTGACATGGCTCAGAGGCTATCAGCTGTTAGTTGCTTCAATGTACAAACTGGTAATAAACTATTAAACACATGCCCACATTTTGTACTCTCCACCTGGACTGTCTGTGCTGTTGAGTTTACATTTGTCTAACTTTGGCTCGTTTTCATGACAGACTGGAACAGATGTATTCCAAATGCCTATCTACTTTTCAGTATGTGGATTTTGTTACATTTTTCAGATCCAGGGCTGTAATCATGAGTTTACATGTACTCATACCCAGACTCAAAGAAAGAGTCTGTTCTTTGCAGCCACATCTGCCCTAATGCAAGGGAGCACTCGGTTTCATTGCCATTCAAGGCGAAGTAAACACCCTTCAGTCCTCGGGATGGGCGGGGGGGGGGGTTGATTTCCAAAACATTCTATCTTTTTTTGCGGAACATGCTAAGCCTCACGCGACATGGGCTGAGGGACTTTTGATCGCCCTCCAAGCAAAGCACTCTGGGATTCTGGGCTGCCTTTATCAATGAGTTCGGCTGACGGACGGCCCCGCAACGTCCATGAAAACGATCGCTTTACATTTTTTGGACAGGCCCAGAGACGGATGATGCGTGGGGGTTGGGGGGGGGGGCTGACAGGGGCGGAGGGGGGGTGGGGGGTGCACCCCTGACTTTGTAGTGATTAATACGCGGCCGCGGCAGGCCGCGCTCACGAAGATTTATTTTACACAGAAGCCTAATAAACATATTGAAAAAGCTAAGGTTGAAAAATTGCAAGGACGCAGGTTTGTCTTGGCTCGCTGGCTTGTTCCATTCTCCTGCGGCGGGCCACTGGTCTACAGGCAGCCTTTTATTGACTGTGCCTCACGACCAGGGGAAAAAACGGCTTTGTATAATAACCTTATGGCAGAAGAAAAAAAAATATGCTGGCAGCAGTCTGTACTGCGTACTAAAAAAGAGACATTTCTGACCGCGACTCATAAACCACACTTTATTTACACTGGCTTGCACCCATTATTTCTTCATTGGCTTTCTGTCTCTGAGAAATGTGTTCCAGTGTTTCGGGGGGTGGAAGGTGGGGGTGGGGGTGGGGGGGGGGGGGGGGGGGGGCGCTGCCAGTTGTTGCCATGACATTCCATTAGCCCAGGCAATATTGGCCTCATCAGTAGTCACATACCAACAGGAAAGAGCAGCAAATGGGAGAGGGGACGTGGATCATATAGGCTCGTGTGCTACAAGGAGCTGCATGTATTTCCATTAGGAGAACATTAGGTGCATGAATGGAGGAGAGAGGCTGAAATAAGCCTTAGAGATGTATTGCTGGATGCAGTGACGAGAGTCCAACTTGAGAGTGTAACGTCCACAGCATTAATTGCATTAATTAACTTTTGATTTGCTTCCTGCCTTACGTTTTATCTCTGTTGACATGGAAACAAACGTCAGGCGCGGCTCATAGCCCGAACATCCCACCTTTTGCGTTGAGGCGGCTTTGGAGATTAAAAAAAAAAAACAGACTGGTGCAATTGATGTTTATGCACAGCCCTAGTGCACATTCACAAAATTTCCCCTGTTGCCGTAGTGAACATGGAAAATGCATGTTATGCAACCTGTTTGTTTTTGTGGTGAGCTGTTCCTTTCAAATATTGAATGAAATCGATACTTAATGAAATTGTGCTTCATTTTTCATTTTGACTTTTGTTTGTAATACTGTCTGGGGAACATATGACCTATGTTGTTGTTGCTGTTGATGTTTTTTTTTGGGGGGGGGGGGTTAATAGGGGTTGTTTACCTGCTGCCCCTTTAATTGAACTATAATCACACATGATTGAAGTAGTAAGAGTCAGTAATTAGTATAACCAACATCCTTGTTCCATTGTCTGGTTCAGTCCGTCTTTTTGCAGATGTTTTTGACGTCACCACATAAAATCTGGAATCCCACCATTGCATAACATCCCTTTGACAGTGGCGCTGAACTGAGAACAGTCCGGTGTAGCGCTTGATTCTGGTTGGTTTGAGCAGGGAAAATTAATGCAAGACATGGAAGAAGCTGCATGTCTTTCAGTGCCGAAGCCATCTGTCCTGAAAGGTCCCGGCAGCACAAGTGTGCTTTATTTTCCATACGAAACAAATGTAAACGGTGCCACAGAGTTCTAAGAGCTGGAAGAGCATTACAGTAGGATTATTACTAGTCTGCAGGCCTGGAGGCTACATCTGTTTTAGCTAAGTGTAGCACTTGTGCTATTCATGTAATTTGTAGATTTAATTCTTGCTATAAATCATTATTGTAATTGCGTGTTGGATGTTCTTACCTGAACCGTTTACAGCTGGCGGCTTGGCAACTCTGACCTGTTTTAAATCATGACTCCCTTTTTGTGAAGAGCTGTTTTACTCTTTGATCTATTTGTGCTGATAAGTATTTCCTATAGATGTAGGCTTTATATTCACACTTATTGTGAGACACACTGTACTTTAAATCACCCTCAGTCAGGACATTGGTCTATACGTAAGAGTGAAAACAATTTGCTGGATGAAAGCTCAACCCTGACGGGTTTTGGGTTAATTAAGTGTTTATTTAAAAGCTGAGGGGTCTCAGGAAGGCACAAGACACATGGTGATGGGATTCTTAAAAAGTAGAACAGATTCTTTGTCTCCCCTGAGTCCTCTCTGAATCACATTCAGCAGCTCCTGTGTCCAGACTGTTCCTGTTGATGCGCTGGTGGTGGTTTTGGGAGGGGGGGGGGGGGGTTGCCAAGTCAGAGGAAGATAAATCCCTACTTCCAGTGGATCTGTTCTGCCTTTTATTACATCAACAGGGAGCCGCAATAGAATGTTGCCAGGTGGCCACCAGGTATTCATGGCTGTACCGAAAAGCAAAGTCACATAGTCCTCTGCCAGACGGACAGACAGACAAACAGATACATACATACATACATACATACATAGGTAAGCACTTTATTAATCCATTGAAGAACAACGCCAAAGACTGTTCATTTGATTTTCAGGTGGGCAACGTCTGTTGTCTCTTTGGACAAGGTATTTAACCTGAATTGTTCCCAGTATATATCCAGCTGTATGAAAACGCGTGAAAATCGTCATGAGTGCTCTAGATAAGAGCATCTGCTAGGAAAAAATCTGTGTGATGTAATGGTTCACTGTCAGCAGTGAAGCCACGTTGTTATTTGGTACAGCAGAGCACAGGAACAGTGACAACCCTGTCTGCCTGCTGCCAGGGGACCTGATGTCATCTCTCAGACACAGCACAGCCTAAAATTTCTCCTACCAGAGGTGGATGTGCTGCTAATTTTCATGGTGATTATAATAAAATATGCATTTTTTAGTTTGAGAAGCATCAAAGCCATTGCTCTTTATGTGTCCTTGCTGTGAGATTTATAATCCATAATTGGAAAATGACACACTAATATACATAACCAGTTTCCAAAAATAGCAATGGGATGATGAAACAAATATAAAGCATGACACTATTTTAGTGGTGATTTTCAGTAACCCGCACTGGAAGAAGTTTTATTTCCTTTTTTATGCAAAGTATGGCATTACTTTATGAGACACCGAAGGCTGTACTGTAAAATTATTTGTAACCCATCAGTATTTGTGATTTTCCAACCTTTTCACTCGCCTGTTTTTGCACATAAAAGTTGTCTCATTGCAACATCCCCTGGTGCCTTATAATGCAAAGCCTCTTCTTGGTTAACATAAATTCCTGACTGCATGACCTGCTCCAGTAGCCAGGTCAAAGGTCACAGAAATTCTTGTGTGGTGCCACATGCAATATGAAATTTGGCTGATTTTGCATTAAAAGTTTGTTGCAAAACTTGTTGCAGATCCTGTGCCTGTTATTACAGTGTCACATTATTGTCAGGAGGTAAGGGAAGGTGAACAGCAATTATGAATATTTTAAAAAATCGAAGTACTCGGACTGGCAGATTGGAGAAGCAGTATTTGTTCAGAGTGTTCAACTGACCAGGAGACCTGTCAGCTCAGTGCCAACCTGTGATGAAGGTTCCCCATGACAACTGGCAGGAGCTGCGGTGGTGGCCCCAGTGCCAGGCCAAGATGCTGACCTTTTTAAGATGAATTGATACCTTGCTAACGCTGGGAGTGCTGTGACAGGCTCAGTGTTGTGACAGGAAACAGGAAGCAGGAGGCAGGAAGCCTGAAGTGACCAGCTGAGGTGCCATATGTTGGGATACGCTGGGCTACTTCTGAATGTCTTCTCAGCCCTTCGACATCTTGAGGGCAGTGGCTACTCTGTGCTCGGGTCTGCGGATGATGAAAGAAACGAGCAAGCTGACGTGTCCGTCCGAGTGCACGAAACCCGCCACATTTATGAAAACAAAAGCTTCCGGGTGGTGTTGCCATGGTTGCTGCACTCTGCAGTCTTTGCACTTTTGCTCACATGACAGAACTTTGCATCAGTAAGATTCCTGCTCGGTGCTGGAAGACACTATCATTATGTATGTTTGCAATCATGAGATTTGAACACCCGTCTCGCAATATGGAGAATGCCATCTCTTCTGCGCCGTTCTGAATCGCGCGAAATGCATTTGCTATTACAGTGCTGCTCTGTTTACCCCAGTGGGAGACAACACAGGAGGGTTCGGAACGGGAGGGATGCAAAACACTGTAAAATGAGCAAAATACATACATTAAGACTTTGTATTCCGGCCGCAAAGACTCATTTCAATATAAATAGAAGACTGGAAGGGTAGCCTTATACCTACTTTGCGTGGCACAAAAGTACAGCAAACCCTAGTGTCACAGCTCCTCTGTGAAGAGACAGCCTCGGCTGTAATTTCCCACCGCTGTTTCAGAGACTCCGTGGAAAGTTGCTCTTTGTCTTTCTTTCACTCGAGCTGGATGAATTTGCCTCAGACAATGCTATCAGGTGCCAAAAATACTATCGAGCGTTTGAAAGACTCTGCATCACGCTCTCTGTGAGCCTTGCCATAACGTAACAAAGGAATGACAGATGTCACCTTACTGTGAAATTCCCAGCGGGTGCCTTATTTTAGTTCGGTTTACGTTGTGAGTGTCCTCAGCTACTCATCCCCCCATTATTACGAAGGTATAATGAAGGTTGCATGTGTGTATCCAAATCAGAATTATTCTTCACAAGTAGTGTCAGAATTATTCAAGTCCAACAGAGTTGAAGCTTGATCTGAGGTTGTAAGATTTGTGAAGTCTTGATTTTAGCAGATGCAGTAGGGCTGTGAAATGAAATTTCTGGGGCAGAGAAATGGATATCAATCCCTGCCGGTTCACCCTCTATAGCTGTAAGTCAAGGTGGCACACAGCCATTTTACACATTGAGCATTACTGTATGTGTGTCTTTAAAGATGATTGAAATTAACACTGATCACATGATGAGGGCGGAATGTAGAGTTGTCTTATGTCTTCTCTCAGCTTCCATAGTTTGCTGCTAGTTGACATTCTGCAGCAGGTAAACAGTAGGGACTGAAGGGCAGGTGCATGTGTCTGAGCTTAGCTCCAAGGCCTCTGTTCGATCTAAGCACTATGCGTTTTCTCTATGGCTTTGACCACTGAATTAAAGCAGGAGCGACACTTTTTCCTTCATTTTCACTGATTTGAGTCATTGCTGACATCAAGCTATGGTGAAAAACAATCATATCTGAAGTGACTATTCAAAGCTGAGGAAAAATTGCATTGTGGGTACAATGAACTTGGCAATCTGGCTTTTCCTAGGCCCACACCTGTGCGCCTGACTACTTCACCCTCACCTTGACACCCCCCCCCCCCCTCCAAATTAGACACCTTCCACCACATGGAGCACTGATGTTGTTTTTGGACACACTTATGTGTCTGTAGATCAGGAATAAACATTTCTGTGTTGGCCTTTCAATGACAATCAAAAGTCTTTCAGCACTGAGAATGCTTTCAGAAGCATAAAAGGGATTTTCTTGTCAAAGGCACGAATATGTGTTTGCATTCTGTGCCTTGAAATTTTGAACAATAGTCGTTCCAGTATTGCTTCATCACTATTTAAAAAGCAGAGAAGAGAAGGATAACAATTTAGACATTTTTATCTTTGAATCCTTTATTCAACTAAAATATACATGCAACAGAACGAGGCATGCACAAGAGACTTGTGTCAAGTGCATTTAAACATAAAGGCAAGCATGTTTTTCCTGTTACAGATTTCCAACAATACTGTTCAATAGCCTGGACCTCATTCATTTACCCAACAACATGCAATATGTATTTCAGTATTTGCAAAAAAAAATATTTTAGATACATTTATACTCAACAAGCAGCTACACGCAGGTAAAAATGAAGTCAGATGGATCTGAATCCAGATGCAAATTGTACCTTTACGTACTGTTTTTCCCTATTTAGATACATTTTATTAATATTGGTTATGAATTATCAGTCAAAAAGCATAACATTAAAAATAATACCTCCAACTCAGAATGCATCCTTTTTAAATTTGAATGCAGATACTTTGGTGAGAATGTGAACACATTCAAATACATTCAAATGAAAATACCTCAGAATTTAGATTTACATATGAAAGGGTTTAAATGTGGCCCCTCTGTGACACATATCTTTGACCAAATACTCATGCACGTATACCTGAGTGTACACAGGCATGTGTTCACATGTGCACGTATGCGTGCGTGTGTGCGTGTGTGTGTGTGTGTGTGTGTGTGTGTGTGTGTGTGTGTGTGTGTTTGTCAATGTGTGTGCTTGGAATACTTTTTCCCTGAGATGGTAGTTTTTCCCTATTACCATTATTTATTAAGGAGAATTGCAAAAAAATGTACATTTAAATAAGCTTTCAAATGATGACAAGCCAACATAAATTTCAAAATCAATTAAATTTCTCCTGAAAGCAATTCTGGAGATTACCCTACATGTTATCATTGTAAATTTTGAAAGCTGGTTAGCTGGTTTAGTAATAATGTAATCCCACAGAAAAGAAAAAGAATATATATGTATATATTTGTGTGTGTGTGTGTGTATAGTGCTACAGGTTAAATTGTATGTATCCAGTACATGCTGGTAGGTGCATAGCAAAAACAGAAGAAAGCCATCAGATACACATACTCATCAGATGCAAGCATGATTCTGTGAGATCACTTTTCATGCCTCTTCATACCTTCAGAGGGAATATCCACCCTTGATATATCATCTGAGTATTTTAATGTGCATATGCAAGTCAGTAAATAAATCGAGAGGGGGAGAAGGTGGTGATGTGGGGGGTGTTTGGGGGGGGGGGGGGGTCGAGTGACAGGGGATTTAGTGCAGAATCCTTTTAGTAGACCATTGACACATGAATGAGGAGGAAAAAAAAAGTAGACAACCAATTTGGAAGTAATGCCACTAAAAACAGACAAGTGTAATTTCATCCATCTGGGTAGATGTGTAAAAGTGCTCTGCTGAGCATTCCCCATGATTCCCTCTGATTGATCTTGCCCGGACTGAAACACCTATTATTAGCCACAAGCCTAATAGCACCAGGATGGCTCGTCGCTTTCCGAGGGCTATTTCTCCGGTCATCTCTCACACCGCCGCAGCTGTGGAAACTAGAAAGAGAGATAGGAGGAGGAGGAGGAGAGACGGAGAGAGAGAGAGGGATGAGGGGGGACAGAGGGGAGGTCTGAAAACGGTTCATCACTCTCGATCGATAGTTTGGATCGAAAGCCTCTGTGATTTTTTTTTTTTTTTTTACCCTGGCGCTAACAAAAACTGGTGGTGATGAAACAGTTTGGGTCCAGAACAGATTGGGGAGGAACACAAATGTGACAGAAAAGTTAACGTAGAGAAAATGGAGTTTTAAAATGTTTAATTGCTCCTCCTTATACTTCTTCCCAAGGTACTATAAGATTGGTCGTGTTCAAATAAGTTCTGTGACACTTCCATTTCAGTGTCCATGCTCAAAGCACCACTCATGCATTTGTTTGGGATTAAAAAATAATTAGCCACACTCAACCTAACTGAGGACTTATTAAGCAGTTATTGGATGCTTGTTTTGCTTATTGATGAGGAACCTCTCAAAGAGATTGTAGGCCCAGACCCAAACCAACCTGTAACATTAACTTAACATGTACACAAACCCCTAGCATTTATCCATAATCTAATCTAATCAAATCTAATACCAATAAGCACATAACCTTTATATGGTGATAGAAAATACCAAATAATGTACATATCGTTCACAAAATTTACAGTGCTGCTCAATACGTGCCTCCTTCTGGAATATCTTAATACATGGCAATAACCTAATTCTTGTTATCTGATCCATTGCATTTACCTTCCTGTAAAAGCAAAACAAACATGAGATTACTGAAGGAATAGGTGGACATTTTGATGAAACTTCCGATGGGGGAAATTGCCGGACTGGAGGACTCGAGGGTTACCGTCTGATAATGACAGAATAATGAGCGTGAGACAGGAGAGAGATCCTTTTAGCGCTTTTATGCGCCTGTGTCTGTGCAAAGGCGAAGGACGGCCTGGCCGTGGGCCCCGAGATCCCGTGTCTGAGGAGCGTGCCTCCCCTTCGCCCCTTTCCCACCCCGTCCGCATCTCAGAGGTCTACCTCAAGACCCCAACTCGCTTTTGATCCGTTGGTGGAGCCCGAAATAAGGCTTCTTTGGTCTGCCTTACAGCTCGACGCGCTCTGCTCCCTCCGCCCCCCCCCCCCCCCCCCCCCCCCCCCCCCCCCAAACCACCCTCGCAATCCACGTGCATCTGATATGCCCTTAACAGCACCGCAATCTCAGAGCAAGACAATGCCTTGCCCGTGACGGGTATGGTTTTTGCATTCCGTGTCATTTGAAAAAGAAAAAGCTTAGTAAAACATTCGGAATTTGTTTGCATGCACTTGCCAGTCACTTTATTGCTCAGTAGAAGGCAATGCAACTCGCCGAATACACCATAAAGATACATTTGTGGAAAGCATACAGTGATCAATGGTAACCTATGCGTTTATCTGTGTGTGCGTGTGTGTGTGTGTGTGTGTGTGTGTGTGCGCGCGTGCGTGCGTGCGTGCGTGTGTGTGTCTTTTGGGGGTTGAGGGCACTACTAATGCACTGAAAGCAGAATACAACACAGATATCTTTTGTAAACTTATGTGAACACAACACCACACAATGGTATTGCTTTGCAGCTGATTGGTTTTTACAGAGTTTGACTGTTTGGCTGTTTGAAAATAGTGCCCCGAGATATCACAGCGGCCTTGGTTTTAAAGCAGCAGGAGTCATCTTCTTTTGTAGCATGGTTTTCCCATACCACTTTTTTCATTGGAACAAACAGGGTTTAACCTATAGGGGTAGATTCAGTATTCCATACAACCCATGCTGACATCCGGTGTGATTTATTAAAATCAGTTATGACTCTGAAGCTAGGCGACTTTTGTCAGTATTTGTGAAACCTTTTTCATTGTTTGATTTAGTTTGAAACAAAGAGACTGCAGTAATTGTAATGGAAAAAATAGCTGCCTTTAATTCATTGTTGATTTTACTTCTCTGCCATGGTGATTCCATGTATTCAAGCCATGGTCACACATGTGAACCTTTCATGAAAAATGCAAAGCACACATAACTGATGCTTTTTCAAAAAAAAAAAAAAAAACAATAATGTGACAAAATAAATGGCTGTTAAATAAATTGCAATGGCACTTTAAAACCAATGAAAATAAGAGCTCGGGGACTTCTCAGCACTAAACATTAATAACTGTGAAATTATATGGCCAATACTACAAATTATCTCCCCAAGTGCCCGTAAAAGAAATGCTCTGTGATTCAAACCTCTGAACGTCAATATTCTGAGTCAAGATCAGTGTTTTGCACCTTCTGTGCATCTTTACAAAGAAGCACGTAACCAGCTGCATTAATTGTGTGTTCTTCTCTGTCAATTTGCTCTCAAATGGAGAAAAAAATACAATCTTTGTTTTTCCTCTTTTTTTTTGCAATATCGCTGTCATGTTTTCAGGGCCACTTGCCTTCAGAAAGTGCAAGTGGAGCAGGCCTCAGTTGTAATGGTACATCAGAGACAACAGCAATACCTTTGTCCTCCCAAAGAAAAAAAAAGCAAAAAACAAAAAAAATGACACACCTACTTCCACCAAAAGAGCAATCCTCCACCGAGTTTCACCTCTGCAAAGCATTCATTATTCACCAATGTGCCCGGTCTGAAGCAGACTTGGAGGGACTTTTTGTCCGTGAGAAAGGAATTCCTCTGTAATACAGGCAGGCTTTGGCAGGTGACAATGGGAAATATTGTGAGCCGTCTCCTTAAACCAAGCATTGTGAACCAGGCATTGTGGTTACCATGAGAGCCTGGGCCGGCTAATGCATGGGGAAGCCTGTTCCTGCGGAGGTGCTTCACCAGGTGGGACTCCGTTCTTTCTTTCCCTTATTTTTCGCCTCAGCGCATACGGGCCGCTTGAATTTCAAGCACCCTTTTTGTTGTTAGCCAAAGCCATTATCTGTGCCACTTCCCCCTTCTTTGCCATTCAGATCGCGTTGATCTGGTCAACTTCTTGTTTCTACACACGCAACATGTTTTGGAATGCTATACTCCCCATCCACCCCCCCACCCCCCCGTCTCCCCCACCCACCCCCACTCCCCCCGTCTTCATGAGAAAGCCTGTGAGATGTTGTTGCTTGCTGTGTCTCCTGTTCAGTTCATTCAAATTCACTTAAGATCAGTGTGAGGTTCTTTTTTTGTCTTATTGAAATGGGCTTACTAAGATCAATGAGGAGCCTCAATGTGACCGCAAAGTGGTTTGGCCTTAAAAATCTCAATAATGAATTTAAGTCAGTGCTACCTTTTTTGTCGAAACTTACATAATGTTTCAATTTTCTTTTATGCTGAAGACAAAAAAAGGAAAAGTAAACTTAAATTAAGTTAAATTTGTTATTGAAAGTTAAGGGCAAACCGCTTTGTGGTTTGATTGAATCAACCACTTAATTTGCGCTGTCGTACAGCAGAGATCATGGAGAGACTTTAAAACAAAGAAAGTGGCGTTATTATTAGATTGTGTTGACATGTTCGCGTTGACGGGAAATTGCTGGGATTTGTATTTTAAGGACAAAAATGTGCATTTATGCTTCATACTGTAAACTGCAGCTGTCATTAAAAATGAGTACTGCGAAACATGCAGTGTACGTTCGGGTATCACTCATGAAGATAACACGCATGCACTTTACATGAAGGAAATGATGTTTTAATAGTCTAGTTTGACCTTTGCTATTGGGCCTAAATCAAAACTGGAGCCGGATATTTGCTCAGATGAAGATTAAGACGCAAGAGCAGAATCACTGTAATTTGCAGTTTGTGGCAATGCAAACAGAATGCATTCAGTGTTATTGCTGCTTATACACTTTCAGACTGTAAATCACTGTTACGAAGTGCGTAGACTGGCACTGCAGCGTGTAGGAATCACATGGGAAGATAGACTTCCATGTCAGACTTGCCTTGGATCATTTCTCATATAAAAACGCAAACATATGCACATGTGTGCACGCATGCACGTATGCACATGCACACGTGCGCGCGCGCACACACACACACACAGCGTCATTGCTATGAAAACAGTTTCAACTAAACTGACCGAGGGGAGCTTGTTTTATTTCAAAAATAAATAATAAATAAATAATTTTTCCAACGTTACTTTTTGTCTTAGCCCAAGCAGTAGCGTTGTATTTACTGAAGCTGAAATATTATATCGAGATAAAGAACATAAACCTTTACTGCGAGTAACAAAACGAGTGTATTCTTTATTTTAAATTATGGCTAAACCATTTAGTGGCTGTGACGAATCTCCCCAAAATTCCAGCATTCCAAGTGGTTGTATAAATTGCGATAAACAACTCAAAATGTTGGTGTAAATACATCATTATCATACAGTTGCGCTTTACTTGCACAATTTCAGTCAGAAATCAGCTTGGAACAGACAGTTACAACTTACAATCTTGTATGTTACCATTTCATAAATTGTACTGCCGTTGGGTTATGTATTCATTGAACAACCAGCAACATTTTGCCGCTAACAAAAGCGTACGTACTTGCATTATAATTTTAAACTTTTTTTGCATCATAGGCCCGGGGCCAGATTCAATCAAACTGCAACGCGTTTCGTCTTCGACATTTAGCACCCAGTTTTGGTTAGCTTTCCTTTTTAAATTCATAAACATTCTTAATTTCAACCAACGCCAAACTGGTGATGATACACAGTGTCCTACATCCAAAACGTATGCAAACGCGCTTTCAAATTCGCACTGTATTTAGATTGCAGTAGAATCTACTTTCACTGTTTGTTAACTGAAAGAAAGGGTGACAAAATAAAGATAAAAGCAATTTACATTCCAGCGTGTGAAGTGACCTGTCTTGCAACCGCCAACTAACTTCAAAATTCATGAAGCCAACGGAGCGTTAAAGAAACGGGAGAGGATATCGGTAATAGCCATTTCTTTTCTGTTGTAAACCTTGGGTTTCGTGTTGTCTAAATTATAGACTATAACGATTACACACTCCAGTGATTTAATTATAAGTGGTGTTTTACATCACACTACAGCACGGACCAGAGGCGTTATGTAGGCTACCCCTTGGCGTTAGCCACCTGTCTATGCAAACTCAGAGGTAGTATAATTCAACGCCAGTGGACCTCGAGATCTATTACCGAATGTTAATACTTTTTTTTTATTTGCTGAGATCAAAGACGAATTATCATAGTCAACGCTGATTAAAGGACACTTCAAAGAAAAGAATATGCACAGTATTTTCCTTTGTGGACAAATCTAGGACGTTTCAAACAAAGGCACATCCTTGCTGCGACTGTAAAATAGTGGCTATATTTAATGTTATTCATTTGTGGGCAATTTTGCCCGGCTACACACGGGTACGTTATTTTAAAGAAAAACAATTTTCATATGGGAATAATGAAATATTCTGCAACTTCAAGCCACGGCATCTTTCCAAATGAGGCAAAACAAGAAATTATGGTAATAACAACTAGGGTTAAATAATAGTACTAATAATATTACTACTACTACTAACAACAACAAAAAAACAAAAACAAAACAACAACAACCACAATATTATTATTATTTATTTTTAAATTTTATTATTATTATTATTATTATTATTATTATTATTATTATTATCATTATTATTATTTTGTGCACCCACATAGTTTTTTGAGTCAAATAAATTTTAAATCGTTTTTTGTTTGGTTTTTTAATGCATTTTTATCACCTGTTTCCCGCCCTCCAGAAATTGCTTAAACGTGTTATATGTCTATAGCTATTTATTATTATTCATATTGTTTTGTAATTTCAGGCCTATGCCCATTCACGGACTTATCATATCTAACATGACCTATGGAGGCATATCTTACTGTATAGCCCAAGCTACTGTGCTTTCGAACGAAAATATCAGCAATATCAAATGCTAACATGGACCAATTATATGACACATAAAATAATAACAATAGCTGTATTATGTAACCAGATTCAGCTTCACGATATCATACAGCTACATATAATTTACCAAAAGCTGTTTATTCCACAGCAAGTCATTATGTGAAATTAATCAGTTCACCCAATTCTATATGCGACATCGTTTTCTTTACAAAAGAGTAAAATCCTAATGACATCATTAAAATCGTAAACTGCAATTAGTGGCGGAGCATAATGCGATGTTGGGCCTTCTGTTTAACACAGATTTCAGAGCTTATTTATCCAAAACACATTTCGTGACAGGCTGCACGCCCAGCCATGTTTTTAATCTTACAAAGGGGGTTAGCCTGTAGCATATTGACAAACTGCAGATTTGTGGTAATGTCACTGACTACATCACTGTCGATTCTCAAAACGTAGCGCAGAGGGGCATTTTTATAATGAAAAAATATAAATATTGACCTAACCTGTGTGTTCAAAATTTGAAATTTGCGTAATTTCTTCCTGTAATGATTATAACCATTTTAACATTTTACATGAATTATTTTCATTATAGCAAATCCAATGACCATGTAGACTACAGGTAAAAATCAAACGTACAGATCAGGCAGCCATGTGATACTGAATCTTTTCTGTAAAATGATAAAAGTCGTTTTAAAAATATCATTAATGACGGCAATGTTCAGTGGGAAAGGCTTATATTTTCAAACTATTTAAGCATTTTGAAGATGTATAATTGCCTTTGAAGTACACCAGGGTCTCTGTGATTTGCAAGTGTTGAATTGAAGGCCCGGGCATTGCTGAAAACGAAAAATTACAAAAAAAAAAGCCCCTGCGCAAGAAAAAAAAGGTATCTTTGTTTGGTCTCCTTTGTTTACGGCGGGATTTTTCATTTTACTAATTCATTTCAATGGCTTTCAAACTGGAAAATGGAAATGTTGCTCTTGCCCTCTATTTCAGCTCCAGCGTCCTGGCAACAGAGCAATTTTCTATCATCAAGGATAAATGGCATCGAACAGTACATTCTGATAAAAAAGCCTTAGTCCAAGAAGCCCATGATTGCTGCCCTTCCTGTCTGTCATCTCGCGACGAAATCCTCTCCTCCAAACCCGAGCCGTTTGCTGTCAGAGCTAATAACGTCTTGTATTAAGGCGAAAAAAGACCCCAAAATCTACACACAATGTTCTCATTTGTCCAACATCCTACAAACGGTTATTTCTGTGTGGCAAATTCCGTGGTCTTAATTTCGTCCGCCGTAAATTAAAATTAAGAAAAGCAGGACGGTTCGGTGAGAAGTATGTAAGGTAACATGATGTCCGTATTTCCCTTCACAAGCCATGACACCCGTTTACACTTTTACTTAAGGGCTGTTAATGCCAGGCGTATACCACTGAGAAAATCTAGTGGTTTGATTAGCTCTCTCGGTTAGTTAGCTGGCACAGTCGAGTAAATGTGTTCATATTTTGTTTGCCATGTCATCACGCCTCTTAAATCGTTAGCATGTGCAGTAGTGTGACAATAAACAGCTCGTTATTGATTACATGTAATTGTCTGGGGAATAATATAGCATTAATCCTTTGATCACTAGTAGGCTAATATTGCGTATGTACTCTCTGTACTTGAGGTCTCCGTTTCAGCTGAAACAGGCCAAGTTCATGGCTATAGTATACAACCAGTCGTTAAAAATACTAATGATAGTAATAGTAACAATAAAGGTTCATGTTGTGAAAGGTCGACTGTTTAGAAAAACTGGGAATAAAAAAATAAGAAATATTAATGTTATTTTCTCTCAACTTGTTTCTTCCGTCGCCTATTAAAAGTAGCCTAGCAATCTGGGGTTTGTTGTGTTCACTTCATTGGTTTGGAGGGCAATTGAATCAGTCCGTCAGAGACTGAGAAGGTAGAATCCTGAGATAAGCAATAGGCTACACTGTTATTCACCACTGAGAATTACAGTGGGTCATGAAATGACACGAACTAGCTTGTATGACTGGTACTAACGCAGAGATGGAGAAGTTGGGGGTAAATATGGTAGGAATTCCAATATAAACACACACACACACCTACTACTACTACTACCACTGCTTCATAATATTATTATTATTAATAATAATAATAATAATAATAATAACAATAATAATAATAACATACGTTACATTTCAAAACACTGAAAGAATATGATAATAACAGATAATTACGGTTCTAATTATATTCTGTACCCCTCCACATCACTCATCTTTTCGATGACCTCATCACTCAACCCGCCCGATCTGTGACGGCAGGTTGTTTCTGAAGACAAGCGGACAGTGGAAACTATCACCTTGACTGGCAAACGATTATTTCAAACCTCATATTTGACATCTTGAATATTGACGTGTAATAATATGTAACAAGTGTCATTTATCAACGTATACAGGTTGCACATCTTAACTCATTTACAAACCCTGTTGCATTTTTGAAATATTATTAACCTTAAATTGGCTGCTTTAAAATAAACTAAGTAGTTACGCACTTTCATTACATTATCATCAGCAGGCCAACTCATCTGCAGTAGGCCTTCACATATTCTCAGGTATATACGCCATTTAGTTAAATTTCGAATTATTATTATTGTTATTATTGTTATTATTACTATTATTATTATCATTATTATTATTATTATTGAGGTTGTTATTGCTGTTGAACAGTAAGAGAACATTAAGAATGTATGGCTGCTTCGGGTCCCATAAACTTATGTCAGACAATTTGTTGAACCACAAATATGTGCTATGCCAACCCATGAACTGTGTCGCTGGTATATACAGTGCGCCGGGTGCATATTACAAAATACCAACGACTTCGTTTCCAGACTGGCAACATTCCTTATTCTGCTCTATGAAATTGTTGTCACGTGTCGAATGGTGTTCCTGGACGGTTTATTTCCAGGCGGAAGAAAAATCGGTCTCGGCAGTGGCGCAGTGCGTGGATCTGCACAAACGTTTGAGCCAGAGCTGAAAAGCGATGATGTTTGCACGGGACTTTGCGGATGCTCTCCTTCTGATTTGTATTAATGCTGACCCGTGTTAGAATACTGTGAGCTGCGTGTGGGATCCATCTGCTCTCGTTTTCCCTCGCCACTTCCTTCACACTGCAGCGATGGAAATCCATCGACGCCTGCGTGTCTGTGTGGAGCTAGTGGGTTTGAGCTCCAGAGAAAAGACACTTTAACTCTTTCTACTGGACTGGCAAGTTCTGACGCCCCGAACTCTCCTGAAAACGGAGCCCTACAATCAAGGAGGTGGCTTCCCATGCAATCCAGTCAATAGCTGTTAAAGCAAATGACCGCAAAAACTCAGCCGCTTGGAAGAAATATGAATGTGTTTTGTACGAGCTCCATGTTAACGCTCAAATATGATTAACATATGTCGCCATTTTAAAAACAGAAACATGGAGGCATGCACGCCGGTACGCTCTCCCCCCACCACACACACCCCCAAACACACACGCACCCACACACACACACACACACACACACACACACACACACACACACACACACACACACACGTTTGTAGTTAACGACTGAATAATACTATTACGAAAATTATGTTTTGAAAAATGTTAGTGTCAATGCTAAATTGAATATGTTCATTTTCATATTTTCCCAGGTCATTATTAGAAATCATGCGTACTGTGCGTACTGTGTTCACGAAATCTTTTCGGTTTTGCATTAATTTGAATGGATTGCTTAGTTTGCATATATCAGATTCAGAGACATCAGTGACTCAACTACGATATGAAATCATTCTTGTGTCCAGATGATATTTTGTTCTATTGAAATTAGTTAAAACGCCTCCTCCTGCTACTTTTTGGGGTAATACATGTGCAATTTTAGAGTTCAGCGTTTATGAGTGCTCGGGCAACGCTGTGGCCACATTGTGGCAATACACTGAGCACCTGTCATTTTCGTGCTTCTCAGAATGCAATTTCAGTCCTCAACGAAGAAACAAACACACAAGACAATTTGCAATAGTAATATATGTTTTCATATATGCATGTATGTATGTATGTGTGTGTGTGTGTTTGTGTGTGTGTGTCAGAGAGAGATAGAGAGAGAGAGACGGGGGACGTTTGTGTGCGTTCCTACTTACTCACAAGCAAATTTATTCATTCACATACACGCATACATGAATTCATGCACGTGTGTGTATGACTGTAAGTAGGCCTACATATAGACATATATTTGTAGGTGTGCGTGTGTGTGTGTGTGATGGTAGATGGGGTAAATGACTGTAGACATAAATTAATGCATATTTACAGGTAAAATAGTTAAGTTTACACAGAAATGTTTGAATATAGTACAGTTAAGTGCAATCGCATTTTTCATATCATGACCAATATTTCCCAAGCTTAATTTGGACACCTAGTTAAACTTAAAAAAAAAATCCAATTTCATTTTAAACGCCTGCAGTAACCGGATAAAACGAGATGTAGAATTCATACTACGAAAGTTACTTAAATTGTCTTTAATATATCTGTTTGTTGTATTTGAACGTTTTCATTTCTAAAGGTCAGACATTAATAAAATCATAAATGCAAAAAAAAAAAAAATTGACGGTAATTTATTGTAGCGTCTGTAGTCTCACCCCAACACAATATGCGATGAATTATGACATGCTGGCAATCTCTCATTCTTTTCATCATAACAATTTATTTCATCTAAAAAAGTTCAACGTACTTATTGCGCCGGAGGGATACTTAGCGTCCATGTTACACTTTATCCCATGTTCAAAAGCAATCAACCTGCCAGAGCAGGAAGATTATGTTCAGTCGTACTAAAGGTAATAAACCATGATGTCTCAACTAATTAAACACTGAAAGAGAAGTAAGCAAGAAAACCTGAAAGTTTTGTTTGTGTTATTCAAAGCCGATTAGAAAAAAAAAGTATGGATCTGGTTTCTCTCTCGCGTGTTAAAGAGGAACCCAGATTGTGGGAGACTGTGGGCTCATTCAGAGATGTCGCGGTGATGCAAAAATGGAACCAGTCAACATGCACGCGCTCTGCTTCCCTAAAACACGGCATTGATTATATTGATATTGTATGTGTTACGTTTTTGAGCGATACATGAACATGTGAAGGCTTAAACCTAATGTTGGCTACCAATACAACCTTAATTTCTAGTAAAATCAGTATCCCTTTAAAAATGCGCCAGTAGATATAATAGCATTCCTACCTCATCTTGCAACGTCCACAAACAGGCATCAAATATTGTATCCACAGGACATTGTATTTAAGAAAAAGACAAAATTTCAATATGTGGAAACTAAATATTTCCATCTATAGGCTACTTTCAGTGTTTCCCTGCAGTCAACCTTGAGGAATGGTTATCCAGCCCGGCGGTGGACTTATAAATCCCCAAGTAAATAACAACCCCAGTAATAATAGCAAGGTACCAACTTCTTGTTACAGAAAGGGAGAAAATTGAAACTAAACGCTGCATTTAGACAACCATTTTTGATAAGAGGATAATTGAGGCGACACTAGTGTATAATTAGCGGATAATTTATGCTATATCCACTTTTATTCCACCTCCCAAAATAAACCTAGTCCATAATCATTACAGGCGAATTGTTCTTAATTTTATAACCGCAATTTGAATAAAGTGTAGCGGTTAATCAGAGACGAATTGTTCAGTATAACTGATTGCGACCATAATTGCTTTTTTCCACCATTTTTTAAATAAATGAATACCACATTATGAAAAATGTGTTGACAATTAAATAAAAATCAACTGAAATAAGAATTAAGAGACCATAAAAGAGTATAGGTAGTTTACATTGATAGTTTATAATGTGATCGAGATTTGCCAAACCGCTAACCGCACGTACAATTTGCATACATTTGAAACTATAACAGAAGCTCCTGTTTTCAATAGGGAGAAATGTTGCTGACGGTTTGCCCCCGGATGCCACCGTCCTGATTCTTAAAGCATTTTTAATAGACTGTCTTGCGAGCAATGAATGAATTCACATTTTGTGCGACCATGTGAAAGTCTAAATAACAGCAATTAGACTATTATCTTGCTTTCAAAAAAAAATCCAAAAGAAACGATCACAGACACTCGAAATGTTACATGCATGATATTTTCAATGAAGCGTTTCAGCAAAATCGTTTACAACACCGGTGCATTAGCCTCAAGGTTATTTTGCACACCTTAAACCCGGTCAAGTGTGGCGAATTTTGAGGAAAGTCTCGGCGAAAAAAAAAACATATATAGGAACATTGATATTGTTGCTTTCGGGCGAATAGTGTGTGTCCTGTTACAAGCACCGTGCGTATACATTGTTTTCGCAGCGGTTATTCCAAAGATCTCCCACCATTAATTTTTCCTTTAAGTGTAGTTATGGGTACGGTAGAAGCTGGTAAGGTGGGTTAACTCACTGTGAAGTCTCCGAGAAGCACAGTACTGATGACGTTGGGTTGAATGACCAATCGGAAGGCGCTGCCCTTTGGAGACAAACCATTTTACTTGTAGTGTCTGCATCAAGTCTGGAAGCAGGGACTCAAATTTAACAGAATCCACCTTAAAATCTCTGCCCTAACTCCTACCCACCTTCTGCCAAACCGAGTAAGAATTTCAGGACCTAAAGGAGCAGTGAAATTTGGAGTTAATAAGACAATATCGCTTCGCCGAGGGGGGGAAACACAAGCACTGCGAGAGAACCCATTTGGACTTGAGAGAGGGTAAGTACTCTCAAAGCAGAAAATTTGATGATGACCATGACTGCCATGGCTGACGGTCTGGAAGCTCAGGACTCGTCCAAGTCTGCCTTCATGGAGTTTGGTCAGCAATCTCATTCACAGCAGAGCTCCCCGTCCATGGCCGCCAGCCACTACCCGCTCCACTGTCTCCACTCGGGTTCTCACCCGCATCACCAGCACGATAACTCCCCGTACTCCGCTACGAACTCCTACAACAGATCGCTACCTTACTCCTATGTGAGTCATTCCCATCACAGCCCATACCTACCGTCTTACCACAGTAACACCACAGCCAGCCAGACTCGGTTAGACGGCACAGGTAAGATTTTTTTCTCCTGCTATAAACGGAATTGGTTGATATGAGTGTCTTCTCTGTTTAAGTCAATAACGCTTACACGAATTGTCTACGCACAGACGGGAAACACTTACCCCCGCGCTCATTTGCGGGAAGGTAAAATCGCTAAATTTGCTATTAAACGAATTGCTCGCGATTGTGCTCGTGGGGTATAAATCGCTCCTCAGCCGTGGATCTCTTCTGCTCGTTGTGTCTCCTTTGGTCCCAGAGCACAGTCTCCGTTTTCCTTCTACCTGCATTCTTCTCTGGTCAAATGATAACCGAGGCACCATCAAGAGTTATTGTACAGGCTATTGTACGTCTCTTTAAAATTTGTAATTAGCATTTAATTGACTCATTTTAGCAATGCCATTACGTGCAATTCCCTAAATATTACAGTGCATTCTAGAGAAGATAACACACACGTGTAGCTATCAGTGGGCATAGCCGATATTACACCTTTGATTTTAGTATTCAAAAAGAGCAATTTCTACAAATTGTCGTGACCTTTTTGTTTGGGAATGATACCAAAGATCATGGATGATTAAAATATATCCACCGGGCACAAATGAATAAAAATGAGTGGGGTCATCTTACAAGCACATTTAATACAGTATTAATAATGAAATGCTTTTGCAGCATGATGATAACTTTCAGCGTTTCTGTAGCTTTCTATGTTTATCTTGCCACGGGCGTCGAAGTAATTTTGCCCTCTCTTTGTTCAGAACAGCAGAAAACGACAGTGATTGAAAATGGAGAAATTCGTTTTAACGGAAAGGGCAAGAAGATACGCAAACCTCGGACGATTTACTCTAGTTTGCAGCTACAAGCTTTAAATCACCGCTTCCAGCAAACCCAATACCTTGCACTGCCCGAGAGAGCAGAGCTTGCGGCTTCGCTCGGACTTACCCAGACGCAGGTAACTCCATTATATGTATATATATATAGGTAGTTCTCGTCGCTCCATAGTACTAGCGTTAAACTGCAGTTATTGCTGCAAATCTGTTTACCCCACGAAAACGTGTCCTCAGGTTGCCGTTTGCGTTGTTAATGTTAGACTTGGATAATAACTATATAATTTAAGAATGCCTCATTTAAAGTATTGTTGTTTTGCTGTTACATATATAAATGATATTGTGAATTCCTTCAACATTATATGACAAATGCAATTAACCATCAATGTCATAATGTTCGGTGTCTTTAAATGTGTAAGATGCAACACCGCAGTATTTACTAAAAAGCTGAAACACTATTCCTCATTTGTTTGTAAATGAATACTCATCTCCTTATTATTTTTACAATGACATTTATTTTATTATCTAATGTTGTTGCCATAACAGGTAAAAATCTGGTTTCAAAACAAGAGGTCGAAGTTCAAGAAGCTACTGAAACAAGGCGGTAACCCTCACGAGAGTGACCCTCTACCGGGTTCCATCGCCCTTTCGCCGCGATCCCCGGCGATCCCGCCAATTTGGGACGTTTCATCGACCACGAAAGGAGTAAATATGCCCGCTAACAGCTACATGCCCGGCTACTCTCACTGGTATTCCTCTCCGCATCAGGACACAATGCCGAGATAGGTTTCCAGCGAAATCAATACGCAGGTAGGCCCTAAGGCCTTGCTGCGGAGGTTCTTACCCAAACCCGCGTAACCTGCGCCACTGATTACCGACATTTTAAGAACAAAGCGTGGCCGCCGAACACTGAACAACTTTACAAAGAAAAGCGGGGACTTTTGAAGGACAACTGAGAATGGCTGTTCTGATGTGACAATTTCCAAAGGAATGGACCTTGAATTAGAACATAGCCTGCTCGTGGTTGTTCAGTGGGATACCCTCTTATCTTGCATTTTCGTTCATACTAAAGCGGACGTTTAAAACCAAATATGAGACGAAACAAGAACTTGCGCATAAAAGGGATACTTTCAAATGTGTTTCACAGGACAACGTGAAATCGTGTTTTCAAATGAACGGAAACGTGTTGTCTTTGCATTGCCACTGGCCATTTTTAAACATGCAAAACGAGGCAAGCTGCATATGTATATATTGTCCAATTTTAGTTGTATATACTTTTTATGTTTTGTCTTTCATATATGGAGTAAAACATGACTTAAAATAACGTCTCATGTGTTTGATGCCGGATATATCATATTGAAATGTTGATATTTCCAAAGGATGAAAGGTGTATATTAAATGTGGTGTTCAGTTTTAGAGGTGTGCTTCTGTCTTCGATTGTCAATATCAAACCCTCAACACTTGCCTCGAAATGTCGTTTATGCATGCAAGGTGTATAGGCTCTATGATCACGCGCCCATGTCAAATCATACGTCCATAAACATGCCTCAGATACTCAGTAGATACATAAGATTATGTAATCCAAGAAACGTATACATTCCTACCAAACAGTAAAAATACACATTTAACAGAGTTTTAAAAAGTAATTAGCTTAAAACCATAGTACGATTAATAAAAATAAAGACAATAGAAACGGACTTACCCTAGTCCTTCTTCTGTCTACACTAATTTTTCCGTAGAAGTCGGCTGCTTCTTGTCCAGTCAATCGTGCCATTTTCTGCCTCAATTATTAGAGTATTGACAAAATGTTTCACCCCTCTATCCCCCGCTCTCGCTATGAAACGCTGAATGCCAAGCGCCACAGGATCGATTCTGAACAATGCCTCCAGCTGCAGCCCTGTTCAATATGAAGGAGATATTTGGGACAATTTATGGGTTTTATCTACGAGAAGGTTTTTTTCTCATTCTCATAAATGCAGACATAATTAGGGTAATTTTTGATGTAGCCCGCTGATTACAGCGTTTTTACCGTCAAAGATAATTACCTGTAATTTTCTACCACTTTTAATACTAAAAGGCATCTTTATTTGGATTTGAGGTAGCAAAGACGAAACAAAAGACAAAATTATTCTGTTATTCATATACAAATTGCCAAGAAGAGTGAACGCTGGGGAAATTATCTGAAATTACAATGTTGAAAAGAAAAATGAGAAAGCGCTGCGCGGCTGTCAAGTTGGCAATGCTGTAGGCGCCTAGTATTTTAGTTGATTTATAGAGTAAAATCTCAGAATCGTGGCATTCGTGCTTTTATATATGTGTACGTCTCATATCTATATCTATCTATCTATCTATCTATATATATATATATATATATATATATATATATATATATATATATATGGGGAAATTAACGTATGTACGTGCACACATTTTGTTATTAAATAAAGCAATTATCCACAGTTGAAAAAAATACAAATATATAATATGATACCTTAAGTTTTAACAGTGGTTATTTGCTTTATTAATAATTTAGACAAAACCATTGTGCCTACTACGCAGGGGCCTGTTGAGTAAGCGTTTGGGGGCCCTCTGTCATTGTACCGGTGTAATTTAATATCTCTGCTCGCCACTTGCTTAGCATTATAGTTTTTTTTATCTGTACTGGCTGCAAACTATGTCTCGAGAAGACATAGATGGAGAAATACCTCAATCAAGCACAGCACAGTGGAGAGGACTCAGACAGAGGGAAAGAGAGAGAACAGAGACAGAGGGAGAGAGAGGAAGAGAGAGAGAGAGAGAGAGAGAGAGAGGTGAAAACACATTGGGCACATCAGGTTTATGTGGTGTATGCTTATGTGGTTAATTCTTAAGTGCGGCCACGACGGATCCAGCAAACAGCATCACTAACAGACTGGAAACAATTCCAAGTAAACGTTTCAAATTCACATGGTAGGCTCTTCGGGTTATGAAACACATTAGGGCAAGAATGAATTTAGGATGCAAATCGCTGGTTTACGGTACAAGACACTTCACAAAGAAGAATGCAAAAAACATCTAAACAACATAGTTTCCCTTCATATCTTGGGACAGTTTTAAACAGCAAATGTGTCCAAGTATCCTATCTTGATTTAAGGAAGACATTTTTACTGAAGTAATGAATAATAATGCACTGAAAAATGCATACTAATGGTGTTGTTTACAGTGTAAACATGCGTAATTCATAGCATTAGCAAAAATATGTAACGTACAATATTTTTGACTACATTAAACAGAATCACAGATATTTAACTTTTTTCCACGATAAGAATGAAATGCAGTTGAAAAGCCATCCTATAAGTGTAACATTCAGTTTAAAGCATAAACTAAAACCGATTCCAATGAAATGCACAAGCGACACAGCAGAAGCAATCTTAGAGATAAAAGAGACATGAAAGACCGAGGCTGTATCCTTACCTCGATGCTTCTCTTTTGAAATAAGTTGCAATGGTCACCCATACCGAAGCCGGGAGAAATACTTTACTGCGACTGAGCGCGATCTGGTACACCACTCTTGGTTGAGTAAGCACACCCAGGTGTGAAATTGTTTGCACACCCCGACACCTCTTATATTGCCAGCAAAATTAGCTGTTATTACTGTCACTGTTTAGTGATGGTGAGATAGAAAAAAAAGCTTTCTGTAATCAAGACCGGGCGCATCTTTGTAAATTATAGATAATTGTAAATGTCCAGATTATGATAATGGAATCCTAATCCAGGCGGAAGTATAATTATTTTTGAGTGTTACAGTTGAAGCTGTCCAGTAAATCTAACTCTGTCATTATTTAGACCCGATTTTCTTCTGCAGATGGACTTGCTGAGTGGAAAATGTTCAGTTGAAATTTAACGGGCACTCGATATAATGGCATAGGCTGGGAGGAGGGGGTAAACAGCAATACATCTATGATGGAGTGATCAAATCAAACATATTTAAGGACAGTACGCATGTTTATACCTCATAAAATACGTACAATCAAAGGAAAGGCGCAGCAGTGTTTTGGATTTACATGCGGTGTGTTCTCTCAGCATCTTCCGCGTTGCACCATATTATTTTTCCTCAACATTTTCAAATTGCCTACTTCATACAGTTTTTTTCCATAAAATCGCGCAGAGATTTACTTCCTTGTACAACAGGCCTGGGTAAAGGGCGCTCGAGTTGGCTGACCCTGTGGATGTCTGTAAGGCCTAGAGGCTTCAGAGATATTCAGTCATTTTGGTAAACCCCTGAGCTGTGGCTGGGTGGATATCTCCTCGGGCTGCGGTGGCGGAGCGTCCACATTCTTTTTTTCATTCTAAATTTTGCTTTCGGATTTTAAATGCGTGTATGCGTGTGCACGAACGTCTGGTGTGTGCATTTTTCTCTTTCTTTCTCTCTCTCTCTCTCTCTCTTTCTGTGTGTGTGTGTGTGTGTGTGCGTGTGTGTGTGTGTGTGTGTGTGTGTGTGAGAGAGAGAGAGAGAGAGAGAGAAAGAAAATGTGACAGAGAAATTTGTGGGTGTGTGAAAGGAAGACAGAGAAAGGCAAGCAAGATAAATATGCTCATATTTGCGTTGTCATGTGCCGATAAGTCACGTGTATTCTTCAATAAAGTATCCGAAATTGAAACTGAAGATAATAAAAAGCGAGGGCAAGAACGAGCGCAAGAGCATGTGTGTATTTTCACACACATATGAGCTGATTTAAAAACATAGCAAAGTATACCACATACTTGCTCATCAAATTCTACTAACCTTAAACCGACGGTGGTGTTCGCATCACTAAACGCCCCAAACGAGGCTAAAAACAGGCTTTGCATTTTTCTTAAAACCATCGCCATTAAAATATCCTTAACCCAATAGGAGATATAGCAAGCGATACTACAACAGGGTATTTTCCCCGCAGCACAAAATTTAACTTGCGCCAAAAAATGTCTAATAAATGTCTTTAATGGTTCCATCTGAATGAGAAGCAGATGCCCATACATTCTGGGACAATGGAAGGTGAGGTGAAACCAACGGGTCCTAAATTTTCCCACGGGACAAAGGTAAACACGAGCTGCGCACGCAGGCTATAACACGCAACGCAAGGCAACGCAATCTGACAACGCCGAAGACAGGGGCATGGAACCAACGGTCTCCACGATGTCCTGCTGAGTTCTGAGTGTGGAATCTGGATGTCTGTGTCAAGTAAATCTGTTGTAAATAAATCTATGATTAGGGAATGTTGTGCTATTATTAAAAGTAGAAGTGGTAGTAATGTTGATACGTAATGCAACAGTAACAATACAACATTTACAACAACAACAACAGCAATAATCATAATAATAATAATAATAATAATAATAATAATAACATGATTATCATAATTCCGAACAACTTCCCTATTATTTCAATGTTTATTATTTCTTATTATTTTTGTTTGATGTTGTAAGTATTACTGCTGTTATTATTATTGTTTTTACGATGTCTACATTGAAGATTGTACCAACAAGCTTAAACTGAGGTGGGCTGCGGCCGGGAGTGGCAGAGAGCTGGAGCCGGTCTGCCCCCACAGGAATGCGGACTGCCTCAGATCTCCGTGCCGCCCCTTCGCCTCCTTTCTGCCATTCAAAGCGACTAATTGTAGGCCATACAAAGAGAGAGAGAGACTGCAGACAGTCTGCCAGACCGACACCCATATTCTCGGGAGGAGGTTGGAATCCAGATGTAACCCAAGAAATGAGCCAAAAAATGCATTTAGCTCGTTTTTAACAAAAGCCCGAATGAGTCGACTGCGACATACAAAATATGTATGTGCACAGAAAAAAAACTGCTACAGCAACAACGAAAATAAAACCTAGAAAAATTATAGAGAGAAAAAGAAGAACTATTTAAAAATAAATATGTCCTTTCAATCATCGACTCTAATGGCGCGAGCACAACGTGACTCCATAAACACTGATATTGATACACAAATGCTGATCATCAGGGACACAGTCCGATAGCAAAGTGTATTGACTCAATTCAAAACAAAATAAATATCAAACCTAAACGTGCCAGTAAAAATCCTATGCTGAACTTCGAGCGGGTAACGTTTTGAGTGGCACAACAGTAGTTATACGAAATAATAATTTGAAGAGTACCTTTACTAAAATTATGAGGTAAATCAACAGTTTATAATTTTAGCTGTCTTTCACAGAGTTCCTCTGCACAGTGAAAGCTGATGTTTAAACTGGATTTGATTTGCTATTAACAACTACAGGTAAACGATGAACAACAAACTTCATACATAGGTTATATTTTTCAGCAAAGTGGTTGCAGATGGTAATATCCCAGAGTATCTCCTTACTCTGTAATGCAGTTTTGGAAATCAGACTTAATTCGTAAATCTATCATACATTATAAATCCATCCTCAACCCCATTCCCTTTAACAATTAGGTCATCCAAACCACAGTGATTTAAATCCAAACCCAGTTATTACTAACTAAATCACATCCAATGACGTTTTCTGTTATCATCGAAAAGATGGTCTATTAGCGAATGCCACTCGACGGACATAGACTGAATACTCTCATAGCAATGGACTTTTTTGTATTTTTAATGAAAAAAAACACAGTCTACAAAAGCCTTGATACACCTCGTTTGGAGATGATGTCCATACCACGGTTCAATTTAAAAATTACACAAAGTAGGCTAATTAAATTATATTTAGGCAACTGATACTCCCAAGACCACGTCCCGTGGTCCATAAAAGCAACGCACACAATGATGTAGCTAATCATGCTTGTTTTTTAATTTTTTTGATTAAATGCAGATGGATATGAAGATTCGAATTCATTCTCAGATGATGTTGTTTAATCACGTATTCTTTGTTGCTATATACAATTGAATTTCCCTATCAACATATTCAGTGTAATGTTAAAGGGGGCCGAAAGTCTTGAGGTCAAAATTGAAGGCACCATTGCAAGTGTCTGGAATTCCACTGTCCGTTTAAAACATGTTTAATGTCTGTTCCAAATGCAATAAATTACATGCACACATTTACACATTATACACTTTGTTCTATAACTGTCGTATTAATACATTGCATATTCCTCAGAAATTTAAACAAGTCCGGTACAATTAAATATTTAAATAGCGTTTCAGTACAACGTCCCCGGTCCAAGAGCCAACGAGTGTTGTATCGAGTTGGGGGCCTGAAGGTGGGTATTAACCGTACCAGCTGCGGAATACCAAGAACTTGAATTTTCCAAGAAGGTTGAGCCCGCGGTGTTCATGCTCTGCTGGTGGCCGTGAGGCCTGGCGGGTCCTTGCGAGTCCCAGACAACGGGGGATTGGGGGGAGTTACACGCCATGGGGTCGCTGGAGCTCGGGCTGTGCTCCGGCGGTAGCTCGCCGTTTTTTATGATCTTTTTCAGTTTAGATCTTTTGTTCTGGAACCAGATTTTGACCTGCAGAGAAACGAAGGTTTCAAGGTAAAGCCGCAGTCCCGAGGCCACAAAGTGAAAACATGTCAAAACATCTTCGTAATTAATCATAGGCTAGGAAGAATCAAAGCGAATAGCAAAGATGACCTAATTCATTCACTGCCGAAGGCACTGCGAAGGAAATTAGTCTTATGAAAACATCGTGATGTTTATACAATCTATTTATTTAATAACAGCATAAGATTATGTGCAGTTACATTTATGGTTTATGTTTAATTTTGCGGTGAACCCACAGAGTAGCCTTCCATTAATTAAAAACGCAAATTCAACCAGCTATTACAAATAAGGTCTAAACCGATAAAATGTGGAAAAAATCAATTTCATAATACTTTTCATAATTTCATAACACTATTTCAGATTTCAAGGATGAATGGCATTACCTGCGTTTGCGTGAGCCCAAGCGAGGCCGCGAGCTCGGCTCTCTCCGGTAAGGCGAGGTATTGTGTATTCTGAAACCTTCTTTGCAGAGCAGCCAGCTGAAAACTTGAATAGATTGTGCGAGGTTTCCGGACCTTCTTGGGCTTGCCGTTAACCATTCGGACCTCCGGCTCGGTTACTTCTTTTTCTGAAAATAAAATTAAAAAAAAAAAAAGTTTATAGTAGGCGAAATTTCCGAACACGCCTGTAATGTGAACGAGTAAAACACACCAACACTACCGTTGGTGCTTGTCTTGTAAAAATTATACAGACGATTTTGTGAATGCCTCATAAATAAGAATGTTTAAACTACCGTATATTATCTGAGAAAGTCGAGTTAAATCGTACTAACTCAAGACATCCGCAGCGGGAGAAAGGGACATTAAAATTATTTTTTATTTTTGTCGGGCTTAATACATGAAAGTAGTGTGAGTTGTGGAACGAGTGACATATCCACAGGCTACTGTGAAAGGGCTACGAATAGATCAGTTCCTTTTAGCCTTTTTGCATGAAACCACTTACTATCTTTACAGAATAATTCACATTGTTCAAAAATACTCAAACCGAGCTGCTTCCACGAACCGAATTGACTTCGAAACATTGAAATACATCTTTTCGAAACATTGAAATACATCTTTTCGAAACATTGAAATACATCTTTTCGAAACAAAAATAAATTATCCATTTATATGGGCATCTATTATCCGTTTGTATAAACACTAAAAGTTTAAATATTTTCACACGGAGATATGCATGTATATACTGGTCATTTTAATTATAACCATAAACCTACCTTGTGGACTCGACTGGGGTTGCACTCTGCTATAACTTCCGGCATATTGGTGGTAAGCAGCGCTTGTGTATGTAGTGTAATCTGGATATGATTTCGCAGGGTAATTTCCAGCAGATCCGTTTACGCCGTGGTACTGGTACTGGTAGGCATTAAGCGCTTTGCCATACGAAGCTGAGCTGGGCGAACAATAGCCGTGATGGGCTCCGCCAGCAGGGCTGTAGTAGCCAGAATCCGTGGCCGAAGACTCGGGTAACGTCGGCGATTCCTGAGACGGGTGATGCATCGTGGAAATTTGAAAAGGGCTCTGGAAATCTGACGGTTTAATACTTGGAATCCTTCTGTCGAATACTCCAGTCATAGTTCGAGGGGTGCAGCTGTGGCAACTTGAAGGGTAGCCTATGTACAGTCGTCTTAAGTTCACACTGACATCGCGTGTGCTACGCTGACAGGGTTCTCTTGCAGACTGCTGCCAGCCGCGCAGCAAAGACTTGGTTAAATCCTAAATTGCGCTCTTACGCGCTGCAGGGAGGATCCGGTTCTATTGGCCAAAGGGAGCCGACTGCAGCTACACCCCAACTTGTTCAACTAGTTCGACAAAAACAATTCGTATTGATACTCAGATGTTTTTTTTTTAACATATCAACCAAATAGAAAAACGATAAAATCATTAAAAAGGGAAATGGTAACTGGTGATTTAATTTAGTACGCTTACTTTATGCATGTTATATGAACCTCGACAAAATTATGTTAAACAGAGGTTTGAATGAACGCCCACTTATGGATTTTGCACGCCCCTTCATTGCTATAAGGCTTTTCTGAATCAAAATAAACATTACTACTTGGGAAATTAATACATTACTACTCGTATAACCGCCACTGATCTATGCAAATAGGCCTACCTAAATACCTGGATTATAAGGCATACAAAATTTTCAAACAACGAATAGTATGGTATTTTCATATAGATAACTAGTAAGGGATAGCTTTGGAGGATGTTATATTACCTTTTTTTAACAGTTCATAAAATTCCGAGTTCGGTTTTTGCCTTAATCCAAACTCATCAAATGTGTTTAAAAATCAAAAGTGTTCGGTACTCTGAAGAATAATGGTAATATACGTCATGCTGGGTATTTTTGGAATTGTTTTCTCTTTTTTAATGCTACGACGTCAGGTTCTGCAACCCAGCAACAATACTGCTGGGGTGATCACGCTGAAATGTAGCGTGCATTTATGTTCATATTTATTTACTGTGTCAAACAACAGTAATATTTTTTTCATTTATCAAGTATATGGACCTCGTTAGATATTAATATTATTAATCGGTTTTTATGTAATAACAATAGTTTTTTGTGTAGTGACACACACATACATGCACACTTTACCTATAGGCTAATATCGTCCATCGCGCATAATAAAACTAATATTCGTCAAGTGAAAGATAGCCCTTGGATTATGACATCAACCAAACTAGTCACTGTAAATACGATTGTGTAGATTTGGATAATGCACAGCACTTTGAAGGCAATTGAAATTTGCTTATGGTGGTAAAGTGGCTCCACCTTGTGGTCAAAAGCAGGGAAACGTTTGTAAAACCATTGTTTTGCATACTGATCTACAACAAATCTGCAATAATATGATTTGTCTGAATTCTAAACACAGGAAATATGACAACAAAATCCAAAGACTGAATATGACCAATTGCTTAACGTCAGCCATCAGTGTAAAGAGATTGTATTCGATTGAGTACTGGCTACTTATCAATTTCTCACCTTCCTCCTCTGCCGTGCGTGTAACACAAACGGTAAATTAATAGTTTATTCCTGCTATATTATCACCATTAGGTTCCCGTCCATTCATTCACCCCGTAAAATGTCTGTGTGCAGAAAACTATGAAAACCAAGGCTATTACGTTGTTTTTGTTGTAACATAGGTTTAACTATTGAACGAAATTTGAACATATCTGGAAAATATATATATACATAATTAAGAAGAACAGAGAATAGAGACACGTTTCGAAAAGAAAATTCAGTTAAAAAGAGGGCATATTGGAAAAAAAAAATAATTATATATTACAGAATCTCAGACGCTGTGACGTCACCTTTATGTCGCATTCAAATTCATGTTGTATAAGGATGAGGGGCGCCATTTAGTTATAGCGTGAGCAGAGTATGTATGCCTACTGTAAACGTGTAGGAACCTGTTTGAAGGCATTAAGACACTGGGAGGGTAAAAACATCTGTATTGCTTACGCATGAATAACAGAATCTACTTAGGGATTGAGTGGTCATTTTGACAGGTTCTGATTCAGTGAAAGACGGTGAAATCACACCTCCTTTACTTGCCTTATTTACCGGAAACAGGTTTCGTACACTTCCTACAAGTATCTAATTTACTCAATAAAAATACTTAAATAGCTGGTGTTCACATATAAGTCTGGGCTGAAACAGAAATCTAATGACAGATTTCCCTCATGGCTTTATTCAAATTCTATCAAATACAGCCTCTTAAAGGGCTTATTTGTGACACTCCTATAGCGAAATCTCATATAAGCATGCTGTACAACCCTGGGAAATTTCATGCTTGTATCATTAACTGAACAATAGCCCCCTAAATTTGTCACATAACCGCCTGGGCCCAGAGGGGGCTGCTGTGATGGAGTTTGGGAAAAAGAGTGGGCCAGCCCAGCATTCCTGTGGGGGCGACGTGCCTGCAAGCTGAAGTTTCCGTGATGAATCACAGACACAGCAGTCAGGAGGGCCCAGCGGCAACGACCGTAGCAGGGATCTCAACCGTGAGCCCTGACCGCTTAGACCGCTGAATTCCATCCCGGCTGGAAGTGGAAGCTCCTAATCTCAGATCAGCGTTTTTTTGAATGGAGGCTGCACCCCTCAAACCTTGCCGGGGGAACTGGGGGCGTTGCTTCCTCAAAAGGGGAGATGGAGATCTGGTTCTCAGACTGTGAAACATGGTGTCATTTAAAGGCCATAACAGGCTGCGAGGGATACAAGTGACCAGGCAGCCATCGTAGGAAATCCTCCTGGTGCATCACACCTGTTGATTCTAAATGGACACAGTTCTACACACAGACAGTCAACAGTCTGCGAGCAACTTTTAGTCGCTAGACCAGTCATATCGCTTTTCCTATTAGGGACAGTGGCTTACCCAGAAAATTTCAATTTCAATTTAAATTGCAATTTCAATATGTAAATGTAAATGTTATTTCAGTTTCAATTTCCACAAGATGTTTATTGTTTAGCACATGACTCCACCATAGAACCTGGAGCCAACAGTCCAGAGTGACTTACATAGCTTATAATTTGTATTATGATATAATAATATATTATACTTACTGCTGCAGTTTAGGTACCATGCCCAAGGGTGCAATGGCTGTGGCCCATATGGGAATCAAAGCCCTGATCCTTACAACTACGTCACAATGTAGGGAAGGCAGGGGCACCAGTTACCACTTAGGGAAATGATGACACAGAAATGTTTGTCTGTCGTTGGACCCCATATACACCCCATGCACCACATACCTCAGAGAGAGCAGCATAAGCTCCAAGGGCCAGGAAGCATTTTCCTGCATTCACATTTTTATGGAAAACCCATCACTGATTCAGAACAACAGTGCAGGGATTTCCACAGAGCTGCATGGAGCAAAATAGGAAAAAACTTCCACTGTGTGCTTGACCTTGTTTCCTGGCAGGGAAATGTTGCCTGTTGTGTTGCAGACAGGAAAGCGACAAAAAAAATATTTTGTGGAGGTGAAAAACTGACTCTCCTGTATCAGAAGATGTACATGTCGGGGAATGGAAGTGACTATGATTTTCCTGCATATTTGTGAATGCAGGGTTTGTTTTGCATTTTGTAAGCTGCTCCGGATAAGAGCGTCTGCTAAACGACAGTAATGTAATAATGTCATTTTTTGTGCAGTTACACATTTTTACAATAGTGGGATACATTGATAAGGACTACAAAGGGCATTTTTATGACTTTATATTATAAACGGCTATGATGTATGAGGTGTCATTAAGTCATAGGCTACATCCCCCACAGGGTTCAGTCAAACACCTCCAAATAAGGTTTGGGGCCAGAAATTTCACAGTTCGTTCCTTCTTAGCGGGATCCCATGATAACGGAGACAAACACTATCCAAGATTTTGTCAGAATTTAACAGCACAGCACACAGGTGAAAAAAGGGTATCGGGGACCGGGAGGTGCAACCTGACAGCCATATTAGCTAATGTGTGAAGTGAGCACTGTAGATGGCGCTTTCAGCATTCTCTATCCAAATATGAAGAGACGCAAGTCCGAACTACTCCAAAAACTACTCTCTGATACAAAGCGCAAATAAAAACAGGAGTGGATGGCTGGGCTGGTGTTTTAAGCGACACACATGAAGCGCAGATCTACTCAAGGTGAATTTGAAAAGACGTGCTGGCACCTCCTTTCCTGCTACAACCATTGCATTTGCTGTTGTTCACGGAGGGTGAAGTGAGGACAAAGTTTGGCCCGCACAGCCCCGGGCTGTGTGCCTGAGGTGTTTCACTGCTTTCAGCAGTGTTTATTTCATTCTACTCACACAGGCTGAGAGCAGGAAAGGACCAGCAACCCCTGTGCACCCTGGTGCATCTTGTACTGCAAAGAAAGATAATTACTTCCCAAGAACTTCCAGCCCTGGCTTGCCCAAGGGCCATTGACTCAGGGCGGAGAGGGCCGCAGGTGAGCGTGCTACAGCACGTCACATGCACTCCTCATTACGGCTGCCTCCGTGATTGCCTACTTCTTGAGAATTATCAAAATCAAATAAGAGCGCAGATGAAAAACAAAACTGAAATGTGTGTCTGATATTGGGAAAGGTTGTAGACCAGCATTTAAGACAAATAGTAGGCACCATAAACCATATGGTTTTGTTTGGTTTTCAACGCACTTTCTAGAATATGGGAGTGCACTAGGTCACCGTTGCCAATTCTAATTAGCTATTATGACTGTAACAATGTAGTTCGATTCCAGAAGCATTGATACCTTATTTTGTAAGAACATGAGATGTTGTTAGACAGTAGAATGAAGTACTGCCTACCGATGCATTCCTTTATTTATCTGACTTATCTACCCACACTAACATGAGTCAAACATGCTTTAATGAATGAAAGCAGTCCTCCATTACAAGACCTACTACGTCTGCAAACAAATAATTCAGTTAAATAAATCGATTTAATCAGGATTCCATCTGCAATCTTCTCTAAAATGCACAACAAGTGAAAATGAAGCAATAGAAGACTCTGTTCTGTACTGTATAGCATGTTTGAAAGTAGGCCTAATTCTCAAGTCAAATCAAAGTGTTGAGCACTCCAGCACACAGGCTAAAATCTTGTCCTCTTATGCTTTTGTCCAGGAAGGTTGTTTATGTAAATAAATCTAATATCATCAATGAATAACTCTGCAAAATTCAGTACTAAAATTGTTATCATTATTACCACGGTTGTTAGTATTGTTAATCATAATAATAATTATTTACTTTTGTTACAAGAATTGATGACAACACACTAGTAGCAGTTGTCTTAATGTTGAAATGTCACTGCTAACAACCCCCTGAAGCATTGTAGATGATCTGGCTAGGAATGTTTAATAGCTAGCATCGTCATGGACGAAGAAATATTTCCTTGTTAGCAAACATTAGCCCTGTGACTGACCCTGTTCAAACATTACTGGCTAGCACATTGGCTGTGTTATACCCATCTGCACTTTTTCCTGTTCCCTGTTTCCATGCGCACCTGTGAATGTCAAATAACAATAACTATCCAGACTGTTTCCCATCCATCCTTCTAGAGAGACCAATTAAACCACGACATAGCAGAAGGGGGTCAGAGATGTAGACCACTACAACTGCTGAGAGAAGATAATGGACTGTAACTAAAAGAGGGGATGTGAGCATTCCAGGCTGTGAGCTACCGGCTCCATCTCAGGCAATGCAAGGAGCTACCACAATTTCTCATGGAATCTACATGCACTGAAGGAAACAAATAAAACAACCCGTGGGGTTGCCATTGATCCAGGGTGATCGTTTTGTAAAAGGGTGTTGTAGTATCAAAGCTACAGCTGCCAAATGGCTGAAGCAGAGGATTCAATCACCAAAGAATTACTTTCATTCCACATTAGCGTTGCAAGAGCTCAGAAGAGACGGAGCCGAAATTAGAGAGAGCACGTGACTACTTTTATCAAAATCAATGATAGATGATTGGAGATGAAGTTTCTTCACTGAGCTGCCAGTGTGCATTACATGGTACCCAAGCATTGATATGTTTTCAGGACTTTTCTTGCAATAGTGCACCTGTACCTTGAGATATTTGGCATACAGAACTGGGGTTGTCAGAAGTAACAATAGAAAACACTGTTTGACTGTTGCTTGTCCAAATTTACAAAAAGCTTGGGTTCATGGTCACATGGGGCCCCTAGCGTTGGCTGCTCTACCCACTGTTTCCGACAGTACAGCCCTCCCCAGTGCATGATTGACTGCTTTCATGTTATCATATTATCATGAAAAAGCCTGAAAAATGAATGCTCAAAAAGTGCAGCAGTAAAAGTCTTCACTGCACATGTCCACCTTGGCACTGTGTAGGGTTCCAGGGTGAAGTTTCGTTAAAAGGAAGCAGGACCTTGCTTGCATTGATCGCTTGTGCAACAGGTATTGTGTGCTAGTTAATCTGGGGGGAAGGCATTGTATTTAAAGAATGATGTGGAAAAAATAAAGAACTGAAATTCACTGACACATACACTTTGCCATATGGTGTTGCAGATATGATAATGCTGCACCTTACCAGTTGTTCCTCATGATTTTTGTTGCGGTTAATTGGGGGTGAAATATTATTCCATTATTTGATCGTCCTACATGTGTCTGTTGTAATAGCATGTAGATATGTAGAAGTAACCTTTTCCTCTAATTCAACCATTCATTTAGTTGCATTTCAGGACATTGCTTGTCTGGCTGGAAGATCTGTGGCCTGTTTTTCCTTTGCACAATAATACGATGAACATTGCAGTTGTTCTTGATATGATTAAGTTGAAGCACACACTATTAGTGCTTCATAACCATACCAAAACATGAAGGAAAATTGGCTGTCACCTTCACAGAGCATGTTTCAGCCTTTATTCAGCTGTCAGCTGTTATTTCCCTGTCATCACACCTCTGAATCAGGCTCTCTGATATACTAATAAAGTCTGATATCATAGCCTTGAGGTGGATCCAACCAAAAGGCAGCTCCTTGCTGGTGTACTTAGAGAAAATTGGGCCATATGTAGCTATGCATTTAGACTATCAGAGCATCAGAAATCAGGGACAAAATTGTTTATCATTTTCCAAAAGATAGTAAGGATTTGTGCTGATTTAGCGAGGTAGAGTTGTGTTTTGTTCCTGCACATAGCTTTCTGGCTACCAATGGGCTGCATTTGCTAGCTGGTATGAACATGAGCATTAGCTAGCTGTGCAAACATGTAACTGCTCTTTGGAAAATGAGATGCAGTAAACTTCATTAGGTAATGAACTTTGTTCTGGAATGACACATGTACTTGCACAAATGACTGTGTTATTGTAGCTAGCTACCTGTTTTTGGGGATAATTTTACTTCTTGGGTTTCAGAAAATATTGTATCCCTGCCCTGGACATAACTTGCTATGACCTCACTAAATATGTGCCAATGTAACTATAGAAATCATGAGCAACAGGATATCAAAAATGGTATGATTCTCATCTCTAAGTGAAAAAACCTCAGGATTCCTGTGCTAGCGGCAGTTTGCAGCTTCACAGCAAACTATGTCATTGTTTCACTGTCATCGAGTGCATTGTTTGGCTCCTGACAATAGCAAAATACAGTTGAGCAATCAGCAACGTCTGTTTGACCAGTTCTTCGCGAGCTCATCTCCGCTTCCCTGACAACGTGCCATTTCCGCGAGAGCTCGTCCTTAGCAACTGCCTCATTGAGGTAGCCATTATCTCTTGAGATGCTGTCAACAATGGGTTTGTTGCCTGCTTTAAAGAGGCTATGGATTACAAGGAACTAGCTGTAGATCACTATCTCTGTCCACCATGTTTTGATATTGTGAGTAAATTGCCCTAGTTATCTGGGGTTGTGGTACCAGGCAGACTAGATTTGCGCTACTAAACCAATCCACCTTTCCCAGTTAACCTCAAGGTCCAAAGTGACATTTTCATCAGAAAGGGACATGACACTACTTGAGGTGATTTTCATTCATTCATTTCATGTAAAATTGATTTTTTCAGGACTATCTACCATGTAGTTTGACCCAGAAGTCATCGGGATATCGATATGAGCATTGCGCCAAGCTGACAGCGTCTGGTTTTGCCTTGTATTGATATCTGCCATCGTTATTCAGACGATCAATATACTCTAACGCAGCATTTCCCAAACCTGTCCTGGAGTACCCCTTGTCCTGCATGTTTTAGATCTCCCCCTGCTCCAACACAGCTGATTTAAATGATCAGTTTGTTATTAAGTAGCCTCAGGAGTTCATAACAAGTTGATCATTTGAATTAGCTATGTTGGAGCAGGGAGAGATCTAAAACATGCAGGACAAGGGGTCCTCCAGGAGAGGGTTTGGGAAACGCTGCTCTAACAGTATATTTCTCTCCTAGTGTTTTCTCTCTTACCTTTCGCTTCTCATAAACTGCTTTTGGGAATCCATCTAAAAACATGACCATTGGAACCATGTACTGGATTTCTCCAAAAGTTGCATCCTTCTGTAATGACAGTGACAAAAGAAATAAAGAAAATAATTGCTAAAATAAATACTTCTATCAAAAATATCTTTGGTAGTGAGCTAAATAAATTGACAGGGCTTCTGTTGATGGAGGAGTACCTACCTTGTGTCAGCTAGCTGCGGTGGCTATAATTTTAGTATAACTGTGCAACTATCACACTGAAGCCAACATTGCTTTGTTCTGTTTTTGTTCTGTTCTTTAGCAAGCGAGATAAAAGACGGCCATTTTCTTGTCCTCAGCTCACAAGACTCTCCAGTTTTGCTTGTTACTGCAAGTTACTGCTCCTCATCCCTGAAGTAAGCACTGCTTTGTCTGCTCTCTGTGTGAACAGCCATCCACCAGCATATATCGCTGCAGCCTTGCCCACCAATAAGCAGGACACACACTGGTTCCTTACTGTGATTACCCTCCTTGATTTTCTCTGGGCTTTATTCGTTCAGCATCTTAAATCAGCTGCGCCCAATCACCTGTCCGACTGACAAAGTGATGCAGCACATCTGCCATGTAAATGTATCAGTCAGTCATGAATAATCAAGTCATCAGCAGATATTTAATCAGCATCTAAAAAATCCATACACCCTACTCTACTCTCTAAAAACAGACCTGCATAATAAATAGGGTGACAAGATTCCTTTGATGCTCAGCATATCTTCCTAAACAGGTTTATCGGCAACAGGGCTCGTTTTCCCACCTTGAATCTGGAAGGTGTTAGGTTGAAACCTGTGCTGCCTTTTACATCACTCTGCACACTCACCTGCCACTCAAATCTTACCACTGCAGGTAGCGACAGAGGGACAGTAGAGGGTGGGCTGGAGTCTTTCACATTATTCATTTTGGGATTGTTGCATTGGGGAAATAAAAGGGGACCTGGAAACCATGGAGAATGTGGTGGACTTGTGCAAGACCTGCATCTACATTTCACTCACAGCCTATCAAATTGTCAGAAGCACCCACTGTCCAGTTACTATAGTTAAAATGTCATAAACTATATATGCGGTGAACTGTGGTTATATCCAATGAGTGTCAGGGTGGTGACAAGGAGATATCCCATATTATGCCACAGCAAAGTGAGACCTTCCACTACAATCTGACAGGGTCCATGGCCCTCCTGTCATTCCTGTTTTTCAGGTCACAAATACTGCCTGCTTTTGGACGTGACCCGAGCAATTTCTACACAAACTTTCCCCTGAGGTTCCCTGCAAGGTTCATTTCTCATCATAAACTATTAATTACGGCTTTACTGTGACACTTCTGAATTTGGTAATATGTTTATAGCATGAGACTATAAAAATCCTAACCATTGCCTCTGTGCCTGGAACTGGCCACATCAGAGATGGATTGTGGCAGTGATGGTCTGTCCTGTCAGGATAAACTGCAAATCACATTCTGAAGATTTAAAAAGGACACGGTATAATCTGCAGCAGATGGTCTGGAAGATATTTTACTAAACAAAGTGAAATGCGGCACCATAATTCTAATTTATTGAAGGGAATGCAGTTTCAATCCACCTTTGTTGAATCTTCATTATTCTGACATTTTTACCTTAAAGAAGGGATTTACAGGAATTGGGCAAAAATGGTACTATTTCAAACTGAGGACACAGTATCTAACTCTGCAAAATCACTTGAGTGGTTTCATAGATGAGGATTATTCAATTGACACTACAATCAGCATAAACACCTGAGTGAGTTTATTCTTTGTTTTGATGTCTTGTTAGTTTGTTGTATGTCTGTCATTGTTTTTATTTGTTGTAAGTTTCCTTTTTGGGTGCCCAGGGTTTTTGGCAGACTATCTGTACTGTCACAGCAACCTACAATCCATTACACTTGTGCCCTAATCACCATCAGCAGAGGCAAATGAGGGAATTTCTAACATGTTTTTGTATGTTGAATAACTGGGGAATCCATTGCACAAGGGCCATTCCTCATCCATTTTCTCCCTACCTTTTCCATGAAGCTATGTAGAAAAACAGCACCCAGTTAGCAGCTGTGAATCTACAACATTGTGACCATTTGAGCCCTATTTGAATTCTGATGTCCTTGCTATGTGATACCTTGCATTAAATCAAACAGTATGACAAGGGTTGACTGAATCCTGCAATAAACCAATATATTCTTAGCGACAGGGATGACATAAAAACAGTAGGCTCTCATTGTAATTAGAGGGTTTATTCCATTCCAAGAGGGTTCATTCAGGATGCTTGCAGTAAATAAACTAAATCACAGGCTTACCTAGAACTACAAATGTGCTCAAATTCATTTTATGAGATTATGCTGGGGTTATTTCGTGATGACACAAAACATTAAACTATCTGCGATATATTTTACCTAATTTTCACTTAACGCAGCTTTTAGTGGATTTACAAGTCATCAGCAAAAACTGCTGACCCAACAGCCAGCTAGCTAATCAAGACCAGCTACAAATTTGACATGGTTCTTAATAGCTTGTTTTCATATACCAAAAGGCAAACATACAACAGAAACCGTTATCAGCCATAACATATTCACAATTTAGCATTTCAGTCACTGATCCGTCTGATAATCTATGGAACTTCCGACGCCTTCTCGTCTACTTTGGTTAGGAAAATATGAACCTTCAGCGGCGAGCACGTGCCCCCGGAAATGACGTACTTATGGAGGCCTACTCAGTGATTCCTCATACAAAATGATTCTAATAAAACTCCACAAATAGACGATTGAATATCCGTGCAATTTTATTCGGCGCGTATACACTAATTGTAGAATTCAAACGAATTGCCTATTAATGGTCTCGGTGAACGACGGTGATATATGTTGAATTCGGCGCTCTTAGAGGGTGTAAACACGGAGGGAAGCTGAGCGGGACTGTCGGGTGACGTCACGCAGAGGCTGTTACGCCTCGCGCACAAACTACGCGCGTGCATAAACTCGGTGCGCGTGTATGTTGGGGGATGGGGGACGGGGACGGAAAAGCTCCCGCGGTGCTGTAATTTAGTGCTTCTTTCAAACCTTCCATTCCCTCTCTACCTAAATTATTTGGTGTAAATTTTGCCTTCGCTGTATGTACTCTAGGGAAATAATATAATCAAAGTGGAACATCGGTAGCTACGACTGTTACAGTGGAAGCAGGAAAACGGCGAAAAAATGTATTCCAGCGGAGCAGCTGGTGGTAAGTCATTTCAGTTAGCAGGCTAGCAGGCTAACGGTAGGCAGCTCACGCTAGCTTGTTTTGGTATTTCAGCTGGAGGTCCGCTTAACGTATTAAAGGCAGCGCGGTTCATTTGTTTGCACTAGTCTTTGTTTTTGTTCGTATTCTCGCTCGGTGTATGTTTAGTTTTCCGTTTAACCTTTGCGAGGTTTTGCCGGCCCAGGTTGTTATTAGCTAGCTAGCCTGTGTTGACCTGGCTTTCTATTGTAGCCAGCGAACGTTGGCTAGCTAACTAGCATAGCTGTGAGGCGCTTAGCTACTTAGTTAGCTCTGTGGCTGGCTAACTAGCTAGCAACGTATCCGGGCAACTTGCTGGCTGCTCCTGTTTCGACGCTTTTGAGATCTGGCGTTGTCTGCCAGTTTAAAACGACACATGATATCCAAAACAGGTTACATCCCGACTTATTTCTTGTCTGATATGTCACACTCCTTACTTCCCGAGCTCTCACGTAAAGCGACAGCCAGCTGGCTAGTTAAGGTTGGAGGGCTTCACAGTTTAGCTCGCTTACGTTAGCTTGATAGCTTGCTAAGTGTTTGAGGAAAGTGTTTAGTTTGCTAACTAGCTAACTTGCAATTGTCTCTGTTCGGTGGTAGTATCAAGTGAGTACTCCTAACCGAACTTATTAAACTTATTCGATGCATTGCAAATATTGAATAATATTCCCTGTCACCTGGCAAGCTAAACTGACGCTAGCTAAGTTAGACAACAAGCTAAGTAATAGGATGGCTACCTTGAATGTTAATTAACGTGAAATAACTTCGCAAACTCGCTAGCAAAGTTGCCGACGTTTCAGGAGGGATGCTGCTCGCAATAAAATATGTATTAGTGTTGCTATCGTCGGAGTATCAGTTAAAGGATTTGTTATTTTCTTGTTAATTGTTTGAAAGTTATAACTTTTGGCTAATTGGTATATCCATACGTTAAGATACTGTAAATTGGGCTGTTACCAGGTTTTCCATTTTTATCCAGGTTGTGTAGGCCTACGTTATACATACATTAAGACACTGTTTTCTGTGAGGAATTTAACAACGTGCTAAAAACAAAAAAAGGTGGCAACTCATGGGTATTTCAGAAGAAGCCATGGAAATTATTCATTTGTGGTTTGCCCACCTGTTCGTTAGCAGATAAAACATCCCTTATTTTAGTTGGGACCACAAGCAACTGACCTTAGTGTTAACTGTGCAGAGGTACATTCTCCTTGGGTAAAGTCTTATGTTAGTACAGATCCATGTAGTAGAATATTCTCGTGTGTGAAGAATAAATATGATTTTGCATTTGTCTGTTAAAACGGCAGCAGTGTGGCGTAGAGGTAAGGAGAAGGGCTCACAACCAAAAGATGGGGCGCTGCTGGTGTACCCTCGGGCAAGGTACTTAACCCAGAACTGCCTCAGTAAATATCCAGCTGTATAAATGGATAAAATTGTAACCTGTTGTATGCAAGTCACTTTGGATAAGAGCATCTGCTAAATGAAAATAATGTAATTAAAAAAACTTTGGCCTTAAGGCTTAATCTCTGTGGTAAGTGTTGCTGAAGTAATGTCTATCTGTCCATCTTTGCACACTTCCTTCTGTCATAAATTAGTCCTGCAGAGTAAATCAAAATTCAAGTACAACACGGTCTGTTTTCAAAGCATTAATTGCCCACTGTGCCTATTGACTTGAATTACAATGATAAGTTGAACACATTTTAAAGTTCAAATTGTATTCTGCTAAATGACATGTGAAAGAGTTGTTTTGAGGTATACTGTGTTCTGCGTTCTGGTGGAGGAACCACCGCCTTGTCTTTATTAGGGCAAGTGGTTTTAGGTGTGGTTAGTCAGCCTGTTGCTTGGCGATATTGATAAGGGCATTACCCTGTATTGCCTGCAGTACCTCCCGGAGAGGTATATCCCTCAGACTTGCGGCTATCTTCAGCTGGGCCTAGCTCTGTGTCGGAGGTGATGAAGCATGGCGTGTCCTGCTTTGGGAAATTGAAATGTAGGGAATTTCACACTAACACATCCATTTTCCCCCACGCTGTGCTAGCTTGTCAGCGGTGACATACATGCAAAAGCTCTTTAGCCAAGAACACGTGGTTTGCCTTCAGAACATCAGCTGCTCACGTAACTATTGCGCCACTGAAGTCCACTGCTGCGGTTCTCTTGGAGTCAGGGATGGCGTACCACACACATTTTTAAATCTGGGAGTGTCGTGCGTGTCACCACCGAGGATGCGGCTATGATTACCGCCACCATTATGGAGTTTTCTATTGTCTCCCTAGCTTGCCCTGAGGTACCTTAATTACAGAGCACAACTCCAGGGCATAGAAAATCACCTCTCAGATCTACCAAGCCTCCTGGCTTCTTCTGTCTGCTCAGTTTGCTTTCATTGTTTGGTGTGGTGGGGTTGCTGCACATGGATCACATAAGCACTCCTGTTCTTGTCTTCCTTAGTTTTCTCTGTCCAGCACTTTCTGATAAGGCAGACACTTGAACTACATTGTGTCTATAGTAATGAGCCGAGACCTTGGCACTCACGCTGAACTCGTTAACTGCTCCTGCAGAGTACTAGCTGGGTTTAAGCTGTCATTTATTGTTGCCTCCCAACTGTCCCTTGTATCTGTATTAATGATTGTAACTGTTGGCTGGTGACTCAGTAAAACCCAGCCTTCTCCCCCTGACTGGTTAGAGACCTGCTGAAAGAAAAATAAAATTGTGATTTTGTCTTCTATAGCTGCTGAGATGTGTGAGGGGCCCCACTCCACCGGGTCAGTTGGTTCTGGTAAGCGCTCCTGCCATAAACACCAGTAGTTAAGTAGAACACTGCGACAGCCTGCCATACCCACAAGTAGCAGCTGCTGCATTTTGCCATCAGCGTCATACACCAAACACTGCTTGGGCAGACTGAGATCAGCATACAGACGCTAGCTGTAAATGAATGCAGCCAAAAGCACACAAGAAAAATCGACACAGTGGGTTAGGAGAGGACATGACAGAGCAGTGCCCTGATGTGTCACTTTAAAGAGGAAAGACCCATTGCTCGTTTATGTTGCGGTTGCTCAGCTGAATCACTGTGTAACGTCTTTAAGTTCCGTACACTGGGAGGTTAACCTAAGACGTGTGCGTGGCAGAAGAGTGTAGCTGATAAAATAGTTTTTGGGTCATTTTATCTGAAAGTAACATGTTTTCTGACATGATCCCCATAAATGACTAATATGGTCACGCAAGCTGTGTTTGTTCAACTCACCCCTCTTTTTTTGTAATTCAAATGTTTAAGTGTGCAAAGCGTTTCTTACATTGTACATTTGTGTGATTATGGTGTCACTGTAAAGCTTTTTGCATTCCCTGGTGCATTACAATATTTTTCAGTAAGATTTGGAACATAAATATTAAAAATGTTAAAGTATTTGTGTATATTAATATATTGAAGTATTGCTTAATGTTTTTTGTATTTCTTTGTAATAATTCACTGATACCAAAGTCAAAGTAGTGTTTTATTTATTTATTTTTAAAGGGTATTGATTTTATGACTGCACAAGGTCACATTTCTAATTAAGATTTTCATAAGTAATTTACTCATTCAACAGCAGCTGTTAATGGACAGTCAGGAGTGATTTATGCTGAAATACCCAGGAACACACGCTCTCTGGTAACTGGCAAATTAGCCTAGTGACAGCTAGTCGAAGGCTATATTGGACAAAGTTGTTTCAGTGTAGTCACGCTGCATTTAAATTGTAAACCAACTTTCTTGCAGCTTTCAGTACTTAAGTGAACAAAGACAGACCATTTGTTTGTGAGATCAGTGTGGAAAAACTACAAGATCAGCAGCAGCAACTTAGAAAGCTAAAGCAGAAGAAAAATGTTTACCAGCAGTGCTTTTTGTTTGGTTGCTTGGTTTGTCATTATCTAAAACGATCCTGTAGACATGAGACCTGTTTTGTGTGCATTTCAGGTGCTTTTGTAGGTTTTGAGGTTGTGTCCCTGGAAGTTGAATCTCTGGGTGGTGGGCATTATTGTATTGCACTTCAAAATTTCTTTTCCTCCCATCTTGAGTTAATTTGACTTGGTGTGTGCATTTTGAGGTGGAAGTTATAGTCTGTGTTGTGCTGCTAATTTCATTCTGCTTGCGTTTCCCTTACTTCAGTTTATATGCTCCAAGCTGGTCACTCTGAACAGGTGTGTAGCTCCTCATGGTACATGCAGGCATGCTTCCTGTCATCGTGTAACTGGGTGCCCATGCCAAGCGGTGGCATCTGCAGTGCTCAGTCATAGTCCCAGCTGCCACCATGTGGGTGGCTTCTTTTGAGGCTTGCCGGGTTTCACCCTTGGCAACGGCCCCACTACACCTCCAGGAACAGTGGCTGCGAAAATCAGACCCTTACTGCCCTGCCCCCAGGCTGCCACCACTGCTTCAGAATCTTTTGCATCATAATTCAAGTGTACACGTACATTCAGAGAAAGTCATCTGTAATGAGTGCATCATATATGCCTCGTGACGTTTTGAGAGCGCGTGTTTAGTCTGACGAAATGCCCCTTGACATGATGTCCGCAGTCACTGCCCAGCTGCTTGTGGCAGCGGAAAGGAGAAACAGCCCATCGATATCATAGGGGCTGTCACCATATCAAGTGACATTTCAAACAAATTACGATTTGGCCCACAGACATCATGCAATGACTCACAGTGCGGTCATTCTGTGTCATGCAGGTGCGATGGTAAAGATGCAGGCGAAGGTCAGCGCAGCGGCCTGCCTCTCACGTGGCGTTGCTAATGACACCGCCCCGCCTCTTGCATCGACGCTTGCTTTTTGGAGCACTTTAAAGCCATCAGAAACCCTCCAGTGTGAGCAAGTGGAAGTCCTGATATGTGGATCAGTCTAAGTGCTGTTATATTTCCAGAGAAAGTCATGAGAAAATTAGACCCGAATTCTTTGCGTGGCCTTTGCGTTCTTCTGACTGGAGCCAGGTCTGGCGTCAGCCTCAGTTATGCCTTTGAAATGATCACTGGCCCTCTGTGGGAGTTCTACTCTGGCGAGGGCATGTGTAAAAGAAGCATTTTCAGAGTCATCTTTCTCTCTGCTAATAAAGCCCAATGTGAGCTGAACTCCTCCTGTTCTCTCTGCCTGTGTTTAATGTCTTGTCCTTTGCACGGTTATGCTGCTGCTGCGCTGTTGACTTAACCCGTTTAGTTACTGGACTACAGCGTGTGCATTCCATTGCTCCGCCCCCTCTAAAGAAACACTCTTTCCCCAAAAAGGAGTGAAAGTCCATGTGCCACTCCCACAACTGTCCATTTTAATCTCATTAATTAACGCACAGTGCCAGAGCTGCCTGCTCACCTGGTACTTTAGGCTCAGGACGGCACCAGATTGCCAGTGCATTCCAACATGCACAGACGAATGTACCGCAGCATACTGTGTAATTCTATGTATCTGCCATTGAGGAAATGGTCTGATTGTGGCGTGAGGCTTTTGTGCAGATGCCAGCTCTGTGTAACCTGCACCTTTGTGTATATTCTCACCTCCTGTTTGAAATGGTGTAGAAATATACTGGCTGCTGCCTCTTCTTATTCCCACATGGAAAATGATCAGAAAATAGATTTTGCAGTAGTAGAAGTCCTTGTTTTACCAGTCAGTCGTATTGTCTAATTTTAGATGAGATTTAGACGCTTATTTAAAGCTGTTGGGCCCGCGTGGCCAGTAATAGGACTCCAAGGATTGGAATCGTCTACCCTTGCAGTAGTGAATCAGACTTGCGAAGTATCAGAATGATAAAACTCTGCAGCTTTACATTAATAAAAAGGGTTGAGTCCATTCCTTCGGCTGCTGTTATTATATTAGAAATAGACTGATCAAATGCACACCAAATGAGCAATATACTGATTTTTTTAACTGATTTTTTTAACTGATTTTTGGGGCACCACACGGCTGTCTGAAAAATTCTTTTTTGTCTAATGATAGTGTAGTAATCATGTATAATTTGGCCTTGATGTTCTGGGAAGGCTTTGTAAATGTTAGAAAATGAACCACAGAGAAAGTGTTCGAACGGACATACTGAGCTCGTATCAAACATGGCGTTCATAATGCCCGAGATGTCAAAGTGAAACACTTTTCTTTGCTTTCATTTTCACATACGACATTGCGATCGCTGTCATTTTGCCTCTTGCGTAAAACATGAGATTCTATAAGGCTCTTATCCCCGCTCTTGCAACGTAGACTCCATCACACTTTGAACTCGGAACCGTCTCGCCAGAAGCTGGGTTTCAGCGCGGTCGATAGAGCTGTCGCTTTGCTCAGTCGAACCTCCCGCGCCTGGCTGTTGCCACGCACACACCCACCAGGAACAATACAGCGCGGGGGGGAGGGAGGGGGGGAGGCGGACGGTTGCGAGAGGCGCGGTTATCAGAGGAAGAGTGACGTGGGTGTGCTGCGGAGCAGAGCGCCGCCGGGGGGAGGTGTGTGGACGCAGCCGAAAGCTGAGGGGGAGAGATAAGAGGGCCAGGCCTTCTCCCCCGCTGCCGCCGGGCCTGCGCCGCAGAGAGAGGGGCTCACGCCCTAGTGCTGCGGGTGGCTCAGACCGCGAGCTTAGCAGATAGCGCGCCGTTAGCGCCTCCCGGAGAGCAGGGTCACACTCATCCATGCACCGTCAGTCTGCTTGGGAAATGAAGCAGTAACGTGGGAGTGCAGAAGGAAAGACTTCACACCTGCGGGTTTTAGAGGAACACAGTGTTACACCCCAGCTTAAGTTTCAGGCTAAGTTGCAGCTTAAGTTTCAGGTTATTGAAAAATTTGAATCTCCCCGTAATTGGGTATTTTACCGTTTCTTTTTTTTATTTTTTATTTTTTTATCCCTTTGTCCTCCAGACCCCCCCTCTCCTCCGGTGCCGGAGTATGTATTCAAACCCCCACAGAGGCCGGATTTTGGCACCATGGGCAGGACAATCAAACTGCAGGCCAACTTCTTCGAGATGGAGATCCCAAAGCTCGAGGTGTACCATTACGACATCGACATCAAGCCCGAGAAGTGTCCGAGGAGAGTCAACAGGTAAGATTACTCAGCTGTTTGGGCAATTTTGTTCCCCTTTTTTCATCAAGAAAAGGTACTTTCTCTTTTGCACTTCTCATGCATTGACGTTGCGTTTTGATGTAATGATCTGAAGGTAGCGCTTTGAGCCATGTCAGTAAGTTAGTTTAGTAATAAGTTTATTGTCAGTAAGTTTAATTGGTCAAAAACTAAATTAAATACACGTTAGTATATTGGTGGACTAAGTGTGTATGAATGTTTTCTCTCTAAATCTGATGATATTGGGGTTTTCTTCTTCCTGCCTTTGACAGAGAAATTGTAGAGCACATGGTCCAGCACTTTAAAACGCAGATCTTCGGGGATAGAAAGCCAGTTTACGATGGAAGGAAGAACCTCTACACAGCCATGCCCCTGCCAATAGGAAGAGAAAAAGTAAGGAGCTCTGACTACTCTGCACAGCCTGGCCACTGCTAGTAGGGGGTGCTACACTGCTCTGCTTTTCTCAGCTCCTCAGGTTTCTGCACGTTACATCAAACCTCTGCTTAACGCACCCTCTGTCTTTTTCATCTCTCCCCAAGCTTATTTTCAGAGCTCCAAACGGGAAGGATGGGGGAGTGGGGGGTTTTGAAGGTGTTGAGAGGTAACACTCAGCCGGGGAAAGCTGGTAAATTTGCACCGGTTCCCGTCCCGCAGGTAGAGCTGGAAGTGACCATCCCGGGGGAGGGGAAGGACAGGAGCTTCAAGGTGGCAATAAAGTGGGTGTCCTGCGTCAGCCTGCAGGCGCTGCACGAGGCCCTCTCCGGACGGCTGCCAAACATCCCCTTCGAAACGATCCAGGCCCTGGATGTGGTGATGAGACATTTGCCCTCTATGAGGTAAGCCTCCCCCGCTCGGAGCCTGCGGTCGGCATGCGCGCAGCGCCTGCACACAGCAGCCAGTCAATCGGCATTTTGTTCTCCGGCCGTTAACGTCGGGAGACTCGGGCACCACGCTGGCATTGCGGCTGGTTAACCAAGCATCTCTGCTGGAATGGGAAACTGCACAGCTGTGTCAAGCCAAGAAACAAAGTAGCTCTGAGTGTGCCGAAAAGAAACAAAACAGCAATTCTAGTGCTGCTAAATGCGTGCTACTCTTCACTGTAACAGTCACTCACCAGGGAGTTTATGAAGTTATGAATGAGTGTTTGAGTTGAGGTTATGAACACCCTCCACTCCCAAGGAGCGTGAAAAGTTGTCATTGCTTTACTGAAGTGCAAACACGCTACTTGAATATTAATGTTTGTCCTGTGTGTGTCATAACGTGCTTTGTGTGCGGAGAGTGAGTGTGGAGGAAATTGAATCCGCTCTGGATGGAATGCAGAAAATGCCTCGGGAATTAAATTATTAAAATGAGTTTTAGCGTGCCGCTGTAACAGCAAATCCTATCTGGCTATATTCATAGAGCGGTCGAGTAGTAGGCAAGTAGCTCAAGAGCACAGCGTTTATTTTCCAAGTGAATCATCCGACCTGTTGAATTGGGAAATTTCGCCATGTACCACTAGAGGGCAGTGTAGGATCATATTACAGATCATGACCACAGAGGTTAGGAGGGTTTCAGGTTCTGATTTGACAGATTTACACGTTGTCAGCAATTGTTTCTGGCTTTGATTTCTGCAAGCTTGATAGATGTCGTAAGGATATTGGTTTCAGAGCAGCCTTGGATGTGTTCAGAAGTGTCTTGGCTGTAGAATGCTAATCCTCTGCACCCTCCCCTTTTCCCCAGGTACACCCCCGTAGGCCGATCCTTCTTCACTCCCTCAGAAGGCTGTTCCAACCCCCTGGGTGGGGGTAGGGAGGTCTGGTTTGGTTTCCACCAGTCCGTCAGACCGTCGCTATGGAAAATGATGCTGAACATCGACGGTAAGCGCCGTGCGCGTGCCGTGCTCTCCGCACACAGCATAACCGTAACTCTACGCGGCTGCTTTTCGGGGGGGGGGTTTCCTCCGGAGATGGCAGGACGGTCTGTTTTCAACGACACGTTTTCTTTTCTCGTTAACGCGCAGTATCGGCCACCGCGTTCTACAAGGCCCAGCCCGTGATCGAGTTCATGTGCGAGGTTTTGGATTTCAAAAGCATAGAGGAACAACAGAAGCCCTTAACCGATTCCCAGAGAGTCAAGTTCACCAAGGAGATTAAAGGTGAGCCCCGTTTCCCTGCAGCACTTTGCTTTGTGTGTCTCGCCTACTGTGAGGATGATCCCTCTCAAACTAGCTCTCGCTCTCAGGGTGCTTACGGTATCTTGCTGTGCATTTGTAGGAGCCAGCATTAAAGCAGCACTTGCAACAGAACAGTAGAGAATTATGTGTAGGTTTCTAAGACTCTTACTGAACCGCAGCGGTAGGGGCGTGACGGGTAAGAGAAGAGCTGCTTGGCGGGTGAAGCGGTGTGATAAGGTGGCTTTCTGTTTTCCCCCGCGGTGGCAACAGGTCTGAAGGTGGAGATCACACACTGCGGCCAGATGAAGAGGAAGTATAGAGTGTGCAACGTGACGCGGAGACCGGCCAGCCACCAAACGTAAGAGCCCGCCCCTCCCTGCAGGCACTCTGAGCGCAGTCGCACACAGCAGAACCACCTGGAAGGTACCGCGTGCGGCGAGAGAGGAGCGCCGGTCCAGCGTATGCCGCCTTGGTGCCGTTCCCTGGAGCTGAGAGCCAGGGCTGGGGGTGTGCCACCTTGCCGAAGCTTGCCGTTTAGCTCATTTATCTCATTTCCTCCTGTCCGCTCCCCCCAGGTTCCCCCTGCAGCAGGAGAACGGGCAGACCATCGAGTGCACGGTGGCCCAGTACTTCAAGGATAAGTACAAGCTGGTGCTGCGCTACCCCCACCTTCCCTGTTTACAGGTCGGCCAGGAGCAGAAGCACACCTACCTTCCCCTGGAGGTCAGTCCTGCTGCTGCCTCTCTGAGCATGAGGTTTCTGCAGCCGAGCCTCCTTCAGCTTCCCCTGCAGCGGTGAAGCTCTAATAGTCAGGATGTCACCTTCTCTCTGCATAGATGTGCGCTGCGATGCACTTGTTTCTACTGTGCTTTACTTAGTCGGTTACTGCCTGTGTCGCTGCTAACAGGCATTAGCAAAGACGATCTACATGATCTTTTTATGTTTTTTGGAATATATATAATCCCGACACATGTTTGATTTCTGAAGTATTCTGATGATTGCCTGCATGTAAACGGTGGTGATTGTCCCCGTGCGTATCGCCTGTAAACTGCAGGTTTGCAACATCGTGGCGGGGCAGCGGTGTATAAAGAAGCTGACGGACAATCAGACCTCCACTATGATTCGTGCCACAGCCAGGTCTGCACCTGACCGGCAGGATGAGATCAGCAAACTGGTGAGCGTGCGGGCATGTTAGCCCTCAGCCAGTCAAGCCTCAGCATAAGCATATAGGATCATGGGCTCCACTGTTGTGGGGCAGAGTGTATATGGCATTAACAGTGCTAAGGAGGTGCAGGTTAACTGGTTAGCTACACTCTTGCACCACAATCTACATTTGCTTTGAATTGAAGAGAGCCCAATGTTTTGAAGTAAGCAGTGCGATTGTCAGGGTGTGGTTTGCTACATATTACAGTGCAAGAGTTTGTGACTTTGCTTACAAAGGTATGATGAGGCAAGCCTGTATCTTTTTATTGATGTCTCTTTTTGTTGGCAGCTGCATTATGTCACAGTTGCTTAGCAGATGCACTTATCCAGAGCGACTTGGATAGTCTACAGGCTTAAAACGTTATCCATTTTTACAGCCCGTTATTTACTGAGGTGTTTCAGGTTAAGCACCTTGTAGTGTTCCTTACCATTATTCCACGCAGACGCCCCAGAAAAATAAAACTAGCGAGAGTGAATGTTATTCTCTTGGTACATTGTTCCCTATGAATTTCAACGTGTGCTTTCCAGATGAGAAGTGCCAACTTTAACACTGATCCTTACGTTCGGGAATTTGGCATCATGGTGAGGGACGAGATGACGGAAGTGAACGGGCGCGTTCTTCAAGCGCCGTCCATCCTGTACGGCGGCCGGGTAAGCGCCCGCCAGCCCGATCACCGCGGAGCTCCTGTCCCCGCGTGAACCCCGCCGCTCTAAACCAGATGCCCTGGCTGCGTCCCAGCGTGGCGTCTCATGCGGCTGTTGCTCCCTCCCCCCTCCCTCCCGCAGAACAAGGCGATAGCGACTCCAATCCAAGGCGTGTGGGACATGAGGAACAAGCAGTTCCACACCGGCATCGAGATCAAAGTGTGGGCCATCGCCTGCTTCGCGCCCCAGCGGCAGTGCACCGAGCTCCTGCTCAAGTGAGTGCGCCCCTCCCCGCTGTCCCGCGCGGCGCTCCTGGGACCCTCTTTCCCGGGAGCGTCCCTCCGTCACTCTTGAGCTGTCATTAGCTCTGCTAAGGCGCCTTTGACTCGATTGGCAGGGCGTTCACAGACCAGCTGAGGAAGATCTCGCGCGACGCGGGGATGCCCATCCAGGGCCAGCCCTGCTTCTGCAAGTACGCCCAGGGGGCCGACAGCGTGGAGCCCATGTTCAAGCACCTCAAGTACACCTACCAGGGCCTGCAGCTGGTGGTGGTCATTCTGCCCGGGAAGACGCCTGTCTATGGTGGGTCGCCCTCTCCCCCTCTGTCTCTCTCTCTCCCTCCCTCTCTCTTTTTCTCTCTTTCCCGCCAAACACTCATCCTGCCTGCACACATCTGCTTGGCTCATGTTTTATGAGTCCTGCTACTTGCTCAAATGTGGGTCAGCAAGTATTTGCTTTTTGTCACTCCACACTGCTACTGAAAAGTGAAGTTTTTATAAACGGTGCATGCACTGATAGCAGTTTGTTGGTAGCTAGTAGTTATTCTGTCGGAGTATATGGAGAATAGTTTGTCCGAGAGACACGTTTAGAAAGCGTATGATGGTACTGTTATACGTATCCCCCCCCCTTGTGGATGTTGGAATGATGTCGCGAGTAGCATTGGGAAGTTTGTTACGTTTACATTACATTTGCTTAGCTGGCGTTCACATCCAGAGCAGCTTGCATAACTCACTTTTTACACGTTGGCCGTTTGCAAAGCTGGATAGATTAAGGAGTTGGCCCGAGTATACAGCAACAGTGACCCATCTGGGGACTGAACCAGAAACCTTTAGGTTGTGAGCCCTGCTCTGTAACCATTACGCCACATCTCGGTGAAAGGGGCTGCTCTGAGTATAGGAAGCCTCCAGCCGAGGCTGTGGCAGTCAGTCAGCTCTCTCGGTCGGCGGCTCCACCGCTGGCGGCGCTGACGGCGTCCCGTTTCCCCCCTCCCAGCTGAGGTGAAGCGCGTGGGCGACACGGTGCTGGGCATGGCCACGCAGTGCGTGCAGGTGAAGAACGTGCAGAAGACCACGCCCCAGACCCTCTCCAACCTCTGCCTGAAGATCAACGTCAAGCTGGGCGGAGTCAACAACATCCTGCTCCCGCAGGGCAGGTGAGTCGCGGCGGAGTCGCCGAGGAGTCGCCGCGCCTGTCTCACGCTCTTCGCGGCACCCTGGCCGCGCGAATGCGTGAGTGAACGCAGTGTGGCTCTCGCCCGTTTCCAGGCCCCTGGTGTTCCAGCAGCCAGTCATCTTCCTCGGTGCAGATGTAACCCACCCTCCTGCGGGAGATGGCAAGAAGCCCTCCATCGCTGCGGTAATGCCACACCCATCAGATCACCAGACAACATCCTGAAAAAGAACAGTGTCTCTACCCATTACAGCAAACTGAGTCAGAGACACATGCAGCATGAAATTGTGTATCAATGCTTTCTATTCCAGTATATTATACAGAAGTTTGGTTTTCTATAGAGTATCGTGTATACATGGAATATTTGTAAGTATATTTAGAAAGTAAGACTACACAATTACAATATATAATTTCACTTACACCTTGCAAATTTCAGTACAGCAGTACAGGCAGGCATGTGGCTCAGTGACATTACCCCACCCCGGATTTGAACCTGCAGCTCTCAGGGGTCTCAGGGGTCCAGGTCTGCCACGTGTTTGACAGGGCGTTTCCCCGGTCTTCTCAAGGTTGTGGGCAGCATGGACGCCCACCCCAGCCGCTACTGCGCCACGGTGCGGGTCCAGCAGCACCGGCAGGACATCATCCAGGACCTGGCCACCATGGTGCGCGAGCTGCTGATCCAGTTCTACAAGTCCACCCGCTTCAAGCCCACGCGCATCATCTACTACCGCGACGGCATCTCCGAGGGCCAGTTCAACCAGGTCAGGGCTCCGACAGGCACACCCAGGGCGCAAAGCTGCGTGTGTTCTCCGCCCTGTGAGATGGCTTCACTCAGCTTTCCCACAAAAGCTCTGATTTACTTGGTCTGTGTTTGTAAAAAGCGACCTCTGTTGTGCAACCGAAGTTTAAAGCGTTCCATGTGTTTCAGCGGAAGAGTTTACAGGATGAGGTCATACCTCTTGCTGACTTGTCTGTAGCTCTGGGGTGTCTGTATCTCGATGCCAACAGGGTTTGGGAAAGCGAATCAAGTCGCCGAGCACATAGCGAGGGAGAAGAGGGAGAATTCCCATTTTCCACGTCTGCACGTGGACAGTGCATAGTGTCGTGGGCACGATTGGTCTAGGCTAGGGGTATGATCTTCGTTTACACAAAAAGGCAGCTGCCCCGGAATGACGAAACTGGAAGGAAACCGGAACTTACCCTCACCAGGTCGCTTCGTAAGTTTTCTGGGCCAGTCCAAACCGCCGCTCTGCCGGCGAAGAGCTCCGCGTTTTTAGTTGTCAAGCTTAGTTCAGTTGTATGTGATATTTTGTCTGAAAGCACAGCAGTCTTACATGAAAACAAAAAAAACCTTGGCGAAGAAAGGGGTAGGTGAGCTTTCTCTGGAGGACAGGCAGGTCCCAGGTGCATCATCACACCCCGCTTTCCCTCCATTTTGGCTTTTTAAAAAGAAATGCCCTCCCTCACGAACGACTGGCGCCCAATCAAGACGCAAGGCGTTGTCCCCAATCTCCATACCAGCCACCCTTCCGGAAGCACAGCTGCCATGGCACTAAATGAGTGCTAGTTTTAAACATTTTATTAATAACAAGCATGAGGAGTTATTATGCCCTGCGCACTAATGCGTGGGCATAGCAATAGCCTCTGTTTGAGACGGCTGCCTGAGCGTATTGCGGTCATCACCTTTCGCATGCGTGTCGCGCTCTTCTCCGCGAGGCACTGAACGAACCCCCCTCCTGCAGGTGCTCCAGCACGAGCTGCTCGCCATCCGTGAGGCCTGCATCAAGCTGGAGAAGGACTACCAGCCCGGCATCACCTTCGTGGTGGTGCAGAAACGCCACCACACCAGGCTCTTCTGCATGGATCGCAACGAGAGGGTAGGCTACCGTCAGAGATCCTGCCAATTTCAACAGCAAGCGTTGCTCGAAGGAGTCCGAGTCTTCAGCTTTTCAAGCACAGGACGGCATTATTCATGGTTTAGTTTTTTTGTTTTTTTTTTGTCAATAATTCTTTGCTCATTGTAAGTACGAGCTGTGTTTATTATTGGTTAAAATCATTTAGTGTGGAAACAATCTGCCATTGAGCTTAATTTCCTTAATGGAACCAGCCAGCTCGTTTGGTTGATAATTAAAGGATCTCCTTCCCACAATGTATTTGATTTGTGGATTCAGTCTGCCTCCTCTGCATAGTGGACTGTTTCCGGGAAGAAACCGAGCTGCAGCTACTGAAGGACAAGGCTTGTAATTTAGTTGTACTTGCGCATAGGCAGAATTAAGAAGAGCGTTTGGGAGTTGGCACAGAAATTGGCTGTAGGTATTAACCATGATGGTGTCTTTTGGTGTACCATTGATTTGTAAGTTGATCCTGAAACATTGCGATAACTATAGATGTGTTTCATTTTTAAGGTGGGAAAGAGCGGAAACATCCCAGCCGGCACCACGGTGGACACCAAAATCACCCACCCCTCAGAGTTTGACTTCTACCTGTGCAGCCATGCTGGCATTCAAGTGAGTATTCGGCCAGGCTGCAGGCGCGGCTGTGATTGGTCTGGTGATGTTTCCTGATGAGGACTGAGGGGAAGAGTCGCTCTGATCGGGCCGTTTCCTCTGCAGGGCACCAGCCGGCCCTCGCACTACCACGTGCTGTGGGACGACAACCATTTCACCTCGGACGAGCTGCAGGTCCTCACCTACCAGCTGTGCCACACCTACGTGCGCTGCACCCGCTCCGTCTCCATCCCCGCGCCCGCCTACTACGCCCACCTGGTGGCGTTCCGGGCGCGCTACCACCTGGTGGACAAGGAGCATGACAGGTACGTGAGACCCCCCATGCCGTGTTTGCTCTGAGTTAGCGTGACATAAAGGGGGCGTGTCGGTTCTTTAAGCGGGAGGAACTGAGCTGGGGGGGGGGGGGGGGTCTGTTACAAATAGTTATCAGAAAGTTTGGGATATTTTTAGATGGCACAGATGGCAATTTTCTCTATGCTCGGAGAAGGAGAAAGTAAATTTGAGTAGCACTGTTTAAATTCCCCCTTTCATTCCCGATTGGGTGCTGGATGTCCTGGATCGTAGCTGAGAGATGCACTGACAGTATGCTGCGGCTCTCATTGAACATAATGACTTGTGGGTGGAGGCAATGCAGAAGCCCTGCCAAAAGAATGTAACAATCGTATCAGCACAGCAGGCCGGTCAAAGAGGTGGCACAAGCCGTTTCCTCAGCCTGTCAGAGACGAGTAACAGGAGGGAGGTGCAGTTAGCCAGGTTGTGCGTGTGCGTGTGCGTGCGTGTGTGTGTGTGTGTGTATAATGAGTGTAACTCCTCCCTGCATTGCAGCGCGGAGGGCAGCCACACTTCGGGGCAGAGTAACGGGAGGGACCAGCAGGCCCTGGCCAAAGCGGTGCAGATCCACCAGGACACGCTGCGCACCATGTACTTCGCCTGATCCGCCAGCGCTGGGAGCGGTGAGAGCCAGCCCGGGTGGGGGGGGGGGGGCCCGCCCCGCGGTCGCGTGCGCGTGCGCACCGCGTCCCTCCTCTCAGCGGGTTCATTCTCACGCTCGCCTGAAAAACAACCCCCTACACGCCCGCACACACACACACAGGGCTCGCCTCCTACTGTACGTGGAACGGGACGACGCGCGCAGGTTCATGCAAAACGAAACGCAGCTCAGTTTACCTGTAGTTGATTAGGGGTGTCAAAACTGTCAGCAAAAGCCCTTGGTTCTCTCTCTCCCTGCATGTATGCTTGTTTCAGCACCACCAGTACTTAATTCAACCAATTACTCAACCAGGTCAACTGTTTAAAAGGAATTACGTTTTCATTAGTGAGACATGAAAAGAGTACTTACACCTCATACTGGGGCAGTGTTGCTGCGGTGTTTTATTCAGAGGTATGAGGTGCACAGTGTGTTACCTAACTGGACCAATTACACCAGATTGGTTTGAAACAAACTGGGGCGCACACTGCATTTCTACTCCTGCTGCAGCTCTCCATACATGTACTTGCAGAGAAAACGAAGGACTTTGTTTACACACAGCTACACACGTTCTTGACCTTTTTACATCTCAGATTTTGCATTCATGGGGAAGTATATTTTTAAATACACATTTGCATGTTCAGGGATGGAAATAAACTGCCATCGCATGGCAATTCGCTGGCCAAAACATGGCCCCAGCAACACGCAGATTTGCTTTGCTTTAAAACTGACATTGAAGTTTCCACAAACTGGTCTTGCTGAGGCAAGGGATCGTCTCACAAGTGACGCACGCTGTCACTCCAGCAGCCAGAAAGCGTGCGTGCTGCTCCCTGCATCAGCTCGCTCATTTGGTGGCAGAGGAACCACCTGCCAAGGCGCCGCATTCAATTACATACAGGGGGTTGACTCGGGTCAGCTTGCTGAATCGGTGATAATGGGGGGGAAAGATCATCACAATATTTACTAAATTGACTAGCAATATTTCCAGCCGTGTCATTCTCAGAAGGTCGATGAAGGAAATTCAGAAGGTAATGCAAGATGAACATTTTGGGCATTTTGTACATTGGCGTTACTGACAGTTCAGAGCAATACTAACCAAATGAAACGCGTTCGTAAAACTGCCCCCCCCCCCCAGCACTGCTTTTTGAGCGGTCTCTGTGGTTGCGCGGTTGGAATCGCCATGTAAACCCTAAAGCTTATTTCCATCCCTGCCTTTTAAACACGGGTTGCAGAGGGAGGGGAGGGGAGGGGTACCGAGGGGAGGGCGTCTCTGCCACCACAGCGCTGTGCTTCTCACCCCCACGCAACTGTTCAGCCAAACAACGGGAAGAGCACTGACCAAATGGGTACTGCAGGACTTACAAGTACTTAACACATCTGTTCGTCATTTCTTTTTCTTTTATTTTTCTTTTTTGTTTTTCTACTTTGAGTTTATTCGGGCTGTACAGTTTAAGTGTTGTTAGCCCCTCCGCTCGGTGCGTGGGTCGGCCGAACCACCAGGATTGCGTTCGCCGTGGAAACGGGACTGGCTCCCACCGACCTTACCGCCATCGTCGTCTTAAGGTTGGGTCTCCGCTGTTGTGAACGGGAGCGAATCCGGAATTTCCAGAAGCGCTCCTGAAATGAAATTTTGTCGAGTGTCACGCAATCCACCCTGTCAGTTCTTTTCGTTTTCGTTCGTGTTTTGATTGTTTTCATTGATTAGCATTTAGATGACTTGTGCGTTTGTTTTAAGCTTTGAGGACTCATTGTACCGAGACTGGGTGAAATCTCAACTTTAACCAAACCCCTGAGATTTTAGTGTAAATTCTGATTCATTTGGCATCGGACAGTATCATTCGCCTGCTGTATCTGAGTTGGCGATGGCTGTAGTAATGTGTGATTTGTTGAGGCGCAGACTTGGGGTTCAGCAGGATCGATATCCAGTGGCACTTTAAGCGAGAGAGAGAAGGATCTTCTGCACCTTGTTAAGCTCCCATACCAGCTGTCTAGTTCAACTGTGTATATACATGGTTCATAGTTTAAACACGTATACATATTGCCATTCATTTTGCAGCATGCTCTCTAATACAGTCCTGTGGCATACGAACCTATAAAACTATAACTGAAAACTCGCATTTTGAGGTATAATTTAAAGCCAGGGATAGTTTATTTTTTTAATGTCATGACTATAATGCAAAGAAGGGGTCTATGTCATGCAAAATTATCATAAGCAAGCTCTGATGCAAAGGTTTTTAGTATTTTTTATTTTTCTGGTTGTCTAGAATCCTGGGATGTATGGCTGTGGGGGGCTGGAGAGGCTTAGTGATTATGTACACTCAACTATATGAACACAGTGGCCCATGTTGTACTGTAGAAATGGGTCATTTTAGCTGCAGTGTGTCCACATTTCTGTATATCCTCAATTTTAATGCAAATACAGCCTTCCAAAGTAATCAATTTTTAAAGAAAAAAAGTTTGACTACAAATTACTGTAAGTTTTTTTTTTTCTTTTGGTTCGCATTAAATTTTTAGCATAGGATAATAACCTAGATTGGGGAGTGTGGTTGTAATGCTTTTTCTAACTATGCAGTGTTTTATAGCCAAGTATTTTAGCAGTATATAAATATCTATATATAAATGTCATAGGGGAATTCATAATTACTTATATGATTCATAGTGTTGTAGATTGTCATTTTTGAGCTGTGCATTTAACAGTATGCACCTTTATTGCTGTGGAGATGTTTTTTTCTCATTTGTATTGTTTTGTATATTTATAACAAAATCATAGTGCATCCTTTGTATGAGACACACCATTAATCACCAAACTAAACATGACAGACTATTTCCTTGTACTAATGGAAAATTAACATCCTATAGCAATTAAGCACAACTGGACATTTAATCATGGGTGCTAGTTTTACAGAGCAAGGATATCTAAGATTAACACTTCTTGCCCAGTTTGCATTTGACCCCCGCATTTACCAAAAAAAAAAAACTTAAGTCGATCCCTGAAAGTGGCTGTGAAGTGCTTCACCTGTTGAAGCAATCTTGGCCTTTTTAACTTTTTATTTGTCATTGTATTTATTCTTGTTTGTTTAAAAATCGATCTACTTTCTCTGACAGATTGTGTATAATGGGCATTCTTAGAATCAAGTACTTGATATTTTCGCTTAAACCCCCCCCCCCAGTTCTCGTCAGCGCTGGTCTCACAATATTTAAACACCGACGCACTTTGGATCGTCGAAGACGAGTGGCGAATTCCATCAGCTGAAGTGGCAGCTGTTGAAAAAGCAGGGCCGCTCTGGTGTAATTGTGTGGAAATGGCTTTGTGTACTACCTCTTGTTACCTGTTGAAATTAATGGTAACATTGCAGCACAGGTCATTTCTTCACAATTGCGCGTTATGTAGACAGCAGCAGGATCGAGCTGCACGTTGTGTCGCTTGTATTCTGAACGTGTTGGCCTTGACAGTGCATGCGCTCTGTGTCACGCGCATTGGTTTCCCTGTGCTGTTCCCACGTGGAGAATCATTCCGCGCTAGCTGGTAAGGCTCAACACGCGCGAACGGAGCTGGCTCTTTTTGTAGTCTCCGCCATAATTTTACATTCTCTTGGTCGTTTTGCCTGACGGAGCAGTTAATGATCATTGTAAGATGTGGAAGTGATACGTCAAATAAAATTGTATGAAAGTCGGTCAGAGCTGTGCGAAGAATGAGTAATGAAAATGATTGATTGTGTGATGGTATAAATAAGATATCTGGGCTCAAAAACCTTGAATACTCAGCAGTCATGTTCATATAATCTGGTTTGTAAGCATACATTTGGACGTAAGTATTTTCCCCACTTTGTAATTTTATTTGGCTGTTTTGAATTTGACAAAACACTGAAGTATTACTACATTTTTATTTAAAATGGGCGAGTATCACATCTGTATGTGTAATGTGTACTTTCGTTATACACATATCCTGGTCTGTAGTTGCCAGTGTACTTCATGACTACCTGGAACACCACAAAACAGTGTATTTGTTGAATGTGACTTTGCAGCCCTTGAAGTGGTAGTGTCCCTCACTTACCCACTGACTGGGCGTCTCCCCTAAAGTCGTAACATTACCTTTGTTTCACCACTAGATGGGGGAAAGGGCACTAATAAGGGGATTCACCAAAGTAGCTGCAGCTCCCCAGTGGCGCCTGTCTGCATTTGCCAGTTCTAACACCTGCTTCCACTCAGTATTGAGCAGAAACACTTGAAATGCCCAAAGTCTAACAGAAAGTAAATGTAAAGTGTTTACATATCCAATGGAATGTGATATTCCTGTTTTGATGTGAACACTAAAATTGTCAAAACCAGCCTTTGGGATCATTTTTTAAAAATTTGGTTACATCAGCAGCCTGGCTTTTCTTTCATTTTTTTAATGTGTGATGTGTTATTCATGTTTGAATATATATGTATATGTATGTGTGTGTTTTTTTTCTGGTGACACATCTACTCAATAGCAATTGTGGTTGAAAAATGCTTATTTGGTTGAGACGATATACCCTTTGAGTTTTTTAAATTTTTTTTTTTTTTTTTTTAATGTGGTCTTAACTGTTGTTACTACTTGCTAGTATTTTTCTGATTCACACCAGCACCTTAGACTGACAAATCTGTACAGCATGTGTAAAGCCATTTATGCTGAACAAAATCCCCAGCTCTGTGATTTGCACTATAATAAAATAATTTCTGTAGACCTTGCACGGTCATGGATGCAGTGTGTCACAGGCATTACAGAGAGCTGTGCTTCATGAGTAGTGAAGACAGGAGCAGCCATTTGGTGATTACAGGATGTTGGGGGCGGGGCTACAGTGGAGTATTTTTTCCAATCAGTGAAGTTTCCTGAAGCCTTGGTCGGTCATTCGTGGAGGATTGAAAGTAGGAGGAGTCAGTGCTGAGGAAAATGCTGAGTACTTGATTGTTCAATACAAGGCGAAAGGCCTCTGTAATGTGTCTCATGTGAGCGCCACAGCCTGCTACAGGTTATTATTGGAAGTGAGGTGAAAGACACTGTTCCAGGGCTGCCTTCATTCTCACTCAGTGGTGATTCACAAGGAAGGGGAAGAAAACCAAACCTAGACGTTGTACTTGACAATACTGATAAAGTAATATGTGTTGTGAGAATACCAGCTCTTATTAAGCTTTCTTTAAGTTGGGTTTACACACGGAGCAAACAGGTTTTTTTTTCTTCATTCATTCTAGTACTTTGTGGGGGGGATACGAATAAGGTTTACTGTCTGCAAAAAAAACCTTTCAGATGTTTGTCATAAATTCCCCTTCTTGGGGGGTTTTTAAGGGCGGAGGTTTCTGTGTCTCTGGCAGAATGTACTTGACCTGGGTCTTGAATGTCAGTGTCATGTACACTAAGCTGGACAGTCTGTAAGAGAAGCCAATTTTTGGGAGTCAAGATTGAGAACAGAGCCTGTGTCTGCCAGCATCCTGGATTATACACCTAATTTTGGCCAGAAACGGGGTGATTCTGTAAGAATACAGTGATTAGCCAGTTGGAGTGCATTAAATGTGAACGAATGCCAGCGTTGAGGAAGGCAACATTTCACCCATTTGACTTGCATGACCATGATCCGATTGCCTGAGATTCTCGTTAGTCGTGCGTTTTACCATGTTTTTTGTGCAGCCGTTCCCTTCTAATACGGATTTGTCTGCATTTTGAATTAGTCTTTAAACCGACTGTTAGGATGGATATTTTCAATTTTATATCAGCACACATACTTACTCAACGTGAACTGACAGATGTATCACAGTATATTATATATGTGGCAGGGAGACTTCAATAAGAAAGGACTGGGATTTATAAGATTGCATTATTGCATTATTGTCATTTAGCAGACGCTGTTATCCAGAGCGACTTACACGGGCTACAGTGTTTTTATTTATTTTTTTTTACATTATCCATTTATACACCTAGATGTTTATTGAGGCAGTTGTGGGTTAAGTACCTTTCAGTACCCCAAGGGTACAGCAGCAGTGCCCCAGCGGGGAAATCGAACCAGCAACCTTTTCAAGCCCTGCTCCTTACCACTGTGCCACACTGCTGCCCTCGCAACCTTAATGCATTTAGTAGTATTACTAGTAGTACAAGCAGTAAGCAGTAGTACTAGTAGTGAGAGCTGTCATAGAAACAATAACACTAATCATACTAGTTGTCTTATCCCAAACAACTTAGAAGGCTACCACGACAACGATAGGCCTACATTAATCATATATGAACAATAACACAGACATGCAGAACAGACAACCGCAGAAGGCCAACCATCAGAGCAGATTTTTCACTGCCCATACATTGCTCAGGTACATTTCTGAATGTGTATTTCAAACCGTGATTACAATATAGCAGACTGAAGATGTGATTCTCATGCAGACTTTATCCACAGATAACCTAGCTACCTACAGGCTAATGTTCCTTCACATTTTGGCTGAAGCGGGGAAAAAACAGCCAAAGGTTTTCTTTATTATTTCCAAAGAAACACTGCATAGATGCTGAAAAGATTTTCACATATCTGAATAGCACTGTCGTGTTTCAAAAGAATATTAGACACAGGATTTCCTTAAAAAAGCAATTACACCTGCAGGATGACACTGCAAAGACTAAGTTTAGCAAGGACACACTGAAACTTCCAGTCAATACATTAAAGCAGTGTGTTATGGTAGCTAAATGCAACTGCATGTACGTTATGTATACACAGTAACTTTAATTAATGCCAGAGATACCTAAACAGCGAAACGAATATGGTCTTTAAATAGTTTAATAGTTTTAAGACAAACTGCTCCTTCACTGGGTTTTTCCTCCTGTCACTTTGTAATTTAAATGCAAAAATCTGATAATATCCAGCTACAGGGATAATCGGCTGCACAGCTCCTGCCACCCTATGATTCATTACATGACCTCACACCTCTACATGAGCTTGGGAACTTGTCTGGTAGCCCCTTCCCCTTCCGAGCACCATTCCCAACTTGGCCTTTTTCCTCAATGGCCCCCTGGTGGCGGAATGAGCTCCCTGCAACCATCGAGTGCAAATCGGATTTCCCGAGTTCCAGCGACTGACGTGCTGAAAAGTAGGATCAGGATCATAGCTCTCATTCTCGTGTGAAGCGGAGCGCTCCTATGGCAATGAAACGGCGCTCCCACCGCCATAATTTCCCTTCTCTAACTCCGTTCTCCCTTCTCTCTTCTATGTCGTAGGAAGACTTGCTTGGTGAAATCAAGCCAAGTTTTAAAAAAAAAAAAAAGCAAAAAAAAACTTGCGTAGGACTGTATTACACATTTAGTTGAAGGTAAATGCATTAACACATCAGGGCTTCAAGTTTGTGTGAATTTCACTGTGGTTATCTGCAAAAGCAGGTCTCTGCAGGGGAAGGTAATTTGGGGGAAAGGGACCAGGTGGACAGGTGAGAGGTGGAGATCGTACAGCTTTTTTTTTCTTTTTATTGGAGTAGTTCATCAGTAGGCGCTTAGGGTGCTTAGGGACACAAAGTAAGGAGACCTGCCGCCCCTTTGTAAAGCACCAGTACAGTCTCTTTTGGAAAAGAAAGTGCGAGGCATGGCTAACAGTCCTGTTCTTACATCTTTGATTATGCGAGGGCCTGGACCTCTTAACTTGGTATAAATACACATGGTTTTTGTTAACCAATAAAGGAGGTGGTGGTAAGGTCATGCCACTCTTTGCTAGCAGTTGGCCACTTTTCTGTGTAAGGAATTGGTACCACCATGTTGTCGATCCAGTCCCTGAAATTGTTGTTATTGCAGGCACTCTCGTTGGCGTAGCCTGCCAGAGTGTCAATTGGTTTTTGATTAACCGAGTGTCGGTGTTTGGTAGGCTGTGGGACCTGATGTTGGAGAGGACAGCAGAGGATAGCTCTCCCCTCCCAGGACAGGTGTGGAGAATGCCTGGCCACGTTGTTTAACCGGCTGAAAGAAGTAGTACAAAGTCTTGAACGTGGGCACACTGTGATCAGTAAAACCCAAGGCATATCATCTACCAGCGTGACACATCGGCTCATTTTGTCTGTGGCTTATGTATACTAGCCCGTGTTGGTGCTGACAGGAATATATACTGTAGTTTATCAGATTTGAGCTTCATTTGGTCGTACAGAATAACTTGTAACACAGTATTCTGTGTCTTTGTGCATTTGTGTGTGTGCGTATGCATGGAACAGTAGTTAACCCATTTCCCAAGCTAAACACTAGGTGTAGGATGTATTTATTTATTTAGGGGTGCTTTTAAATATAGTTTCTTGCATCTTGAGGTACAGCACTGACTGCCATTGTAAATTAGCAAAGAATGTATTTGAGCACGCAAAGGAATTACGCGGAAGGTCGCATTGTAAAACGTTAAAATGACTCTTACCGCCAGTACTGAAAGTACTTCTCAAGCAAAAACAAACCAAAATTTTTTTTGCTTCTGACAGTTTCGAATACCTTTCCTATTTACCTGTGTTAGGTTTGTTGATATTCTGGCTTCATATTAGTTGGTGCTGAGTGTTGCCTTTTCAGAACTTGAGGAATCCATTCCTTAGCTTTGTGCTCATAGTTCTCATATGGGTTTGCAGGTTAATGCATTATGGAGTGTCAAACTGTCAGGCCCTGTTTTGCAATGGCAAGCTTCAGGACTCTTTCTGGGAAGTGCTGTCTGGCCTCTCTCACTGTGGGTTTTAGGTCCTGCGAAAGGTAGACTGTCCCTTACAGACCAGGCCACAGTTGGCTAACATACCAAGCCCTGCAGGTCTACAGTGGGAATGGCAGCATCTGCCCACGCTCTGCTGTGGTTCTCCTCTCCTAGCCTGTCAGGTGGTAGAGACTCGAAACCCACGGCTGCATAGCTGACCTCTGGGCACCAGGCACAGCTTCCAGTGCTGCGTGACCCAGGGGTCCATCCAGCCTCCCGTGCGGCCAGAGACTCCCACAGAAGCAGCCCGTCTGCCTTCTAGCAATATTCTTCACCAAGAGAGCCCCAGCCTCTCTGATCAGCTTTGTTGTCACTCATCATTCAGCTTGACTTGGAAACGAGTAGAATTCCTCAGCCCCTTTGTGATACACCTGGATATTTCCATTCAAGAGAGGTGCTGATAAAACTGACAGCTTCAGCAGTTGCTTACTCAGTGTGAGCTTCCTTCTTGGAATGGGAGACACCTGTGTTAGCTGAGTAGTGTGTGAAAGAAAATACAAATGCCAGGGGTCACGTGAAAAGGAATATGCATACTGTCACGTTTGCACAATGGACTACTGCTGGTGATCTTTGGTGCTCTTTTGGAGTATTTTGGATGGTTAGGACAAGGTAGGATATTCCAGTTGCAAGCCCACTTCTTCAGACACCCTCTCTCCAAATGCGGCATTGCATATTTTAGAACGTGGGCGCATCCCTTTGCAGTAGAATTTTTAACCGAAAGTTAACAAGCGGAGTGAATGTACTTTGAAACGCCAGCGTTTTATAACATTTAATGTATGTAACTAACAATGTACGCATGTACATACACAGCCTATAAACATAACATTCCCTACACTAATGTGTAAAGCATGAAAAACATGGAGAATACACTGGCTCCATAAAGGAAATCTAAAAGCTCCTTGTCTCCTTTTTTTTTGTTGGGGTTCTGTATGTTCTGGTAGACGGACCCAAAACGTTGCTTGCAGTCACGATTGTGTGGCCCGGCACATTGGGACTCCTTAGATGTTGGAAGAAGCAGCGCTTCTTTTCACGAGCCTCTTCGGCCTTGCTCATCCTGTACTGCCAAGCTTTCGGTAGGACTGCAATGAAGAGTGAATGTGTGAAAATGCAAGGAGTGGGTAATTTGAGGGAGTGGCCTACGGTGATCATTCTAAACAGTGCCTGACATTTACAACGGTCAAATACACTGGAGCGCCTCGCACTCAGCAATATGTATTTCTTGGTAAATCGCCAGTCGATTACAAAATTAGGTTGAACTCACGCTGACGTTATTCAAGTATGAGATTCTCTCCTGCGGATCAAGTCTTTTTTTTTTTTTCTATTTTTTTTTTTGCACAGAGCTGGTTTTGAGATATGCAACAAAAAATTCACATAAAAACTAAAAAGTGGAAAGATTGAAATAGGTGCTTTCTCCTGTAATTGTGTGTGTGTGTGTGTGTGTGTGTGTGTGAAAGAGAGAGAATGAGAGAGAGCTGCCACTGTGCACAGTACTGTTATGTGTTCAGCAGTGAAGGTGATAATCTTATGGTGTTGTACACCCTCATTTGAAGCGTGAAGTTTATTTCCCGTTTTATAAGGTGCTCGTGACAGCGTTTTCTTGCAACCGGCTCATTTTTGCAGTTCTCTTTGGTTCATTTCTCGGCCCCTTTCCTGCAGAGCTGAGAAATGATCACGTCACTCTCATAGATTAGCAAAGGTACTGAACATATTGACACAAAGCAGCGCATTTCTATCAGCACTAGCTTTCTAGGTTCGACCAGGCTTTTCTTTTTTGCATTTTATTTTTCCTTGTGATTGTGCTTTGGCTTTTTAATCTTGTGTTCTTCGGCAGTACGTTCGTGTTTTGACGTGTGCTTCTCGCTGTCTCCAGTATGTTCTGCTGCGACAGTCCTTTGTCCATACTCTCCCTAGTGAGGCTCTGGGTGTGCAGTACAGAGTCTCTGGCTGAGCTGATGTTGAGTGCTAGCCTATGACAGCTTTCATGCCATGCCTGTCCCCTTGTTTTCACATCCTCCCATGTCTTTGGTTGACCCACAGAAATGTTATCCTGAAAAAAACTTGTAAAAAAAAAGACAGAATTATCACAGGGCTCTAAAAATACAAAACTGATGCCATATAATCTTAAGTGCGTAACAAAAGCGTGCAAGACTGAAACATATTTTGTACTTTTTTTTTTGGGCTCAAGGCACTAAAGAGCTTCAGAATGACCTGGCTTTTTACACCAACATGGAACTACCTCAGAACAAAGTCGGGTGCTAGAATTGTAATCCCTAATTTATAAGATTAAAAAGAACAATACTAGTGACCAAACGAAAAGCCAATACTGTGTAAATGGTCTCTTTATTTTTTGTTTTCTAAAAAATTTGTAGTTATGAATTAACTAGAGGGATGTTTTAATATGTAACAGGAGTTCAGGGGACCAATTTTTGTAATTGGAAATCCAGTGTAAAATGTTACATCTTATATTTTTTATGTATGCATGTGCTCCCTTTTTAAAATGTAGTAAAGACATTTACTTTGGCAGGTTTACAGCTAAGAATCCGAATATTGCAATATGAGCCTTAGATGTGACATGAGGATGTACTGAATTTAACCTGCCAATAAGAAGACTGCACAGAAATGTGAGAGTAGACGTTGTTCACAGTGTTCTGACTGCTTCTCGGGGCTGGTGGTTGCCAGCCCTACCGATTGTCAGTATGCCAGAAGACAGGCAAGGAATTATCATTTGATGTGCTCTAGACTGAGTAGTAGACACTTGGTTCAGACTCCTGGCAGATTTATGAGCAGAATCTCTCCCAGGCTTGAATTTTAAGCAGTCACATCACACAAGTACAGTTCACACATCAGACCATATCTGTTTTCTTTCCTGCTTCTAAATTATCAGAATTTTGCAGACTTGGAAAAAAAATGTTGGCAATATACGTTGACTCTAAAAGCAGGAAGTGAATGTGAATGTCAGTCGGATTTTTGGGCGAGATTCTGCTCATGAGCCTGTGTCTCGGAATCATGGCTAAGTCTTTGATTCCAGTTGCAGCATCTGACACGTTCTTCACAACATAAATTAGAGTTTACCGGAGTTTCACTTAAACACCATACAAGAGAAAGAATGAAAATGACCCATCTCAACCAAGCATTTACGAGGGGCAGGATTTCCTGCTGAAAACGTTTGAAGTGAGCGTAGAAGTTTTAAACTTGCCAACTGCCTGTGTGTTTTACTGTAGAACATCACTTTGCTTAACATGTTCCATTTTGATCCCCTCTTGTATCGCAATAAAGTGAGGTTATGCTTGCATCCAGCAAATTAAACCACCCGCTGTTTTTACTCAGAAGTGAAAAGCAGGATTGCATTTAATATGCTGTACATCAGCCCCATCATTTTCGGTTCAGATTTGTGGTAGGCATGAAATGCTACAATATCAGAAGTGACAGTGGTTATGATCACTGTTTGCATTTTGGGATAAGCCTTGTGCTGTGTATCAACAGTGTAGTAAAGTCATGTTATTCACAAATTTCTGCAGTTTTAAAGGAGAACCCCATTTTTAAACAGTTTTTCAGATAGATACTGGTAAATTCCCAGATCATTTTTTAAAAAATTGGAACCGAAAATGATGGGATTTAGCATGACAATAATCCAACCTAATATCTATTGTGTGATTTCTATTTTTTTTTTTAAGTACTACATTTTATAAAGGGAATATAAATATTTCAAACTTCTATTTTATGATCTACTTACTGATGGCATATATTTCAGTAACTGAAAATCCTTTGTTGACTCATTGGAAAGGTACAAAGGTTGTGTGGAAATTCAGAAAAGCTGATTGTGTTTATCTGTCTCGTCTTGGCTGAAAATGCCCCCTTGGTTTACGTGTGCCTTTTCTCTTGCGTCTCCACTCATCCCTAATGGGTTTCTTTCAATGTACAGCACCACACACAAAGAATTTCAACATCGATTATCATGCAACCTTGAATATGCTGCATAGAACGATCAGTATTTGTTTTGCACTTTCTAAGCAGTTACAAAATTGCCCTATAGGTCGGGCAAATTTAAAAAAAAAAAAAAAAAAAAAAGACGAGGTATTTTATGCTAACGAGGAATTGTAAGGAATAACATGACTTTGGACACATTTTCTAAGTATATAATATACATACATGCATACATACATACATGAAGTACCTCATAAGCCTGATATATGCTGCATTGAGTTTGTTTTTCCTTTAATATTTTGTGTACTCCATATTGTCCAAGGAAATTTTGAAATTACTTTCCCCCCCATTTATTATAAGGCTTGATGTTTGCATAGGACTGTGCATATGCCATTTTCTAAGGCAATTTTCTGGAGAGAATAGCCTTGACTGATACAAAAAACCATTTATGCGCATGGTGATTGCTCTTTAAAATGGATATAAAAAATGGAATAAAGTGATTGGTATGTTGACTCCTCAGAGTCGAGTGGATGTTAGTAATGACTTGTCAGCAGGCAAGACGCTTTAAGTTCCTTGAATCTAAAGCTTTACAGTGGGCTGGCTCAGCCAACAGGACTGGCCTGTGGGGTTTATTGATGCTACTCTGTCTTGAGGTTTAGTAGCTGTTGCTGTGGCTGGGTAGACTGATACCCCCCCTCCTATTCATTCATTAAAAGTCCCAGTAATTCCCTCGCTATATCAGCATGACTCTTGACTCAGGCATTGGCATTTAAAGGGCTGCATCTGCTCCTTTTGGTCCTCCCTTTACCTGTCACTCTTGTCTTAAGTAGCCTTAGAATTCCATGCGGGACATTATTTGACAGATTGGCCTTAAACTAAAAAGTTAGTGCACTATAACCCACCCTTCGGAAATTAACTTGAAAGTTTTACCGTACGCTCTAGTCATGCCATGCGCCTTTGCCATATCTACCTCCTATGAACTGAGGGATGTCCTGGAAGAAATGCCATAACCCTTTTATATATATATATATATACACAGAGGCATCATTGGACACATGACAATCACTTAAGCTAAATACTGACCTCATACAGAAGACAACTGAGAAAGCAGAGTTCACACTTCACAGCATCCAGTCTTACTCTCAAATGGAAACCCTTCATTCTCCACAACTCGAACTGAGAGGGTTGTCATGTTCTTCTGGGACGGTCCTCGGTGCTGTAGTTGGGTTTGTCGGTATAATTCAAAAGCAAGTCCATGTTCGTGCAACCTGGGGAGGGGGGGGGCAAAGTGACCAAAGTCTTTTTTTTTTTTTTTTTTTTAAATTGGCCCTCTGCACAGTCCTGTGTAACATTAGCCTTCCTTCATATTGTGGATTTCATTATTTTACTTTACTCTGTACCACATGCCAAAATTAGTGACATTCCTGTCATGGCGAGGTGTTTTGTTGCTGTTTTATTTTTCTTTTTGGATTTCACTGCTAAGCTCCTTGTTGTTGTAAAGTGTAAGTGAGCAATGATATTAGTTTCCTTCTGTTAACAATTCTGAATACAACTCGAATATGCTGTAAACCCTATTAGGACATAATGTGAAAATGTATCTCTTTGAAATTGATATGGATATAGTTCACACTTTTGGCTTGACTGTATATTGCATTAATAAAATGTAAACTTTCTGTGCTTGTCGGGCTGGTCATTTTGTCCTAAAGTGCAGCTCCTCTCCACAGACGTCGTCCTTGAGTGAAATCCTGGGCTTTTGTGTGGGGGGTATGCGCCTGCTGTTCTCCTGAATATCAGATGTCACTGGATGTCCTCACAGAAATAGTTTGCAAGGAACGTCGTCAGCTGCCAAGCTACATGCAGCCTTGGGTTAGATATTCAAACGAAAGTAAAAAAAAAAAAAAAATTAAAGATAAATGTGTTTAACATGTATACAGTTACATTTTGACTATTTTTTGTAGTAATTCATGTCATCTTTATTGTACATGTATCTGAACACTGAAAGTTCTTTGTCTGCATTCTCTACTCAGACATTTTTACAAGATATTTCCCCTGAGTACAAGATAAGGTACAATTGGGATCTACTTTTAAGAGGCGATTCTTTATGAATTATGGGGTGTGTGAATTTGGACTTCTGCCAAGAACAACATTGTATTCCAGTGATGTCACTGCTTTGGATGTTTCCCAGAGCAGCCTATACAACTGTCTTGCACCGAAACACCAGTTGGTGATCAAACACCTCTGTGTCAAAGACCCAAGCCCATAAAAATAACCAATAACTAGGGGTTTTGATTTTAGCTCTCTCTGTTTTTGAGGTGGTGTTTTTTTCTGGGGGGGTTGTTGGAATTTCAAAACTGACAATCATCAGGGGTCTTTTTTAGAAAGGAAAAAAACTTAACTTGTAACAGCAGAATGTTTGGTATGGTCTTCTGTGCACATTGAGCAATCCAATTTGACATATTTATAGATCTGCCCTCGAATCAAATTTTAAAGGCAATTTTGCATACAAGACCCATTTGGTAGACTGACTTATGCAATTCAAAATAGTACAAATTAAAAATAAAATTCCCTGGTTTAAATCCTAAATGTACGTCCAGTATCGGTTTAGTACATTGAAGACCATGCATTATCTTTGGGGCATTGAATAATTATATATTTATTACGCGAACGTTAACGATTTAATGCGATAAGTCTTGCATGGCTTATGACATTGACGATTACTTTAAACTTAAAGACCAAGGTTCCTCACCTATGCTAACTAAACAGATGACATCACCATCTGTCATGCTAAATTGAACAAGGAACCCTGTAACTCGTTCCATATGCAGTAGAAAAGTAGTCTGTTTTTGGACATTATGTTTTTGTGATAGTACTATTCCTAAAATACTTTTACCACTTAACTGTATTTGTTAACCATTTTTATATCATACTCGTTCAGTTATACAGGGCAGACCTAATTAGGCTGGTATTGGGTATGGATTAATGCAGTGTACTGCAGAACCCTATAGCACGGGTTTCCCGTTCTCATTTTACTCTCAAAATCTGTTTTACTGGCTTTACATCATGCGATGTTAACTCCATACACCAGTACTAGTCTTTTACAGAAGTATGTTTCATGAAAGAATATGACCCAAGTGTTGCTTTGTACGTATCTCTTTAAGTCTGTTTCATGAGGGAAATGCAATACTTAAAAATGAGTGGGATGTATAAATCGGTAAGAAATGCAAAAATGACATTTCTTGAGATAACATGACTTAAGACATTAGATTTGAAACAGGCTGTTATCACAATACATGATTTTCCAAGGTACATGCATACATGACATAACTCTTCAGGTTTTTTTTAAACATTTTGGTGAAACGAATTATGATGGAATGGGTGGAGATATGTAGGTTCTGTTTGCCTACATGTATAAAATGCTCTGCCCTCCTTGTTCTGATAGCGCGGAGCGGGAGCAGTCCTCGCTGTCAGGGTGGGGACAGCCCCATTCCACTACTGATTACTACTTTATAATGCGCGTCTGACCGCCTGGGGTCCACTCGTAAAGAGGTAAGCCTAAAAATACTAACCTCTACATCGCCTTCCACTCTTCACCCTGTAGGTCTAGGAAAAGGGGGACCTGTAGAACGAGAAACATAAGGACGTATTATATCCACTGGGTTCTAAGAATCTCGCCATAGAACGCTAAAAAAATCTGGTCTATACTCTTCAAATAGTTATTCAATGGGTAAGAAACATTCAGCTTTTTAAAATTAGATCGTTACATTCTTTGTTTTCACAATGGAAAGTTGTATATGCAGTATTTGCGTGTATTTAACCCGGAGTTCGACACATCAGTTATGAAGGTAAAACGCTTTATATTTGCGTTTATTTAACTCCTCGGGTTTTCGTGGTGCTTGTAGGTCAGCTTTAACCCTGAAATGACTTAAAAGCGAAGGTTATTTGTTTAGACTTTCCATAATAACCCTAGATTTAAGATGCCAAGAATGCTCGGAAGAACTCACCTGTCGGATCGAAAACATTAAAAGAATCCAAAGGACAGTCTATTAGGGAATCTGCGCTCCCGTTGGCATATTACGGCAATTAAATAGTGTTTTGCGTTTCCCTTTAACCAGACCGGCAGTCGCGATAGCGAGTCAAACTTTCCAATAGCTCATCTGTGCGTGTGCCTTGTCTCAACTGGTTCTAGCGGACAAGTCACCATTCTTCTGTAAGATTTCCACCGAAAGGTAAGGACTTTTCCGATTTTACGTTGACTGGAATATTTTCCTAAAAATTTGTCTGTTTTACAATTACATGTTCAGTGATTATAGCTGTTTAAAAGGCTATACCTTTTAGACATCTCAAATTCTACAGTAAGCACCTTCAATTTTTTGCAGATTGTTTTGTTACCTTGCGAAGTTAGCGAGCTAGCTAGCAAACAAATGTAGATCTCAACTAGAGCTATTGGAATGAACTGAAATACTGCATTTGTTGACTTAATGTAAAAAAAAAAATCTAAATGAACAATTTAAATATTCATTTTATTGCGTTATTTCACCGAAATATGGTTTAGTCGTGTTTTCAAGGTTAACGTTCTAGCTAATGTTTCATAGCCAGCTAATTACGTGCCAGTGCGTTATTGGCACAATAATGAATTGCCATGTTAATAAATTACCCGACATGTATTTGGTCGCCTGTGTTGGAATGGGAAAAATGTTTACCGTTTTAACTTCCCATAGCTCTGAATGTGTAAAAATACTGTATAGTTTTTCTAAAATACAATATGGAAACGTATCACAAATGCTACATAGACGTTTGGTCGGAGGACAGGGTCACATATCTGCATTTGCTGTCCCTCCATTACCTGTCACCTTTTGTTCTGTAGAGAATTTGAGTCACCCCTCTCTGAAAATCCAGACGTAAAGTTTTGCAGTCTGCGTGCCAAACTCGGTCGCCAAAAATGAATACATGGCCACGCTAACATTTTGTGGACAAAAACAAGGCTGGGGTACTAGTTCACGATAAATGGAACTAAGTTTAAACAGTGCTTTTGATGGGTTGTGGAGGGAGGTGTTATTAAGTGTTCAGACTGTACGTTAGCCTGTAGAATTTAAGGGGGCCCATGCCTTAGGCTTTCTTTCACCATGGTGGGAATTCGTTGTTCAGAGAAGCGAGTTGCAACATTCAAACAAACCTTTAGCTAGGGGTATGGAAAAAGAACATTTTAATGTAGCTTTAAAAAAAAAATAGTACATGAATTTAATGAGACTTGGAGGCATGTAGACACGCAATGCGTTGATTGGCCTGTTGTGGTGAGGCTGTGTGGGTTATTCCAGGAGAGAATGAGGGGGGCTTGGCTGTCCGGCTGCCTCCTGCTGGGAGCGCTGTGTCTGGTGGAGGCGGCGGAGGTTGAGCTGGAGACGGACCGGGACTGGGACTGGGGCTCGGGCCTCCAGGAGCTCCTCCACAGCTTCCCTGCCGACAGCCCCTTCGTGACGGAGACCCCGGGGAGCCCCGCCAACTGCACCCAGCGGTACTGGCTGCCCCCGTCCTCGCCCATCTGCTGGGACAACATCGTGGGCCCGGAGGAGTTCGAGAAGACCCGCCTCCTGGCCCTCCAGAACCGGGCCGCCCTGCGGGCCGTGTCCGAGGCCAGCGGCGTCGGAGAGGGGAGCGCCTCCTACAACGAGCAGGCGAGGGAGGACATGCAGGGCATCCGGGCCGACTACCTCAGCATCACCCAGACGGCCGACACCATGCAGAAAGTCTTCCACAACCTGGAGGAGAAGAGGAGGGACGGCACCGAGCTCTGGACTTTCTCAAGGTGAGCGTCAAGCCCAGCGACAAGGAAGCCAGTTCCAACACATGGTTTTTAATGGCAGGGGAAATAAAACAGGCGTTCAATACACAAGATGTGAGGCGGTTACGTGGAAGGCCCTGTGTGAGGTAATGGGAAGCAGAGTTGCTGGATTTTTCAAGGATGAAGTCACTCGAATCAGGGCACTTCCCACTGGTCTGAGTTGTCCAAAGTGGAACACAAACCAGTTGTCCATGTGCTGACCCAATCTTTTCACATACTCCTTTCAGCCTTGCGCACATCTGGTTTTGTAGAAACTCTGGCTTAAAACAGGAACATTTTTGTACATTTTAATGTTGCACCATGAGGTAATGTGATACTGCATGTTAAATATTTGAATACACAGATTTAGCTTGGAGAGGCTTTGGATTCATTTCTTAAACGTAGATGTTGTGGCAATTACTTCCATCAAAAAGTGAAGTTATTGGCATCAGTAGTGATTCAGGATTGGTTTTGTAATTCACTCTACATGCCATATTTTTTCTTTGAAAGCTCATATTTCAAAAATATGTTGAACATTAAAAAGGAGCTTTTGAAAAAAGCAAAAAGAAACCTTTTAAACCAAATACATTAATTTAACAGGACAATTACTCCTTTGAGTAGAGTCAAGTAAAATTCAATCCTTGTCACACAAACTTCCTAGAAACCATTTGTTTCTGTAACAGACATTTATAATACAATGGTTAATTGGTTAGCATTACCATTTTCTCTTCAGAAATATGTGACATAGTTTTGAAGATCTACTATCAGTATTATCATATTATCAATAATATTAGATTCAGGAGACAGAAAAGTGTGTTTTTATACAAACATTCAGTTAACTGACAGTTTCACCTTGAGACATCTGTAATTCTACAAATAGACTATAAAAGAGTAAACATTGCCTAAGATAATGGCAAATCTAGATAACCAAGGCGTGATTAAAAGGCTGGTGGTTGCAGTCCATGACACTTTGTCTAGATTGATGTTCAGACAGATGTTGTAGTTTAATATTAAGGTAAACAATATTTTTAATTGGGCAGCAGTGTGGTATAGTGGTAAGGGGCGGGACTGGTAACCAAAAGGTTGCTGGTTCAGTTTCCTTACGGGGCATTGCTGTTGTACCCTTGGGCAAGGTACTTAACAAGGTCAAGGTACTTGGACAAGGTACTCCACAACTGCCTCAGTAAATATCCAGTCGTATAAATGGATAAAATTGTAAGCTATGCAAGTTGCTCTAGATAAGAGCATCTGCTAAAGGACAGTCATGAAATGTAACTGACATCTGTTTTTATATTACGCTGGCTTTGCTGTTTTAAACATTAGCATTGCTTTCAGATGAGGCTTTTTGTAGACTTTTCAGTTGCACAACTTGTAAACTGACTTGAGGTAAATATTTATTATTGCACTCTGTTGATGATAAGAGCTATAACGTCTGCTACTGTTGTGATCCTGCCAATTGAAATGGTAAGCATGAAAACATCAAAGTGAAAGTTTTTTAGGCTTTCTCATTGCAAGCTCTGTTCCCTTCAAATTGATTTCCCCCTCTGAGAATTACGTGCCATAGAAGTCCTTTTACACTCATTGATTTTTATACTAACTTTTTCAAACATGTTGGTTTTACCATTTTACCATTTAGTGTTTCTATTGTATGATACAGCTATCGATGTTCTTTGTTGGCAACTGGTAAAAATGGCTAATAATAGCAAGCCTGTTAACTGCATAATGAGTAAAAGTTGTTATAAATTATATAATTGCAGCCCATGGCAGTAGACACAGTCTCAACGGGGGTGCAACACACAGCATGGGCCATAAACACCAGGAAGTGGTTACTGGATCCGAGCAGTGGGAGTCATTGCTGTCAGTCTAGTTCTCTGTCCACAGTCCCAGTCACTTCTTTTTCTCATCTGAAGAATATTCTGGGTATTGCTGTCATTTTCAAGTCCTTTTGTGGAAGGAATTCCAGTCCAGCTGCTTAATCTATAGTTCTATAACCCAATGTAGCTGGGAGTGTTGTGCTCTGAGGGTTCCAAACAGCGTAGAGGTTAAATGCTCTGTCAGATTGCATTTGGCTTATGCTAATTGACTTTTGGCTCACACCTCAACCCACAACGGCTCCTCCAGAGAAATGGGTAAAGACCGACCCAGCCCAAATTGGCATTCTACTCTCTGGGCAAAAGTTTGATGTCATCTTGGCTGGTTCTTTAAAATACTGGTTGCATGGTGGCAAACTTGCATATTTTAAACCTGCATATGTATTTCTACTTTTGTATTTATATGTAAATGTTTTTTTTTTTTTAAAGATGATAGTTAAAAATGACGGCAAATGACAAAATCTCAATGTTTTTGGGAAAACACATTTACTTTAATAAAACTTTAATCCAGAATTGTCACCAGCTGAAACCTTCCCTCGCCATTGCATGGAAAAAGGATCACTGCTGGCTGTTGAACCCTTGACATCACATATCTAAATATGGACACAAAAGCCAGCCCTGTGATCTGACCTGATCTGGTACTAGTTTATCTGCAAACACAGAATTCCCTGTGCATCTCATTTCTGAAGTGTGTTGTTTCTCAAGTTTGAAGGAGCAGCTTGGAACAGCGAAGGACTCCATCCATGGCAGGGAGCAATTGGCGGACGTTCTGGAGAAGCAGTTAACCAGCCTGGAGAGATCGCTGCACTTTCTTCAGCTCCGACTGGCCAAGTTACTGGCACGATGAGCGCAGCCAAGCCAGAATGGCAACTCCTAATGGATGCCAGCTCATACTCTGTATGTAATGCATGTCTGCCAAGCTGAAAGACAAGCATGAGAAAATGATTTCATGTAAAAAATGACCTATATATGCGCTTACCCATGTAGCTGCCCTCCACAGGGAAGTTCTCACTCAGGGTCCTAGCTACATATCACTTATAACTATACTTCTAACTTTCTCTCTAGCTTTCCAGAGATCCGCTCTCACAGTGTAATACAGGCTTGTACTGAAGTCATTGTAATAAAATCTATTTTTATACGCCCAGCCTGCAGTTGTGTTCCATAAAGGGGTTTCACATATTTTTAATAATCTTGTTAAAGGATTTAAACTACAGAGCAGTTGTTTAATTCACACTTGGTGTCATTGACAGAAAACATGGAAATTCTGAGTAACAGACATTTGGGCTGTTCATTCTCTGAAAACGAAGTGTTTGCTGCACACATGAATATGGCTTTATAAAGAAATGTATAAATCTTAAAATATAAATCGCTGGTCATTTTCTGGTTTCGTGCAACTGAACACTTTCCCCGATGTTTGTTTTTAAATACTGAAATTTTATTCAGAAAATGTAAAAATCATTGAAAAAGAAAAAAATAAGCAAACACAAGAGCTATGCACCACAACCCAGTTTATTCCTCATTACAAAACTAAACTATTGTACAAAAGACACTTTTAAAAGACAAATTTACTGAGGGCCAAGGCTGCTGAAATTCACATTTCTAGAAAAATTATTTACAACTACTTAAATATATTTCTCATTCCAAATAGAAACAGTGCATACCAGCAGCTACACTGTTGTGAAAGCTAATGAAGTTACCTTTGCACAAGCACAGGACTTCAGCACCATTGCAAATTACTGTAACAGGAACTGAGAGAAACTGTCATTTCTGACTCTGATTGGAAGCACTGATAAAACCATACTACCACTAAGAACTGGTCTCCACATTCAAACTTACAAACTCTGTTCATAACAAGTGGAAGATGTGGAATCTAGAATGGTGTCTAGCCTGCTCTTCTTAGTGGATCTCATCGGACTTGAAACCTGAATATCCCTTGAGTCCACAAAAACAGGTCATGCTGTTACTTCATTTTTACAACTTAAATACTGTCCTTTATCCATCATTACATTGTAGTTATGCTTTCCGCTTATTTTACCTTTCATCTTTGGTATTCATTCATTATATTTTCCTGTAATTTGCTTTGTGGCAATTCCAATGGAAAATTAGCTGTGTGAATCAGATTAAAAAATGCATCTCATCTTTACCCCCTTTCTTTAGTTTTGGGGATTGGGGAAGGTGTCATATGTTTAAATGCTACTGTCTACTGCCCAAAACATCCCATCCTAAAGCATAACTGAAAAAAGCCCGATTCAATGTACACATTTTAATTTTTCTTCAAGTACTGTGTAATAAAAATACCTAGAACTTAAATTAGGGCAGGCTCATCTGCTAAACTAAGGAAAAGAACAATACTAGCTGAGCATGAGAGAAAATATGTGCCTCTTCAAATAGTTAACTGATTTACTTGCATTCCCTCCTTCAAGACTCACAAATTGCTTAAAGTAAAGACATCCGAGCCAGTGCAGCTGTTTTCTAGACACCTGCTGTTGAGTAGTTTTCCAGCATGGTCTGGTTTCACTTTCCAGGAGACTGCAGCTCCTACACAGTCAAAAGTGAATGCAGAATTGCAAACAACTGACCATGTGCAGTTTAGTGTTAGCAACAGCTGTGTATATTGGTACCTATATACCCAGTTAAGGCAGGAACTCTGATGATACTGCTCTCCTGAAAGGCTGTATGGTGAACGTATTTACCTGAATGCCTTAATTCCTGATTGTGTGCATTGTAGGTTTCACTTAACCAGTAGCTACATTTCCCCTTTTTTAACTCAGCAAGGTCCTGTGTAGAAAGGCAGAGACTAAAGATCTGCATTCCTAAGCCCTAAGTGTTAACAAGTTACAGAGCATCAATGACAATACAGTGGTAACAAAATTACCTACACAGTCAGTAGTAAAGAGTGAGTGGTACTGTTCTTTGGCAGCTGGTGCATGGGTGGTCATGTTTGGTCAAAGAGGCCAGGAATGCTTTTCCTCCCCCCCTTTGTACCCAATGGTACTGACAGTGATTGATTCTCTTTTTTTTGTGCCGTGTGTATCAATCAGTGGTTAATCAATTCAGTCGACCAACAAATCATTTCATGTGACGGCGCAAAAAAACAAACAAACAAAAAAAAAACATAAAATGCTCTGCCATTACATATCAAGAGGCAATGCAGAACAGAGGAGAAAACCCTGAGGACAACACATGATTTGTCTAAAACCTGACAAACCAGTTTTGGAGCTGCGTTCATGTTCAGTGCTTTCAGGTCGAACTGATATAACCATGGTCACATAGTGGTTGTGCCGTGAAGACACGCAACGGGAGAGTGGAGGTTAATAGGAAATCTGAAACACTCCGCTCTCTCAGTGTCTGCCACTCTGGGTTAGTCATCGCCGTCTTCTTGCCTCTCCTCCAGCGACCTCAGGTAGTCTCTTGCCAAAATCTTTTTTGGCAGGATATCTGTAAGGGTACAATAACTGGGGAGCACATTAATGATACATTAAACCAACCCCACCGCCCCTAAAAGTCTTCACTATGACAAACACAAACCCTGTTTAGAAGTTAATAAACCATTTTTCCTGACTGTGTGTTTCACTGACTGCAGTAACAGCTGAAGGGGAACAGCAACGCATGTAACGTTGGGCACTGACTGCATAACATCAAGTTTTACATTGCAATGTGGTGGAATAAATCACTGATTCATATGATTGATAAATAGGGTCAAGTCATGCGTAAATTACAATCTATGAAAACCTATCAAATGGGATAACATGGGATACGTCGTTGCTAGAATTATAAACTGGTGCTTTGGAACCTTAAAAAATGGCTTTCGGATCACTGCTCAGTGAAACACCTGCCTGAGAGCCCAAGCTAACGTTACAAGCCATGTTCCTCGCCACACCGGTGACAGCCGTGTCATTAGCGAGCTACCTAGCAGCTAACACTATTTCGAGATGGGGCTAGGTGCGATCCATGGTGAACTGTTTTCCTTGCCTAGCGCTGTATCGTTAACCTGCAGTCGGTCACCTCGATGGCGTGGCAGTTACACTACAGCGGCAGCAAGTGTGAAAATGTTCTTCAAATAACCACGCAAACATCCCGTGTGGTGCTATCAGCAATCCAGCTTGCTAACTATTAGAAGCTGCGGCCTAAGACAGCTAAAGCTAACGAGGACATGGTGAGGTACAGAGGCCTAGCTTAACTAGTTTAGCATTTGGCGGGGCTTGAACCGCTGCAGTATCTTAGCTAAACACTTACCCGTGAGAAACTGAAAAGTCTCCGATTCCTCAGCAGCATTTGCTAGATCACTGTACGCCAGCGTGGTTTTCTCTTTACCAGAGCCGTTTTTGTAAGAACACTGCGCCAAGTGTTGGACAAAAAGTTCCTGCAAAGAGACGAAGACCAGCAAACCTCAGTAACAAATCGAGGTCATGTATTTTCCAACGCTTCAGTAACGTTAGCTCCTCTAAATGACGTTAGCCTGTAACTGAATTCAACTGGACTTATCTTTACCGTTGCTTTCGTTGTCAAGAAGAGAGCATCTTGGTTAATGCTGGAAACGTCCGGAGAACTTTTCATGATCAGTTTCACCCGTGACATAGGAAGCGAAATATTTTTGCTGTTTAATGTACTATTGGCATCAACTTTGTCACCCACATTGTTTCCCGACATCTTTCCACACACGGCTTGCTAACACAACACAAGCCTGTTGTTCAACGGAAGCTGCCCGTCACTTTTGAAACATGATTTCGTGAGAGCGGTGCTGATAGGGAATTGTAGTTTCATGGTTGGAGGCAGACGCCGCTCGTACTGCACTATGCCCAGTTTTGATGTTTACTTTGGTTAAAATTAGGATTAGGACTGAGAAATCTGGTCCTCCACCAACTTTCGGGCTGCCTCGAGCAGTTTCCGTGCAGTCATGTTGACGCGCTTCAGATCACAATTTTCTTACCTTATTTCAATGTATTAGGTTATCATAGAAACCACTCTGGAGGTCATTTTGAGTGACTAATTATGAAATAGCTTTGCAAAATAAAGCCAATGCATGAACAGATTAATCTAGGAATACAAGAACGATGAATGCCACTTAGTTTAGCAAATATTGATACAACTCCATACAATTGAAATGTACTCACCTTTTACACTTGTAAGCACCACGGTTCTGTAGCCTAATGATGAAGCCGGTGGTATTGATGGTGATGATAAAGATAATAATAATTAATATTGTTAAATTGAAATGCTTGCATATTATATATGATAACAAATTGTCCTATGTTCTTTATGTTCATGTTATGCTTCTGCATCTAAAGAGAAATCATCATTCACCAAGGTGACATTAATATAGGAGAAATGGGTTATACCACTACTAACTGAAAGCTGTTCAGATATCAATGGAAGAGGAACAGTAATATGTCCCTTGTAAAATAAAATAAAATAAAAAAAAAACTAAAAAAAAAAAAAAAAAACAGCCAAAAACAATGGACTCCAGCAATGAAAGGGCGTTGGTACAAGCTTAGCTTCCTTCCAAGTGGAAGAGGAACAGACAGTGATGGCAAGTCTATTAATCTGTCATTAATGGCCTGTCTCCCAGTTGTCCTTGACCAGCCTAGAGAACAGTTGATTTTCACTTGGCGACCAGGTATGTGGATGCACAGTTTGCATCATTCAGATGCATCAAGTCACAACATTTTAAATTATTACTAATTTATTTAGCAAATGCACTTGTTATTCAAAATAAGCTCCTCGGTGATGGTCAAGATTCACTGAAACACATATTAGAAAAGTGACAAGCTACAATCAGTGACACTGTAATGAGCACTGTAATAAGCCAGAAACAGTAATTGTATTATCATAAACATAATACATAACAGTCTTTCTAAAGCATAACATACCAGCATCACATTTTTGTGAACATGATCTTCTAAAATTATCTTTGAGGGAAACATTTACCTTAAAAAATTAATGATAACCAACCCTGACAAGAGCTGCAAAACTGTCCATGGGTGTCCCCTTCACAAAACACAATGACTGAACTAGATTCATTCAGAGAAGGTCAGAAAGGAACCAATAAGTAAAGCCATTTTGCATTAAGCTATATCTTTAATATTTGCAGCAAATGCGTATTTTAAAAGAAATTTCCCAATTTTAAAAGACACAGACATTTCTGACAATTATTGCGCTGTGGCTTCAACAATATATTCATTCATAAAAATGTGTTTTATTAATATTTTTTTTTTTTTACTGTTTCTAGTGCCATTCTCTCTTTTAGTGCAAGTGCCCCCGAATAAAAGACCTACAGAGGTCATTTGTTTCAGACTGGCAGACGGGATGAAATTAAATTGGCTGTGAGAGACAGGTTCAGAAAAAATTAGTCTGTTTTGTTGCTGGTGCGCTCGAATGTACGCAATAATTGCGTCAAACAGCAGGCGGGGAGCGCAACCAAATATCAGAGGTAAAAAAATTTGGCTCAATTATCTATGGTGATACAGTAAAACCCATATATTCCATATTTGGTTCATGTCATTACAAAATATGTTAAAATAAATCGCAGTTATATTAAATGAACTGATCACGGGTTTTCCCCGTGATAACATCCTCATAAATAGACGCGTAAAGAAACACTTCCCCCTTCTGAGATAGGACGGGCTATGAAGCAGGAAGTTGTCGCTGTCATTCAAGGAAATATTCCGGCTAGCCAGCAATTCAGGTCCTCCGTAAAAAAAACATTGGAAAGTGGACTTGTGAGTATGACAATATGTTTCGGCACAATTTGCAGACTGACAAAAAATAAGGCTGCAAAGCAGATGCGAGAAAGTATCTGATGTCTAGAGTATGGGGTAGATAGCAAACTAGCATTTATTTACAACAGCGGTGGCTAGCGCTAACTAGCACCAACACATTTAGCTGAAAAGCTGCTGTATAGTAGAAACAGCATTAGCGAGACCGAGCAGCCTAGCTAGTAAAGCTGTATATCCGTGAACATTAGGAGATACTGCAAATTACGATGCCAGCAAGCTGTGTATTGTTACGATGTTGGAATGCTTTTACTCTGACATACTGGGATGGATAACTGGTGGGTGAGATCGCTAGTTAGCTGACGAGACATTTCTTCTGCGACTGGGCTAGCCAGGATCGTCGCTAACTATTGTACAGTATCATCTAGTCAAAATATTGGAAACTACCTTGCTATTTATGGAGCAAGATAGGTTGCTATCTCTCTGATGTGCTCAGCGAGCTGTCTAGCTAGTTTCTCAGCTGTAAGGCTCGACGTAAATTCAGCATACATATTCACGCATGGCCATGCTTTTCAGTTGATTGGAGTTGATTTAATTTCTCTTTATTGTTGTGCAGCAATAACGTATCGCCCTGGACTATTTCATCATGGTGGTATTGGTGTGCAATTGCTAAGTTGTTACGAATAGCAAGTGACACCTGTATGCACGCAAGAATTGAATGTAACTCGCTCACTCAGCTGAATCGTGGCGTCGGAATTTTAAATGATGATGTCTTCGGTATTTTAAGTGACTCAATTCATTATTTCTATCAGTACGTGAAACACATTATGTTGAAGACGGAAGCCTTCGTCTAGCGAAGCGTGTGACAGTATAAGCTGTGCTATATTTCCGTGAGCGTCGTAGTTTTCTGACCGTGGGGTGTCTGCTACCAGAAGCCCCATTGAACACAAGTGTGTCACATCCTGCTAAGCAGTAGGAAGCAGTTGTGTGAAGTGGGGATTTTAAAAGGAGGCTCACAGATATATTGGCAGGAGTGCACTTAGTTATGTTGCACGTTGTTCCAGCATCAATTGGCGTTATGACGTAAAGTGCGGAGCAGGCTGTAAACGCAATGTTAATCCTCGGACATGCAACACTGTCTCTTTGGGTTTTTCTGGTGGAGTGCAATGGTAGTGGAGTCTCCTTTAGTTAAAACAAGGCTCAGAGAAGCCTGCAAAATGGAACACGGTTATACATGAGGTTATATGGCTGAATAGTAAGATAGACCATTGATAGACTGTTTGATGGTTTGGTTTGTTTCAGTGCTTTGCCAGTGGAGGTGCTACTTTGTTGGGGATATTGTAATGGCGGTGCTTCAGCCACAATAGATTAATGTGCAGTTTCTCAAAACGGGGTTCTCAGTCCTTACTGGGTGTGTGTTGTGGCCCCCTCTCCTCCAGGCCAAAGCCGCCTGAGCCATGAGTATCCCGGACTACATGCAGTGCGCCGAGGACCACCAGACTGTCCTGGTGGTGGTGCAGCCCGTGGGCATCGTGCCTGAGGACCAGTTCTTCCGCATCTACAAGCGCATCGCCAGCGTCAGCCAGGTTAGCGTGCGCGACTCGCAGCGGCTCCTGTACATCCGCTACCGGCACCACTACCCGCCGGAGAACAACGAGTGGGGTGACTTCCAGACGCACCGGAAGGTGGTGGGGCTGATTGCCGTGACGACGTGCGCCACGGCCAAGGAGTGGCCGCAGACAGCCGACCGCTTCCACGGGCAGAAGGAGGTGTTTGGCGCCACGCTCTACGACTCGCGCCTGCTGGTGTTCGGCCTGCAGGGGGAGATCGCCGAGCAGACGCGCACCGACGTGGCCTTCTACCCCGGCTTCGACCAGTGCGACGACGTGGAGAAGAGGGTGGAGGACTTTGTGGAGTCCATCTTCATCGTGCTGGAGTCCAAGAGGCTGGACCGGGCCACAGACAAGTCCGGGGACAAGATACCCCTGCTCTGCGTCCCCTTTGAAAAGAAGGACTTCGTGGGGCTGGACACAGACAGCAGGTGAGACCTTTTCTGCCGCAACGTGTCTCACGGTGGGGAAAAATTACGCTCTGAGCATTGCAACATCCCTGGCTCATTCTTTTTCTTGGTCTAATTCCATTACCACACAAATAATGCCTGTAATGCTCGATTTGTGCCAAGTGATCCAGTTCTTTGTATGTCAAAAGTTATTGAGTCTCTGGATTGTCGACCGTTGAAAGTGTTGCATGAGACTACCATTTGATAGAGGTTCTGAGTGTCAGTGAACTACTTTGTAAAGACCGTACTCATAGAATGGGAAAGTCACAAACCAGAACTTGAAGGATTCATGCCTGTGTCCAGAAAATTAGCTGAGTGTCTCAGATTTTTCTTTCACATGAAACAATAGCTTATTAACAGCACTAAAACCATCGCACAGAAGCAAATGTTTCTCTGTTTTATGTCTTGCAAAATGTCCATAACATTGCAGAGGTGGCAATGGCACTCCCAATGCGTAGCGGTTTGAGCCACTCCAGGTTTTACTATGAGGCAGTTGCCACAGGCAGCTTCTGCTCAGTGCACTGTCCTGCTCGTAGTAAAACCTGGAATGGCTCAAACCGCAAGGCATTGGGAGTGCTGTCTCCATCCCTGACACGGTTTGGCCTAAAAACCTCACCTGTTCTCTCCTGTCATTGTTTATGCTCAGTTCTTTTTTTGTTGATTTATCTTGCTTTATTTGTCTTTCTTCCTTTTTTTCTTTCATACTGTCCTGTGAGTTTGTTATTGGGTGTGAAAAGGTGAGCTGGAGCCCTGTACGTCGCTATAGTGACTCCCATCCCTGTCCATCAGCTTCTGCCCCTCCCCTCCTGCTCCCATACAAGAAGCCTCTGTGTCAGTGCTCAAGAGCCTCAGCTCAGTGCCAAAACGCATCGCTCTTCCTCGCGCTAAGAAACGTCAAATAGATTTTAGAATTGCCACCTTACTCAGTGAAAAATGCTCTTTTAATATTAAAGTATCGGGGAGGTTATGTACGGTTAATCCACAGACTTTGATTGTGTCTTGTTGAATGTGTTTTCAAAACTGGGAGCGTAGAGGATGCATTGCCCTCATCTTCAAAGTTAGTGCATTTATAATGAACACTCTGTTTGGAAATGAGAAACTTATTTTGTACTTCGGCCTTGATTTAGCACACAAGCGGAGCACAGCTGCAGGGTCATGCCGCTAAATTATACACAGCCTAAATCATGCTGACAGACCTCCATCTCGGGGAAATAAGTTCCGCATTTTGTTGAACCTAATATTTGCATAATAAGATTTATAATCCAGCTGTCATTTCAGTGACTGTGTCTCACATCGAAATCTGTCACGGCTCTGTGGTGATGATGATGATGATGATGATAATGATGGTGATTATTTATTGTTATTAGCTTTATATGCCCTCTCGTTGAAAATACGACATTCATTACACTGTTTATGATAAAGCACAAATTGAATGAGCACAGAACGTGTGATGAAAGAACTAAAGCGCTAAAGCACTACTACCCTGCTCTTTAAGGAGCAGTTCAGCCCCCGTCGAAGGAAATGAAGGTTTGCCAGACTGGACTGGTGGCTGAGCAGAGGAGGTAGCGATGGCTTGGAAAGGGTACCCCGTTGAGTAACCCGAAAACGGGAAGGTTAAGTGTCCTCTCCGATGCAGAACGCCGCTATGTTGACTCGTGGTACCTGGATTTCATACAGTAATTCATGGGCGATGCATTGCCACAGCTTGGCTTACCATTATTGCTATTGTCATAGCATGAATTTAATATGGCATCCATGTACTCTGCCGCCAAAATGGTGAGGGCATATTGGATCGGTCTATATTTCAGTAGGCTTTTGTGCGTCCTGAGTTACACTGCCCTGGTTTTGATTCTGGGATATTGCTGTGTTTCTTGAATTATTACTGATACAAAATGTCTTTGTAGAAATTGCCACTTAGGCTACAACTGCCACCCCAAATCATCTAAAACATAGTAAAACAAAAAACCTCAGTGGATGTTCGCTGTTTTGCACACATCCCTTGGCCACATAGCTTTGAACATCTGCTGCCATTAAATAGATGAGAAAAAAAGAACCTTGAAATGAGAAGCTGTAGTTGAGGGAACATCAGTCTGATCCCCCTGTAAGCTCTTACGCAAATCCCAGCAGGGTCAGTGAAAAGTAGACCTATGAGATCAGTGATGCTGTGCATGGTGGCGTGGAAGCAAAAGCAAATTACTTACTTTCGCTGTGTGATTAGTGTTGGATAAAACTTCTGGCAAAATTGCGTCTGAGTAATGCAACAAGTAAATGGAATCGATTATATAAATGGCACAAGAAACCATCTTTCGAAAAAGGACTGAAGAGAGTGTTTTGGCCCCAGGACTGTAATTGGTGTCGACTTTTAGGTTACTGTAGAGAACAAGTTAGTCTAGACTAAAAGCTAGCTGGAGTAGTGCTGAGTGATACTTCCTGTTAAACTATAATGATATTACATAACCCTTCACCGCTCAGAAAGTTTTACTTTGCATTGAAATTGTCCAGTTTCTTTTTGAATACTGAAATTTCGTACTCCGTGGCCAGTCCCGTTTTCAGTGGACTTGAATTCGTTTGGAAATTGAGTGACGAGGAGAATCCACCTTTTACCCCCACCGCTAACTCTACCTTCCTTTAATCAGGGCTTATGAAACGGTGTGGGTGACCGCGATCATCTCCCGTTTGGTTTTTCAGGGCTTTGCGTATGTGGTTAAAGCGGTGAGTGGGAGGACGCTTAACCTTCCCCTGCGCTGAGGCTTCAGCAGAGAGCCACAGAGGCCTTGCATGATAGGCTCCCCTCGTTTTAGCTCTCCAGATCAAACGCCTTTTGTTCCTCCTCCTTTTTAACCCTTTGTTTCCACACAAGATGTAGGGATAGAGAGAGGAGCTTTTGTTTGTGTTGTACTGGGGTGCCTGGGCTGTGCTTGTGCCATGTCATCCCTTAACCATTTGGCCAAGTGACCACGGCAGCAGACGGGCCAGGCCTCTGGCACCTTGTGACGTAAGAAGTGACACTATAGGGGAACTAGGAAAAAACGTGACATGGTCATATTTTTGCCTTTGCAGAAAAATAAAGCAGACAGGTAAGAGTGTCTTACATGTGATGTCCTGAAATTTTGTGAGGAGTTTTTTTTTTCTTAGTTCCCTTGTGATATAGCAGGAGGCTTCAGCCTTTTTATGTGAAGGAAACTCCTCACAGACAGCAAGAGGAGGTATTAAAGTGATAAGTGACAACACAGGATTCATTAAATGTTTTCTTTCTTTGTATATAGTTAATATTTGGGAGACTTTCTGAAAAATTGGCTCCGCCATCCAAGATATCCAAAGTCTTGAGATCGTCTGGCATCCCTTGACTTAAGTGACAGATTAGATTTGCAAATGACTTTTGATATCTTCGCTGAGAGTGTGAGCGTCTCACAATCCCTCCCCCACTAGTTATCCAAGACAAGAAAACCTTTAATGAATTTTGAATTTTTGCTGTAGTTCATCATGTAGTTCATGAGGAAGCTATTATCCACAATTTCAGATTTTGTCAGTTTTACGAATCATCTCAAGTTACGTCACAATGCCATCAGCATCCATTGGCAAGTTGGCTATATCACAGTATTTAACATTTATGCACTTGGCAGTTTATTTTTTTCTGGATTGTGCAGTGGATCCCCTTAAATTAAGCTCTAGCATCCCTAGGGGGTCCCCGAGGAAGCTCCTGAGGAAGTTTGTTCATAATAAAAAAATCTGTGCTTTTCTTTAATTTCTGGGAGACGCAAAGCAGTACTCATGCTTCCCCTGTTTTTAGTGAGAATAAAGGTGCAGTGGATGTTTGCGTCGGGCTAACGTGTCGTCCCCCCCCCCCTTCCCTGCCAGGCACTATAAGAAGCGCTGCCAGGGCCGCATGCGGAAGCACGTGGGGGACCTGTGCCTGCAGGCAGGCATGTTGCAGGACGCCCTCGTCCACTACCACATGGCCGTGGAGCTGCTGCGATCCGTCAACGACTTCCTGTGGCTCGGGGGTGAGTGGACCCGCTCTCTCCCATTGCCCCCAAAATAACTGACCCAGGAGCAGCTTAGTACACCTTGAATCCCGACCCCCAACCGGTGTGTTGGGGGGAAATTAAGCTGATCCTAGGTCAGTGCTTGGGGGTGCACTCTGGTTACCCATGGTTAGGTCAGTGCTGGTTGGGAGGTTGCTTGTCATAAATGGAATTTGGGAATGTTATGTTTAGGTGCTGAGCCAGGAATGCATAAGTCCAAACTGTTATTTTGAGAAGGAAGTCCCCTGCTATTCCAGGTGCAGATTGGTTACCCGCTGAAACGTGACCCTAAAACCGACAGGTCTCGTCTACCCTCAAGTGCTGGAGCTTCATATTGTTTAGTATGTGCATTATGAAGCCTTTGATATAAGGTTTTAGCAATAGCTAACTGTTGATCAGATGTGAGTACAACAGGAGACACAACAGCATTGTGCTAAAAGGGGAAGCTGTCAGAGCAGTCATCGCAGGTGACCGAATGCTCGCGGTTGGAAGTTGAGGATTATGCACTGGGCTGGTCCTGGAGGTCACGCCGCTGCATGTGTGAAACCAGCGCGGCTGAAACCAGATGGCTCTTTATTGCCTCGCAAACACGCGGTGATGAACTGCGGCTCCCGCCGAGAGCCCGGCTGATAATGTCTCTCCCAGCTTGTGTCCAGCGCGCTGACGGCCGTGTTTCCTGTCTCCAGCTGCTCTGGAGGGGCTGTGCTCGGCCTCGGTGATTTACCATTACCCAGGAGGCACGGCGGGCAGGACCGGGGGCCGCAAGCCCAGCATCGCGCAGGCGGCTGACGCCGGGAAGAGGCACCGTCCAGGTAACCCCACGGGTCCCTCCTCTGATGTCCCTGAAGCACTCAGATGAAGTTTTTGCTTGTGATAGGCAAAGTAACCCTTTTCATGCACGAAAGAACGAACAAAACGCAGCATTGAATCACAGTGTATTATACATCACTTCAGTTTTAAATTGTAAAGCCAATGTAGTTATGTTAAACTCAGTTAAGACTTCCTGCAGTGCATATCAACCCAAGGCCAATCTTTTTCAAACTCCAAGCTTTGGTACACCTAGTTCTGGCAGACTACAGATTTGATGTGAATATTTGCCATACTGTTTTCACATCAACAGGTTTATTATATGTCTGCTCATATTCCTACTGAATAGCCTGTTCATTTTGACATGCATTTCATGGAACACAAAATAAAAAACTAAATTTCAATTTATAAGGATATAGACACAGACACGTGCATTACCTTACCTACAAAAAACTAAGGCACATAGCTCTGTGTTTGAGATGCTGCTATGGACATTACTGTGTTTCTTATTTGTAACAACTGAAAGAACAGTTTTTTTCTATCCAGAGGCCATGAAAAGGTGTGGAATGATCCCCCTGGGTGATTGTGATTGGTGGGAATGGTGGCAAGGAGGAGGAGTCACTGTTGGACATGTGACCCAGCAAGCAAGCTTTGCTTAGCTTCCCAGCTTAGCTGCTTCTAATGTTTGTGCCTGGTCATCTCTCTAACCGCTCTCACTGAAACCACAGCCGATAACCCCTCAGCATAGCCTAGTAATGAAAAGTTAACATCATTTGTTGTTTCCTCATGGAAAAAAAGACCACATTCGCTTCTCTTGATCCCCCTTCAACAACAGAAAAAGATACGAACAAAATATTTTCTTGCAATGTCATTTGAAGTATTGCCAGTTTGAGAAAGGGGTTCTGTTACACAGAATCAGACTTTACCTTTTAAAGGCAATTTTAGTGGTTTTATCAGGTAGTCAAACCCAGGGAAAGTGCTCACATGGACTGAGCATGTAGCAGTAACCCTTGTCTGGATCTCATACTCATTTCTAAATATGTCAGCTGAACACAGAAATGGCATTCGTATGCTTGGCTTTTGCCAGAAAGCTCCCTTTTAAGCTCAAACACCCCTTATGCTAAATTTATCATTTTTATAATGATAATCTTAAAACTACCTTTTTGGGATTAATATCCCTGCAGCTGAAGTGCTCCCGCATAGCAGACTGGGCGGGCAAGGGCTTGTGGGCATTAGCATAGCGCTAGCAGATGTGGAGACCATTTGTTTGCTTTACTGCTGGAAATGGCTGCTCTGAGAGCAAGGCGCTAGCTGTCCCTCATAGCAGGACGAGGCCCCTTGTTGACTGGAGACCCTCTGAGGCTCACGTCGATAGGAAAACAAGCCTGGCGTGCGCCAGACCCCCTAACAGGAAACCGCACTTTCCCCTCTCTTTGTGTTTTCTCTGAGATTGGCATATGAAGGAGCATTTCCATGCTCTCTGTAGACACAAACTTTTTCTGAAGGGAAAAAAGATGTCTTTGATCTAAAAAAAAAAAAAAAAAGAATCAGACACAACAAACCGCCCTTCTATGCTTGGAGATAAACCTTAACAGTGCTTGTGGGCAGACTGACTGGAAAATCACTCCACTGAGAGCAAGGGCCAATTTCACAATGCACTGAAGTACTGTAATGTGACTCAATATATAAAGGAAAGCAGTGCAGTACATTGCATTTACATGCTGTTATTGGTCCCCAAAGGAGGGACACGCAGTCTGAGGTGACATTTAAAATTCCCCGGCTTTATTAGGTGCTGGAAGTGAAACAAAGTTTGTGTCTCACCAGAGCATTGAAATGGAGGGGACTAATATTGGCTACATTAACTGCGCTTTGAGCCGTGGAGTGAAACTGCATTCTCTCTCTCTCTGTAGGGGCACAGGAAGTTCTCATTGACCCAGGTACTGTATCCATTGGCTTGTAGCTGTAGCGATGCCTGTGTTTGCTTGTGGCCTTGTGTGTTTGTGCTTCGACCCACCCCCCCCGCTACGTAGTTTATAGTCCAAGTGACTACCTTTTCTAATGGACCAATTTTCTGGGTGTTTTCGGTTCAAAACTGATTGCACATCATCCAGTCAGCTCTGATAAACTGCAGTGGCTGTGTCAGAGCTGGTTGTGTTCCTGGCTGTCATTTTGTTACCTCCTTCTCTCAGGATCAAAACCCTTACTACTCTTCCAATCATGAACAGTGTTGGATTTTTTGTTTGTTTTCTTTCTCTCTTTTATTATTTTATTTTATCATCTTAAAGTGTGCATTTAATCTTTTATTAGGTCTGATGTGTATGATTTTTTTCTTGCAATAGTTGCAGTCTGTAATTCCCATTATCACCAGGTGGTGGCAGTGTGGTGACTGAAATGGGACTGCTGAAACGTTGCGGTGACTTATCTCACTTGTATAGCTGCTTTTTGGTTAATGGAAATGCATATAGGAATACATTTATAACTGTGGAAGAAGGTAATTAAAATTCTTCTATGAGTACCCTGGATGAATATTATATTAGTGTGATTATGAACACTTAATTTATACATACTTTTCCCAACCCTGTAAAGCAGGGTTTGCCTTTGACCACTTTAAGTTAACTTTTTTAAAAAAGGACAAATTTATGCGTTTGGTTTATACAGCGAGTAGCATGAATTCCCATCTGATTCCGCAAGATGGTATAGCGCTAGAGCTACACAGCTGATATGGACTCTAGAGCTGGAGCCAAGGGATGCATTTTTAAAAAGAAATTTGAACTTGAGTTAAATTAATATTGAAGTAGTTTCAGTTTTGCGTGAGTTGAAAACCGAACTGAAAGCCAACCCGCTGCAAAAGCTTTGATTACACCATACATTACTGTGGGGTTTTCAGTAACGGCAGAATTTTGCTTAAATCCTTTATTCACTTTTCAAAGGCTTGCAGCCCAAGCAAAAGAGTCCTAAGCTTTGAATGTGAACAAAGATGAGCAGCATAGGAACTTACAGCACTTGAACGTGATCCGGCTCTGCCTGCGTCTAATACAAGTGGAGGCAAGCTGTAAAAAGAGAAAATGGTTTATTTTTTAATGTTGTTTGTTCTCATACTGAAAGGTTTCTCACACACGCACGCATACACGCACCAAGATGCACACAAACCAGCTATTTCTGGGATGTACAGGAATATGTTTTCTTTCATCAGAAAGTGTGATGATTTTGTAAAAAAAACAAAAAAAAAAACAAAACAGAATTTCAAAGTTTGGTCGGCAGCACGGAGCTTTGTGCTGGCATCTTTCGTTTTACATCATCTTTAAGCCCCTGAATAACAGGAAACATCAAATCAGGCACGCTGTGCACCAAACTTTTTAGTGTCCTTAGATAGTTTCTCTGTTCTACCCTGCACAGGGGCGGGGATAGTGCTTCTGTCCAATACTTTGAGGGAAGGAATAGGACACATTAGAAACACTTTGAACCCGTTTGTCTTTGGATGCTGCTAACAGCATGGTAATGGAAGCTTTGCTGGAGCTCGGCAGACCCGAAACGACTTGGAGTCAGTTCCAAAGAGTACACCCCTTGGAAAAGTGCCTGTCCAGGGCAGGGCCTGCATTGTCTCTCTGCTCGACAAGCCCTCTCATCCTGGGCACCTTTCGTAGCTTACCGGTCACACATCATCCATGTGGCAGCTCGGATTAAGCTGCCTGCACTCATTTGGGAAGAGACCCTGCAGGTTAATTGTTTGCCAATAAGCCCAGTTCCATGCTGTCCTGTAATTTGTAGCAGAGCCACAGAGGGGCACTGTGTAGGGAAGTAGCATGTCCCTTTTTTGAAGCCTTTTTATTGATTAAGCAGAAAGCAAAACCGTTCCGTGGCCCGCTCTCTCCAAAGCCTAAAGGGCTGTCCACATTTAAAGCGATTCGCCCGTCGCTTTGTCGCTGACAGTTGGTCGCTAGTGGACATTCCAGGGTCTGGTTGCCTAGGTATCTCTCTTGTATATTTCCTACCCCAAATGTTTCTGAGTGAAACAAGCAGTAGCTGGCTAGTTCTGCAAGACCATAAATATATCACTAGTGTATGCATATGGGCAGAGCTACGCTTCAACAGTGACAATGCAGACCCACATTTAATTTCTTTTGGTTCACAGATGGTACAGTTTATAGATCAAAGCCGTAGTGGTAGGAACCAAAGTCCTGGACGTTGTCTCCTTGTGGTAAACGTTTGGGGAACTCAGTGTTGGCGTCATCTGTCAGTCAACAGTATCCTTCGTTCCCATTGGTCGCTGCCTCAGTCGTGTCGCCTCAAAGTTGAGATTAGTTTAGTTTAACTTCCCCCTTCCCTCCCACTTCGCGTCGCCAACTGTCATGTCACCTGACATCGCTGCAAGTCGCCGAATTTCATTAACATTCCATGGTCTGTCGTCGCTTAATCTCTTCCAGTGTGTACGGGGCTAAAGGAGCTGGCGTGGAGAGTCTGGCCAGTCTCTGCATCATCTGAGACTGCATTTCACTGGATCAAAAAAAAAAGATTCAGATCCAGACTGCCACCTGTTTTATGAGTCTTTTGGCTTTGCGTGGCAGTCGCGTGAAACGAACGCTCTAACCCCCAAAGCCGCGTTATTGGCATGCCCTGTTATTTTGTGCTGCCAAACGAGCTGGAATAGCTTCGTTATTCCAAACAAAGTCTCAGTGTTGTGAATTTCCGTCCTGGGACGTGCGGGGTAAATAACATCTCCTCTGACGATTTCAAGCAAACAAACAAGGCGGGTCCCGCGGGGCCGCTCCACTGGCGGGCGGCGTTTTTCGAGTTTGGGTTTTTACATCGCAGTTGGTGGCAGCTTGTTGTCTCTACACGGCCCCCGCTCTCAGCACGAGATCCCTCCCCCCGCCGCACCGTGACCCTGTGGCGTTCCCTGCTCGGTGGCTGTCGTCCTTAAACGCGTCACTGTGCTGGCCTGGACTGACCCTGACCTCTCCTCCCAGTGACGCGAGATGGTTTCCTTTCAAAGGGAAGAAAACATTCCGTGCAGAACGTTGAGGGGGAGCTACCCAGCGCTGAATAAGTTAATTCTGGCACTAAGAAACAAAATGTACGATCCATACTCCCCAGGCCTACCTGTTGGCCTACCACCATGACGAAAATCATTTGAGCCACTCCGTCACAAAGACAGACATTCCAAGAAAGCCATAAACTCCTTACAGTAGGCAAATACTGGTTTGGTACCTGCATCAGGCACAATGAGTTTTCTGCTAATTTTTCTTATTGGACCTAGACCTACTGCTAACAGTATCACTCGACAATGGCTGATTTGATTTGTAAGTTATTTTACTCTTAGCTGCATTACAAAGTATGTCTAACAGAGTAGGGGTCAATTCCATTTCAGTTCGGTTAATTCGGGACAAATGTTCAAATTCAATTCTTTAATTGAAAAATCCTCATAAAAAACAATGCTCAATACGCAATTCATTTCATTCTGAATTCAATTCATTCTGAATCAGTTCATTCCCATGATTGACTGCACTGAAATAGAACTGACCTCAAATCTAATGTCCAAGCAGTGACGTGGAATCCCTCAGCCCATTCAAACAGCAGTAAAGCCCTTGAAACCGACCAGACTTTGCTGCAGGTATCTGAAATCCCAAGCGGTGCACTCACTCCCTTACCTCAGTGAGGCCACAGCTCCCAGGGCCGGTCTGTGGTGCATGGCAGCCAGGATGGTGCCGCTGGGTCGTGGATGTTTGTGCGCTCAGACAGGCAAAGCGCCGTCCTGCTTGTGGCTGTGGCATGAGCTACAGTGTGACATGTACAACGCGGACACGGGCGCGTGTGATATTTTAGGGTCGTTATGACGACCGCACAGCTCCTGTGGTCTTGGTTCTGTTTCACGCCGTGGGCCGTGTGCATGGTTCTCCCCCCCCTGTGCAGCATGCCTGAGAGGTCCGGGCTCCGTTCGCCCCGCCGTTCCTCTCCTTTCCTCTCCGCGGCGCGCTAACGCGGGCGCTAACGCCGGCTCTGCTCTCTGTGAGTGCAGGTGCGCTCACCACCAACGGGATCAGCGCCGACACCAGCAGCGAGATCGGCCGCGCCAAGAACTGCCTGAGCCCCGAGGACATCATCGAGAAGTACAAGGAGGCCATCTCCTACTACGGCAAGGTACGGCGCCCCTGTGTGTGCATGTGAGTGTGCGTGTGAGGTCACAGAGAGGGGCCCTCTGCTACACCAAGGTACTGTGCCCATGCAGATGCATGTGTGCATGTTGTGTGTGTGTGTGCACAGTCACACTAGCGCTGTGTGCTTCCGTGTGTAAGTGTGTATGTCTGCGAGGGCTGTCAACAGCACAATATGACTATTTTTAGAGTGTTTTTGGCCGAGTTAGGACTGGAGAAACCTGATTGGATTTATTTGATCAGATCAATTAATGAAGGGTCTGACTCATAAAAAAAGATCAAGACATTTTCTTGTCGTTGCAAAGTTTTATTTGAAATCTACCAGTGTGACTCTGGTATGTTAGTATTACTGAGGAAAACCTCTTTGTGAAGCTGTTTCTTAATGTGTGTATGAAAATTTAGAAGTACACAGTAGAGACAGAAAAACACAGGAGCAAAAAGCTTCATTTAAATTGTAAGTGCTTTCTCGTTAAAAAGTGGCTGAATATTAATGAAGGTCATATTTATTCAAAGCTAATATTTGGATTCTGTTGACTATAATTAACATCTCAGCTGTTGTTAGTGGCTCTATTAGTGTTTTATTGAAGATGCAAAATATCGAGATTAGACAGACACAAAGCTGTTTTTTAATTGCAGAAACAAGTTGTACTGGGTCTAAAGCTGCAGTTGGCTTCTCTGCATTCTATCTTTCCACCACCAGGGGTCTCTGCAGCCTTCATAGTGAAAGTAATTAGCCAGATGATCTCATCAAAGTGTGGGAGTAATTAGAGTGAAACTGAAATGAAAACCAGTTAGGACAAATCTCTTAACGTCTCTTAAGCAATATATATCAGGACTGTCTAGAATGCTGTCTATATCAGGGAATGAAGGCTGTCAAAGCTTAGGCAGAAATTACTTTGAATGGTCGTGCAGAAAAGTATGTGCCAGGGCTGAAAGGTTGAATATATTTTGCGCAGTTTACAGCTCGAGTCTGCATCACTTTAGCAAAGCTCCGAACGCCACATTAAGGGTAATTTCTGATGCGCAAACCCAGAAAACGAACGAAAACAACTACTGTCTCATCGACGCGTTCCTAAGCGTGGACCCGTCCTCGGAGAGCGACGATCGCCCCGAACAGCGGCGCTTTTTTTTTTTTTAAACAAACTGCGTAGTTAACGGGGCAAACCTCTATGGAGCTGTCAGCTGAGGGGAAGAGTGTGTACCGAGACTGGCTGCTTCCCAATGAAAAGGAAAGCGCAGACACTCGGTGTCCCAGGAAAGTGCGCACGCAGATTCAGACGAGCACAGAGACACCCCCCACATCAGCATGCCACGCAAGTTCTGTTTGCGTTACGGCTAAACGAGCTCGCTGTTCTACACTCTGAGCTGGCGCGGCTGCCCTGCATCACCCTCTGTGTCAGCTTGGGAGGCCATTGCTACCGTCATGAGCAGGGCGTAGGCAATTAGCGGTGCTTACCAGAAGTACGCACAATCAACGCGGCCAAGTCACGCAAACAAATACATGCATAATGTAATTGGGAATGAACATCGGTTCAAAGGCTTTTAGATTGGCTACGATCCTTGTATGTCAGCTCTACCACTTAGTAATGCAGGGAGACGAGGTTGGAAAGGGTCAGACACTGCAGGCTTGTCAAAACAGGTTCAAGCAGATTTATCTTAACCATGAGAAACAGGTTAGTATTAAAATATATGAATGTTAAGTTCTGCTAATTTTTTTTTAAAGAATGTAATAAGAACCAATCCTTTGGGGTTGGGATTTGTCACTTGTTTTCCCAAAGGATATCTCAACAAATGGGTTATAAGTCTTGCAGTTTAGAGACTTTACTCTGCCTAACTGACAGTTTTGTTTAAGCAAAGCACTTTAAAGATGTGTGTTGCGACTTTTGCAGATGGTCCCATAGGGGCAAAACATGCCCTCCACAAGATCAATCCACCCGTTTCCTCCATATTCGAGTCAAGTGTTGGCTCACTGAGCCTCCTCTTCTCCTTTCAGCCATGTTTGCTTTTATGCCCCAGCAGTTCTAACACACTGTCCCCACTGCACACTCTCAGAGAGCAATCTTATTGGCTAGCTGTCAAGCACAAACCAATAGGGCGTGACACATTATAGGGCCCCGTGAGAAAAGCGAATCTATTTTTGCTTTTTTTTTTTTTTTCACCGCCTGTTCGAAATGAACCGAGCGATTTCTGGCTGTGCCTTCGCCGCTGACATTTTGTGCTGGACCTGTGACCCCCACAGCAAAGTCTCAGCCGCGTGGATGCTCTTCTTGCAGGGTGAGCCCCGTATCAAGGGCTTGCAGCGATGGTGTCGCAAGCTCTGTTAGCGAATGCAGTTCACAAGACCTGCGACGAGCTCCTCTGCCACCTCCCAATGCCTTGAGCACCCAAAGGGGACTCTCCCCCTCGGGCGGAGTCACACGGGAGAAGCCCAGAGGGGTAGACACAGGCCACAATTTGGATCTGATGAAGCGGGTTTAAGCACCCGGCTCATACACGCACCTTAAGAGTGACGACGTGAAGCTCCCTCCCAATCTCACTGAAACCGATGCGGGTCGTCTGTGGTCAGCAGATCTGTAGAGATGCTGAAGTCAGTACGCTTTCATCAGACACAGTGTTTGCACTGCGAAAACAATCAGAGGAGGAGCGTGTTAATCAATTGACAATGCTTATATTTAATAGCTGCATTTAATACAGACCTACTGATACAGCTCTGTATTAAATGTGTGCCTGAATGACTATTCAATTTTTCTTGGTCACGCTTTAATTTAATGGCCTATTTATACTGCGGGGAAAGCTAATAACTGCATTGCAAGCGATTAATTCAATATTCTACTTATTTATTTCATTTAACCGTTACTTAACCTTGCAGGTCAACTGAGAACTTGTTTCTCCTCGACAGTGAAGGCTGCCCCCTAGTGGCCCATGGGCACCACTTCCAGTAGCACCCTGGTTTTCTCTAGGAGCTCTCCTAGCCAGTACTCACTAATCCCAGCCACTCTGAGGCTCAGACATCAGGCAGCAGAAAGCGGCATGGTGGTAACACTACTGAGAGAGATGGCTGAAATTGAACACATGTAGCAAACACATTGTGAACAAGAATCAAGTTAGTTTTAAATGATGTGATCCTCATTCAGAAATCAATGTGTTGATAGTGTAATTCATATTTGGATTTCTTGTTTTAAACGAATGTTATTTTTATATTAATTGTTAATTAATGATATCCACGAAAGTTGCAAGGTACAGAGGCTGCATGCTACTTGGCAATCTAACCTGTAACGTTTTGGCTATAAGCCCAGTTCCTAAGCCACTGCACCGCACTGCCAGCCTGGTGTTCGGTATGCCTGAGAGGCTTTCACCCCAATAAAGCGTTATGCCAGAGGTGCCCACTGCTGTATGGATAAAGAGGAAAAATGGTAAGGCCTCTTCCCCCCCCAGAACAAGGCCTCCTCCCTGACATTTACTTGGCTGTCATTGAAGCTCTCTCCCCTGATGCAATTAAGCGTCTTAAAGCATGCGTCATGCGCTTCCAGGGAAGAGGGAATTATGTCACCTCTGTCACGTGACACGGATCGGGGGGAAAGGCAGAGGAAAGCGTTCGCCGGCGGGTCAGCGCTTCCACATCTGACCCACAGGGGGCAGTGTTTGCCTTCGGTATGAGCCTCTGTAGCTGTGAGTGAGCAGGAGAGGAGCGCGTTTGGGAGCTTTGCAGCTGATCTCAAAGCAAAAAAAAAAAAACAGGTTGTACAGAGGCAAGACATGAGCTCCGGGCGCAGATAAAGCCACTTGTAAAGCGCAAACATCTCTCGTTGTGACCGTCTTTGTTTCAGGACTAAAAGGCCCTGCTAATTATTTCTGCTTACGCGGCGCTTCGGATCTTTCTCGCTGTGACATTTAAAGCAAGCAAACGGCAGCCTGACCGCGCCACGCCGTCCGTACTCGCGGGCGCGTGTGGTGACGTGCGCACGCGCCCCCAATGAAAGTACCAGAAATCGAGCTGCTCGGCGCGGAGACGTCGGCCCGTGGCGAGCGCGCTTGTGCGAGAGCTCACAGAGGCACAACACGCATCAAGCCGGCGCAACAACAGACAGGGGAGAAGGGCTGGCCTTTGCAACTAATTGCCTGCTTTACATGCACGTCGCGTCCAGACTCTTTCACCTCTAACTAGTTCATGCCATTTCAAATTACACCCTTGATACAGGGGCAATTTGATAGTAATTGGATTTAATTAGGAAGATACTGGTAGTTTTAATGGTTTCGGGCCTGGTTCTGCAATTCTGTCGATTCCATTGTTTTTGCTCGGCCCTAATAGCTATGCTTTTGAAGCTTATTCCGATGTGAATGGTATTTACAAATTTCCAAGTTGTTTTGATGCGTTCGGTCCGGTGTGGGTGTCCATGCGAAGCTTGGGCTGTTGGGCGTGGTAGTGAAGAAATTTGTATGGAGATGTTTTCCATGTTTTTAAATGATTGCCTAAGGTTGACAATAATTTTCGGGACATTGAAAATCCGTAACTGCAAACTGTACAGACTGTCAATGGCTGAATAGTATTTTGCAACCTTGTCTCTTGAGCCCCGAAGACTAACTTGTTCCCGAGGATGCAGCTATTAAATGAAATGACTCTTTCATAACCTTTCACCTACTTAAGAGCATAACTATGGATGTTTCTAAACATGGAGAGTGTGCTGGGTAGTAGAGGGCCTGCACTTGGGGTGTGGAGAGCCTGTCTTGTTTTGGGAGCTAGGGATGTCCCCTCTCTCACTGGCCATGAGTGACAAGGGAATCCTACTGTGTGAGAGAGGAGCGGATTGGTCACCTAAAGAAGGTTCTGAACTGCAGTTCTGGTTTCGACCTAATGTATTGGCTGCAGAAAGCCAGTCACTGCACCACTGCGTGCAGTGAAAGCTGAAAATTCATCTCTTCAAGCTGTATCTGTAGTCTACCTTCCTCTCTATCTATCTCTATCTATCATATCTATCCCTATTTTCTATTAAAAAGGCACTACATTAGTTTAGCACTTAACTCAGTATCTTCCTGACCTCTTGTAATACTTCTTGCTACCTTCTCTTAGCATAGTGATGCACTTATTTGGAAGTCACTCTGGGTAAGAGCGTCTGCTAAATGACGTAATGTAATGTAACTACAGGCTGCCACCCCTGCTAGATCAAATACCAAGGTCAGACGCTGTGGTTTTATATGGGGCTTTTATATGAGGCTTGCTGCAACGCCCCCCCACTGACTCCCTCCTCTGCTCTATGTTTCCCAGTACAAGAACGCCGGCGTGATCGAGCTGGAAGCCTGCGTCAAGGCGGTGCGCGTGCTGGCCATCCAGAAGAGGGCCATGGAGGCCTCTGAGTTCCTGCAGAACGCCGTCTACATCAACCTGGGCCAGGTAACCCCGACGGCCGGCCACAGCGCCACCTGCAGGCTCCACACAAGAGCTGCGGAACAGTCTGGAAACTCAAAATATCAGAACAACGCCCAAGTCAGTTTTAACAGTGGTTAAGTTTAGAAGTGATGTCTTGTAATGACAACCTGAATGGGTGTTTGAAAATGAAGCCAAGCGCTGTCGCTTTGATGAATACTGAGAATGTGTGGGGTCCCACATTTAGTGTGCTACAGTATGTTCAAACAAAGTGCACCTCTCCACTGAAAAGCTGCCTAGGGCTCTGTTCAGTTACGGATAAAAAGTCAGTAGTTGGGCATATGTAATATAAGCTTGAAATGAATGGCAGGTTTTCAGGTAGAAATAAAACAAGCCAAAGTGAAATATGTAGTTGCGCTCATGAAGCACGCAGTATTTGAAGAAGTCTTGCAGGCTTACTTGATGAATGCATGTTACATCCAGCTGAGCAGTGAAGGAGGGGTCATTCTGCAGATGCCATCAGAGCATGATCCTAAAGATAAAGCATGCTCCCTGGTTATATGTATGTGTATTTAATGTGAGTGTGTGTTTTTGTGTGTTTGTCTGTGTGTGTGTATGAGTGTGAGAGTGTGAGAGTGTGTGTGTGTGTGAGAGAAGTGGCAGCCACTGGCTGGGTAAGCAGGCAGGGGAGTGCTCTGCGCTGTCAGTCCCCTGTGTTGCTGTCCCTGAAGGGCGGCCAAGCTGTGAGACAGAGCTGCTCTGCACCTGTGTGTGGGAGGAGCCATCAGCAGGCCTTAGCCACACACACACACACACACACACACTGCTCACACTGCTCACACACCAGCACACATACACATAAACCAGATAATCTCACGCATATACAGACACAAGCACACACACACACACACACACACACACACACACACACACACACACACACACACACACACACACACTGCTCACACTGCTCACACACCAGCACACAAGCACATAAACCAGATGAACACATGCATACATACACCATAAATACACACACATAGAGACGTATACACTCACAGACACACACTCATACACAGCCTGGAACACGAGTACATGCTTGTCTGTGCTTACCAGTCACAGCCCACACCCAATGCCACAGCTCACATCAAGAGTCTGACCTTCACTTTTGCACTTCTTGCTTGTCTTTTATTGGCTGACTATACAGCTGGGCATTAAAGCAGCTTAGGGCTACAACAGTGGCGCCTCGCTGGGAATCGAACCTTAAACCTTCCAGTCACCAGCCGCACGCCACAGTGCCATCCCTTGTCGTTGACAGGAGCGTACCTTCTTCACTCTCCCAGCACCTGGTGCATTAGCATTTACATTTTGCTAACATTATGAACAAATCGAGAACCACGTCGCCGTGACATCTCGGCCTTGGTTTTGCCCTCAGCTTGCAGTTTAGCCGGCGTGGCGCGCAGCAGATGTACCAACACTTCAGCTGCGTGCCAAACCAGCCGGCCTGGGATGACCCCCGCGGTCTGCGCCCCCCTGCTGACTGCGCAGCGGAAGCCTTTTGTTTTGGTGGGGTGGAGAGCGTGCTGCCTACTGGGCCTCAGTGTGTGCCCCCCTCCAGGATTAATTAGGGAGAGCTGTGTAGGAGAAGCGGGCTGGAAACTGGCAGAGTGGTGGGAATGGAGGCGCTAGGAGAGTTAGCACAATAGCGTTTTTGAAGTGCTCCGTTAATGCGTTTTTTTTTTTTTTTTTTCTTTCTCAGGTGCATTGGCAGGTATCGGTGGGTCTCCGCTGTTTTCGTGGAGAGCCTATTGTAGGTGTAATTAAACCCAAATATTAAACATTCTGCACCCTCCGGATTTGGCTTTTGAAGGCAGGCTTTGAAAAGTTCATCCAAATTTTAATAATGTTTTTTTCATTAATATTGTTTCGTTATTATTTTGCCGAGGCCAGTTTTTTCCGTTTTCACAGCAGAAATGAAATGACAAGTTTAGTGTTGTACTGCATTATTGTAACTTTGATTATTTTTACAACTACCAGTATCTGTGGGCCTTCAACTTGTGATAGACTGAAAATTTTGTCTTAAGACACAATTTTTTGCTGCCTATATATTATATAATTTTACTTTATGTATCACAATGTCTGAAGGCTATGAGGATAGATTGAATTGCTCCTCTAGGTCAAAAGGGAAGAAAAAAATCTAAAAACTAAAAACTACCAGAAGCTGTAGGCGGTAATGGGTTGTCATGTTTTATATGTAGAAATATTAAATTCAAGTCATTTTCAAGCTGGCAAAACAAAGGCCCATCTGTGGGAAGTCTCAGGCGAATTCTTTATGCGAATAATATGCCAATGTTTAGGTGGGAATCGCGTCCTAGTCAAGCAATAGCGCAGCATTTGATTAGCACCAAACTGCTCTTTTAGGAGAAGGTATAATTAAGGCTTTATTAACACAAAAGCTGACGTCCCAGGAACGGCTCGACATTTTGTGATTCCCGTGCTCGCGGCGTGTGCTGTGTGTGTGTACACGCTGTGTGCGCGCGTGCGTGTGTGTAGGTGCACCGGGGGCGCGTGCAGCTGGCTCTGCGGAGTGTGTAATAATGGCCATTACCGCCGCAGACGGCGTTTTGCGCCCGCTAGCTTGAGCGGCCGCACCGATGCTAGCTTAAGGAAAGCTCCCAGCGTCCCAGAGCAGCGAAACTTCCGAAAGACGAATATTATTTTCATTTTTAGCCGTTCTCCTTATCATTATTTTTCTCAGAACAATCTCCCGTGAAGTCTGTAGGGGCCGTGCAGTCGGCTGAGGTGCGCTGCTATGGCTGTTTCTGTGATCGTACACTCTCTGTGTGGGGAGTTATGTCGCCTGAGAGGAATGTGAGATTCAATTCACACAGATAACTATAGTAATTCATATGATAGAATTGCCTCTCCAGGAAGCTGCCTGAATTATCCAAGTTGCTAATATGCTTGTGAATTTACTACTGTAAATAAAAAAATAAAAAATGATTGCAACATGCTGTTGAAAACTGGCTAATCTACATGAGTTGTGCTAAAGATTCAATGTGATAAATGGTTTTATTTGTATTCAGTATCACCAAGGTGAAACATGTATTATTAACTGTATTATTAATAAGACTGTATCCTCCACTGGATGATGAGGTCACATCATTCAGCAGAGATTGCACGTTAATTTCAGACCAAGAGAGAGGAGGGATGTTACATAAAGGCCCAATTAGAGTTAAAAATGTCTGCTCTTTGTGTGATTATTGTCAATATTATGTCATTCAGCTTTACAGATGTGTCTGAGTAAGACATGATTAAGGCCTAGTGATTTTCCTGTAATTTGCGAGTGGTTGTGTGTTGATATGGGAAGCTTCAGAGCTGAAATGCAGGGGAAATTGCAAACAGGGGTGGTTATGGGGGTAAAAAGCAGCCTACTTTCTGAGACAAAGCCTTCACAGATGCTCCAGTTCTGAGCATCACAGCTCCTTATAACTGCTACTAAAAACCACCACAGAGTATTTCGAGAACTGCAGTGTTGTAACTCATATTATGTTCTCCCTGTGTGTGTTTCAGTGCATTACTCAGTAATATTTCAGTGAAAGATGCTGATCATCCAGTTTCATGAAGAATAAGTTATAATTACACAAGTATAATATGAGGAAAAAGGCACACTTTCCCTGTTGCTTCTGCCTTGTCCTCTCGCTTACTGCTTATAAGTTACTGTGCTCTCAGGGCAGCCATTATGAAAGAAATGCTAATTGAAATGTTCCTTTGCTGCCATTACCTTTCCAATTGCTTACAGCACTTTCCAAGTTGGCGGGATGTAACTGCAGAAGTGAGTGTAACTTCTCTTGCATTAGCAATTTCAGAGACGGACTTTTGAGCGCAGGCCGTCATGTGCTTTGCTCCCCCCAGCTGTCCGAAGAGGAGAAGATCCAGCGCTACAGCATCCTGTCCGAGCTCTACGAGCTGATCGGCTTCCACCGCAAGTCCGCCTTCTTCAAGCGCGTGGCGGCCATGCAGTGCGTGGCTCCGACCATCCCCGAGCCCGGCTGGAGAGCCTGTTACAAGCTGCTGCTGGAGACCCTGCCCGGCTACAGCCTGTCCCTGGACCCCAAGGACTTCTGCAAAGGTAACACTCCCCTCCCGAATCGCCTGCGTCAACACCCCACAGTTTACCCATTCCTCACTTAAACCACCTGGGCCCCAAGTTCCAATGACGCTGGAACAAAAAAAGTGCCAGATTTTTAAATATGTCTTAAACGTGTTCTTTTTTTAATCCTTTAATCCTAATGTTGTATGTGCAAATGTACAGCTGGCGGAACATCAACCAATGTCACGTGTCTTTGCTTTGAACCATTTATGGTTCTGTGTCCTTTATTCCTTTTTCAGAACCACATTTTCAGCAATTCAAAAGTCCATTTCATCTTAATAAATATAAATTGTTTAGAAGCAATATGCAGCTATTCATGTAACCCTTTCTTTGATAATGCTTTTCATGCAGAGGCTGGCAGAAATGATTGCTGGAAACGTCCAAGCTCAGCATCTGTGCAGTCTGTTTCTGTGTGCTGGGGTGCTGTGTGATGTTAGATGCACTAGAGGTAGACGCCTAATTGCTTGTGCACCTGGTAATTAACAGGGCCGCCAGCTGTCTCCTTCCAAGCATTCGGCGTCTAAAACAAGTAACGCCGTTCAGCAAACATTTTCAAAGAAAATGGACTAAATGGACATAAGTCTCCATAATGGAGAGCCAGTTTCACATGCGGAATTTGTAGCGCACCGCGTTTTTGTTACTGGATTATGGTTTTGAAGAGGCATCTTCAAGAGTGAGGTGCATCCAGAGCACCACTTCACCCGAAAACCGCGATCGATGCAAAACCCGACCCAGGTTTTCAAACATGCAGAGCGTGGAGTGTGGGGGCCCCGGCAGGCACTCGACCCCCCACTTCACGCAGTCCACTTAACAGCGGGTTCTTAAAAACATCATACGATAAAACAAAGACTGCCGGTTCAAACATCCCCCCCCTTCGTTGCGCTGAGAGGTAGAAACCGGCAGGAGTTTTTCTGCGCCATGGTCCTTGACCTCGTAGCCCACTTCTCAACAGATGGGGCTTTGAGAAGGAGAGAAACGTTTTGGTAGCTGGAATCAAGATTTATAAGCGCTGTCCAGAACGCCGCTTCTATTCTCCGCTCTGCTCCGCGGTGCCGCGGCGTCGGGAAGGGAAGGAATGGAGCCGGGTATCGATTATCCTTTTCTTCTGTCTTCCCCTCCCCACAGAACAAAGCCGAGCGGAGGAGCACCGCTTCTTAGTCTTTAGTGAGGCAATTTACCTTTCCGTCTGCTTCCTCACCTGCTTCCTCAGAGCGGGGCCTGGCCCACACCGGCCTGGTTAGGCTGTGTTCTTTCAGCTCCGAAAGTTTGACTTTATTTATCACCCGAGCAGACAGGCTCACTTCCTGCTCGGCAGAGCTTCACATACTTTTTCTTGTGTTTGTCCCAGCAGAGTGTAAAACTTCTCTGTGGATGAAAGGATACGTAGCTAATATGAAATATTTGTATTTGTTTACCATGAAAGAAGGATGTGTTTGTCCTTGCTATTCAATGCTGGTGCACTTTGAAGACCGTATGTATTGTACGTTGATTCGAGTGTGGCGTTTGCACGCATGTTCGTTCATCTTGAAAGGTGTGGTTCACTCTTGAGGTGTAAAAGGTTGCTTTGCACCAGAGTATGGGCCAGCAAGTGGTGTCTGGGTTCGCACCTACCAGGGAGGGAATCGCGGCGGGGAGGGTGCCCTGGAGGGTCTCTGCTGGTGTGGAAAGCCATTATATCGCCTCACTTTTGGTTGATATTGAGAGTTCCATCTCAGTTAAGCATTTCTAAAATAGGTCTTTCATTTAAGGCACTCTGATGCAGGCTCTCTCTCCAAGCATTGCTGTGCACCGTCAAGCTTTCCTCACTTTAAATAAAGACCAGTTTCCCTATTTTTATATAAGCTAAATTAGTAACAGATCTGCAGTCAGTGTTTCCAGCAAGGAATAAGGCTAAAGATTCAAATGTTTCAGCATGCAGTGCTTTTTCTTGCCGGTGTAATGATGTGATTCTCATGGCAACCTTTATATACCTAACTCTGAAGCATCACCACAGGAGTGCAGTTCTATTTTCAGCAAGGCTATTAATGGGATTCTGACTTGTCGGAGCAAATCCAAACTGTGTGTTAGAGTTATTAAAAGGGAGAAATTAATGTGAAATCCACTTTTGTTACAAATACTCATACTATGCTATACTATATTATACAATACTATAGGCTCTAATTTAATTTGATTGATTTGTGCATTGACTGACAGGTTTGAAGCCATTATCACCCTTGATAAGGGTGATATTTCCTAATAAAATATCTCTAAAAAGATTCCTATTGTCAAAGTGCATCCAGCTGTTCTGGGAAGGTTGACTTTTACACAGTGCTTAGACTTCATTAACACGCTTTTTTCCATCCATCTTCAGTTACAGCTTTCTGTGTTCCAATATCCAGTATTAACAGCATGCAAGCATTAGTATTGGAACTAACATTGCTTGCGTGGTTAGTGATATTTTTTCCTCATCTTTCTCATCTCACTTTCTCACCTGCATGAAGAACCAGCCAAATGAGACATGACACATTATAGGTATCAAGCCGCACGTTAATTCACAAAAGAGAGTGATGATTTTTATCTGAATTGCGACAGAGTGCATTTTTGATTTAATTCACTACAGCTCAGTCTGGCACTTGGATTTGATAACGGTATGATTTGAACAAAATATCTCTGCAAGGTGACAGTAATCTCATTTATTCAAGGACCGTTATAGGTGTTGTAAGTGTAGGTGAGGAAAAACAAATGTCAAAATTAATATTTTCCAGCAGCAATAAATGTATTCCTCAGACAAGCAGACATTGTGCTTTCAGATTGAAATTTGATTACTTTCAGTGGAAAAATACATTTGCATTCGTACTTGTGTAGTGACAGACTTCACTTACATGGGCAGCATTTTAGGACTGTGGCTACTTTGAGTTAATTTGGTGCAAATATATGTACCCTTGCCTCTCATGGGTACAGTGGTTCAGGAGCTGTTATCTTCCTGTGATTTCATGCAGGGCAGTAATGTGGTATAGCTCTAAGGAGCAGGGCTCATAATCACAGGGTTACGGGTTCAATTCCCCACTGGGGCCTACTGTTGTACCCATGGGCAAGGTTCTTAAACCTAATAAAAAAAAAAGCCTCTGTAAATAATCGGTTGAATAAGGATTTAATATTGTAACCTATGTTGCTTCGGATAAGAGCATCTGCTAAATGACAGTAATGTAATTTGCAGAGTGACGATTCAAATTTTGAGAATTAACACTTCAGCTCTGTTAACACTCAGCTATTCATCTGGTACGTAGTGTAGTAATAATTGAGATGTATCATTGTTTTAAACCAAATAACTAAAAGTCGGTTAAAGCCGTCAGTTTCTTAGCTTCGTTTTAGCTTCGTTCCTTCAAGTCACTGTCAAGTCTGTGTCAGATTAGCTTGTTCTATAGCTTGTTGAATGAAGTGTTCACCACAATCTGGTATTTTCACACCATGCGAAAAAATATGCAGCACACAAAAAGCTAGATCCCAGAAGAAAGGCGGTGAATGTTTGAATGTCCACATTAGATAACCGAATTCAGGCTGCGCATACTTGACTATCTCTGACATGCAGTGCTCAACCGAAATCAATTTTACTTCTCCAATGCACTTTGGGCAATCTCGCTTTAGGATGCAGTACATTATATTCTGATCCATGCTGCGATAAGTTGTGTATGAATTTAAAATGGAAAAAACGTGCAGCACTGTGATAAAATTATGTTCCCCTCCCCAGCACAGCTTCATTGGCCTCTCTGGAGCAAAACCCGAATTTTCAGTGATGGTATGAAGCTTTGCTCTGCTCATACCAGTGAAGGGTGTCCTCCCATTTCGAGCCCCTCCTGCGCTGACCTATTTAAAGGGGAGCGAAGTCTGGTTCATGTGAGATGATGGAGCAGATCAATGACATACTGTAGCTGTCGAGAGATAACGGGAACCTATCTGTGGTGTGTCTTCCCCAGAGCCACCACTAGGGAGAATTCTCTCCAGAGTTTGGGCTTCGCACTACGTCACAGTCTCAGAACTGAGAGTCAGGCGGTCAGAGGGAAAGAGTGAGGGAGTGACTGATTTTTATTCCTAAAGCTGCCAGGTGAAGGAAGTATATGAAGACTCAGTGCTCTGGCAGTCGTTGCTTTTGAGATGTGGCTGTTGTGCTCAGTCCCAGCATACATCTGTCCCAGTGATTGTCCCCCCTGTTGTGGCCGTGCTGCTTGATAGCCCTCCTTCTGTCGGAGATGGGGTGAGACTCCATGCTGCGAGGGCCAGGTGGTCCCCCTCTGCTTAGGCCTCCAGTACCACAGATGAATGTGACACCCCCCCACACCACCACCACAGCCCAGAGTGGCCTCAGCCGTGAGTTAATGGAGCCCTGGAGAGCGTCACCCCCATGCTGTGATACCGAAGAAGGAGGAAAATGGGACCCTCAATAGACTGGGCCAGCAGGGATAGCGGTGGTTTGAGAAATCGAGGAGGAAATGGGTTTTTAATCGGCTGGGGAGCGCTCCTACTCCCTCCTAAATTACCAGAGGTGCCGGCTGAGGCTAGACTGTGCCAGCCGCCAGGAGCATCAACCATCAGATAGACAGCTTGTACTCTTATACGCTTTTCCTCCCTCCCTCTCTCTCCCTCTCCCCCTCTCTCTCCTTCTCTCTTGAGAATTCATTATCCACATGAAGGGCAAAAAAAATTAGGGGGTCATTCAGTCAGATGGTTTGTCCTTCGTGTTACTTTTAGTAACAAATTGAAGGAAAGATCAAGTGATTTCGATTCATAAGGTGCATTTTTATTGCAGTTCAGTGATACACTTGCAGTGATTTCTAAGTGAATAAATGGAGTGCACTTCGTTACTGTTATGATGTGCCATAGCAGTCAGGTTTAAAAGTCTTATATGGGATATATTGTACACACATGTTCAGGTGAAGTATTGGAAAATGCACTTCGCTATTTAACCAAAGTACACTAGGCACATTGTGCAGTCTAGCCTCCAAAATGCCTATGCACAGGTTAGCGGCTTGGTGTAGCAAGCATAGTGGAGCCTTTATTTCTTGATGTTCAGCAGATTAAATCACTTCCTCCCAGACTAATATGATGTCATGCTTATGTGTCACGGTGAATTGGTAATGAGCAATGAATAGTTTAAAACGGATCATTAAAAAAACTGAATGTGCAAAATGACTATATATTTTCTTATAAACCACAGTTGATACTTTTCTTTTAATGCTGAGTTCTAACACTATGATGTTATTGATCTCTGTGAATGTGATCAATGAAATCATTTTCGTATGTTTTATACATACTTTTAGGGTACCGTTTCTGGATTCTCTGTTAAAAGGTACTGAGGAGGGTGAAATTACTGGTTTTAGATATCAAAGATGTAAGTTATGTAGAGGGGTTTAAGAAAATATCTTTTGTCTCACCAAAAAGAAGCTCTGCATGTGATCGAGTGTTAAGTTTTTTAAAAAGGGATCACTGAAGTGGATTTCAGGAGCCTTCTTATATTGAGTCCTGTCATCAGAAAATGAGGGATATTTGGTCAATTTTGCACAGACATTAGGAAGATGTTTCACAGTTATTAATGTGCACCAAAGCAAGAAAAGACCCTTGGAGAATTTAAGATTGCACGCTAGATACTCACCAGTCTGGACGTAGGGCGCAATGAGCCCGGATGGGCAAAATGGCCTGTTTTAATCATTAAATATTCTCCCATAATCACTCCACTTAGCAGACGCCTTTGTCTAGTGATATTAGCAGTGCATGTCGCATTAGTAGCCACAGTAACCAGTCAACATCGAGCAACGTGTGAGAAATAGATGGGAGCTGAAAGAAAGTGGAATATGGTAAGTTAAAGCTGAAAAGTGCTAGGCGGTAAGCACAGTTTTGATGCTGGTGGGAGGTTCCTCCCGACACAGAGAAGCAAGCAGAGCAAGAGATTAAGATCCCAAAATTAGAGAAGTGGCGGTCTGAGCAGACTCTGCAAAATATACTGAGCACTACCACAGCTTTCTATATTACAGCATGCTTTGGTAGCGCGTTAGCTCGTTAGCTCTCATATGCCCATCAAGCACATTTTTAACATGCAGTTCTTGGGGGGGGGGGGGGGAGGAGAGAGATTAGCATCAGACATCTTGTACAAGGACTCTGTGTCTTTTAGTTGGCCAGAAGGTGCAGTGTCTTTGATTCAGGCAATGTGTGACGGGGTGATAGCTCTGCGGTGGCGCTGGTGTCATTATCTTGGTGGTGTGCTAATTGGATTGCCAGACACATGTTTTTTTTTTTTTTTTTTGTGTGAGGAGAGCTGCAGCCCAGAGCCCGCCCTCTCCGATCCCCTCCCCCAGTCAGATAAGGCCTCGTTTCATGTTCAGTCACAGGAACCAGGTGGAATGGTGGCTATTTTTAGAGCGCTTTATTGGGTGCACTTTCAGAAAAGCTTAAGGATTTGCATGTATTTCTTTTTCTCTTTTTTTTTTGACAAGAAAAGACGCGTTTCCAGAAAAAAGGAGGGCTAACACGAGGCTGCGAAATGCTGAAGTCAGGAATGAAATTGCGCGCTCGCTGGATCGGTTTGGGTCGAGGAACAGCGGCTCACTTTAAACTGGCAGCGTTACCCAAGCGCAACTCAGGCGGTTTTATCACCGCGAACCAGAAATGACAGACAATGGCGTAGCTGCGAAGAGAACAGTAACCCCACAGTAGCAAGCTGGGACTTCACAGGCAGACTGTAGCATTCTGTAGCCTGTCTTTAAGCTGTGGACTGTGCAATGTTGCTGCTGAGATGGAGGAAGCTGTAGGAAAAAAAGAAAAGTTTCTCGCTTATCAGGATAATTATTAGACATTTTTGTCTTTCTAGTGGGGTATCTAATACCTTTAAACATCAGAACCTGCTTGAAATTTGAAAAGCGTTAGCACAGTGGACAAACTTTGAATGGGTTTTGTTTTGCACTACATCCAGATCATTATTGATTGCCTAAGACTGTACCTACTTGGGTTGGAATTAAAGAGAATTAATTAAAGAAAGGTTGTGGGCTTATTGGAGTTTTAGGCCAAAGTTTGTATGGCCCCATTTCCTGAGCCTAACAACATGAAGCGGTTAATTCTGCAACAAATCGCCCTTTTATGGCTTGTCACAAGGAGAGCATGTGTGAGGTCAGTGCTGAATTGAGCACATGATGAAGATATTATTCCGGTATGTTATAGTGTTGTGCATGTTATTCAATACTCTGAGGTTTTTCCCCCACAACATGTTATGTTGTTGTAAATATTCATGAGACACCAACACATGCTACATCTTAAATCCAGCTTCCACCCCCCCCCCCCCCCACCCCCCAGACGGATTAAGAAATGTGGTCCATGTATATCCTGACGTGCAACAAAGGTCCATAGAAGCGGTCTTCCAAATGAAGAATATTTATTAGGCTTCTTTGGGGTGCTGAGTGCATGCCACCATATGTGTCTTGCATAAAGCGAGCTGCATTTCAGAGCTCTGGAAATTTACCTCATAAATGCGAGGCGTGCACTTAGCGTAGCCGGCGGTGCTTTCAGCAGAATGCAGAGCGCATAATCGACTGCTCGATTTAAGCACGCTCATCCCGGCGACGCGCTCACGCGTGAAAAATGACACATGTCTCCGGAAGACACTCTAACCCATCGGAAGCGGTCGATAAATCTCCCGCAAGTTTATTCCGAGCTCTTCAACCTTACTCTCTCAGTAGTTTCTCCCAAGCTGTCATTTTTAATAGGTCTGGTTCTCCATCTGTTGCTAGTGAACGCTTATGAGTTCTTCTCAGGGCGTTTTTTTTTTTATTTTTTATGTGGAACCTGTAATGTAGGAAATTGAGGTATTCCAATAAGGTTTTTATTGCACGCTCTTCCTGAGATTTATGCAAGATGTCAGGGGCTAAGTGCGCAAGGCCTCTGCACCTGCTTGTGAACATGGCTGAGCAAATGCAGGGCCAGGTGAGTGCACATCTGACATAGGGGCTTGGAGTCACAGGGATTAGCCTCCTCCGGAATGAAGGAGCAGCTTCGCTAAACACAGATGGAAGGGAAGAACCGGGCGAGCCTCTCGCTCCCGGAGCCTGGAGACCGGCGTGCTCTCTCGAAAGGGAAGCCGAGGTCTCGAAATTTAAAGAAAACAAATGTCTGCCCGGCGCTGCCTCCGAACCTGCGAGGGGGCGGGGGGGGGGGGGGGGGCTGACAGATGCTGCGCACTCCTTGCCAAAAGCCGCAGTGGAGGGAGAGAGATTGTCTGCTCGGAGCGCGGGGGTAAACAGTCTCCGACACGAAGCAGCCTCTCCGATCGTCCATCACGGTGTACTTTGAAAGCGTCGCGTCTGTCAGCGTGATGGACGGCGTTAATTTGCGTCCTTCAGTGCTCGGAATTTTGGGCGACTAACAGAACATTGCTGCAAAACACAGTACTGATTACCCATGTAGAAAGTGTTTTTTTTTTTTTTTTTGGTGGCGGTGTTGCTGGTGAAGATGATGCAAACCAGAGCTAATACAATTAAAGTTTAACTAGTGGCCCAGGTGTGAAGTGTGGTTCCTTGTGGGCCCTTTGGCTTTTGAGAAGTGATCAAATAAATTTACCTCTGTAATACATGCTGTTATTTCTGATTCTTCATGGCTTCTCTGATTGCGGATGTATTGATATATCTGTGGATCTGCAGTACTCATTTTTCAGTATTGTTTTATTTGTTTAATAAATTGATCATGAGGGTACTGCTGATGATCTCTGTAAATGTTAGGTTTAATAGCAGTGTGCATCTTAAGAATGTGTCTGTATACACATATACATGCTACTTATTCATACAGAGGTTTATGAATAGGAAAATGTTTGACCCCCATGAAAAGTAGTTGAAGTAAACACTTGGTGTGTGTGTGAGGTCGGGGTGTCTGAGATACGCGCGCCTGTGCGTGTGTGTGTGTGTGTGTGACATGATCATGTGTAAGAGAGGTGTGCATGTATATGTGTGTGTATGTGAGTGCACGAGTTTATGTGAAGTATGTTTTTGTGCATGTGAGCTGATCGTGTGTTAGATATATGCCGGTATGTGTACATGCGTATGAGTCTGTGTGCGATTTGCATGTGTATGTGTGTATGGAGGGTATCACCACACTAACCCCCGCTCTCTCTCTCTCCCCCCCCCCGTCTCTCGCAGGTACCCACCGCGGCTGGGCGGCGGTGCAGATGCGCCTCCTCCACGAGCTGGTGTACGCCTCGCGCCGCATGGGCAACCCTGGCCTGTCCGTGCGCCACCTGTCCTTCCTCCTGCAGACCATGCTGGACTTCCTGTCCGACCAAGGTCAGCCCCCGCTGTCACGCGCCCCTGTCACGACCAGCCAGCGTCTTCTTGAGGACATCCTACATGCCTGTCCTCAAAACGAGCCCTAGATGCTGCCGGCCTCCATAGATTGCTACGCTAGAATAGCACCGTATCGCTCTGCGGAGCCCCTTACACAAGACACATACGTGACAAAACAGCCCTGTGGGGACATCAGTGTTACAAATGGGGCGGAAACCCACACAGCTGCAAACCCTCATGAGCAAAGGGGTCTCGATCCATTAAGCAAAGGAAAGATTAAAGCTGGTTATAGATCTGTATAACAAATACAGTAGCAGGTAGCATCAGCCTGAGTGGCGGTACTATACACACGCAGCCCCTGTATCTGATTCAGCCTCCCTCCTCTCATGGTTTATCGCCACTTCAAGCGCACAGCATGCATTAGACGGTGCTCGGAGCTGTTTGGCGAGCGTGGTGTTCAGTCCACCGGCGAAGCTTATCGCTGCCGCTTCGTCTGTTAGCACACGGCGGCCTCCTGCGGTGGGGGGGGCTGGGGGGGAAAGGAACGGTCACCTGCAGGGGACCAGCGCTTTGCCCGTGCGCCAATCCCAGCGCCGTGATTGATGTGAACGAATTATATCCTGGCTCATTGTGGGGATCCCAATTTGTGGGGGTGAACAGGTAAATGGGGTTGGGGAATACTGAGCGAGTGAGTGAGTGAGTGAGTGTTTGTGTGGTAGAAAGCTGGAGATTCTGTTCAGGCTTCAGGGAAGAGGATGCCAGTGTAGTATCGTCATACCTATACCGTCCCACCTTAAGAAGAGCATGGCACCCCAGGTAGTAATCGCTGCCTTTGAACAGTAGGAGGTGGACATGAGCCTCACCTTACACAGTGTGTTTGAATGAAATCTTGGCTTAATTTTAAACAGCATTGCATCTCTGTTGCCTGCTGGCACAGTAGCATGGGCTTATGAACAGTAAGACTGGTTTACCTCCTGGTTTTTTTTTTATGTTCCTTTAAGTATCGTTACATTTCAGCATGAGACAACAACGTCACAGCTGTGATGAAATGTACTGATAATGTAAATTAAATGGGTTAATGAACGGAAGAATGGAAACTCATAATGTCTGATAGCCATGCCCACCTCTAAACAATAGAGCCAGGTCAGTTGGGTATCAGATTTACATTTACATTTATTCATTTAGCAGACGCTTTTATCCAAAGCGACGTACAAAAGTGCATACAGTGGGCAAACAGGCACAAGGGCAAGATGTGTACAGGTCATACAATGCAGATAGTGCTGAAGCTGAGCACAAGGTCGGTGTAGCAAGACAGAGCTAATCTGATCTAAGGATACATATATCAAATACAGTCACTGGGACAATAAAGTGCTGCTATACTACCTAGGCAAAAGCGTGCTACAAAGGTAAGAGATAGAGCTACAAGTACAAGCCAAGAATCTTAGATTAACAAGGTCAAAATGGCAAGGGTATCAGTCAGATGTTATGGGATTCCATTCTTTGAAGAAGCTCAGGGAGGTAAAATAGATTCAGACACATGTATGGTTCATTTTTTTTCCCCCCAATGGCAATCCTCATATTTAACCCTGGGCTAAAAATGTAACACTGTCTGTGTTTACATCTCGCACTGAGAAGTGTGCACGGGCCACCAGTTGATATTGTGTTGCCACAGGAATAGAGGTGCTTCCTGTAATGGGAATTGTAGTTTTATTATGTGCTGACACATGGCAGTATAAATATTGATACGCTCAATGAGTCGTGTAATAAGTGTTTCACTGCTCATGCATTGATATTTCATGATTTAACTTGCTTCGGTCAGACCAGCATCAGATTAATGCTAGATTAATCAGATCAGATTAATCAGATGTAGAAAGTCTGTATGTGGCTGAAAACGTACTTTCCGCTGATAGCATAATGGAGGTGCATGTAGCCCTCCGCCGAAGAGAGCGAGAGAGCGCCAATGGTGTGAAATATTCATCAGCGCTAGCGGGAGCCGCGCACGGCCGGCCGCTCGTCCGGGCACGCAGGGGCCTCCTCTCAGAGCTGCCCGCGGAAACGCCGGCCGCGCTTCACCTGCAGTTAAACCGGCACCTGACAGCTCGCTCCCACCCGAGAGCGACGAGTCGAGCGACGAGCCGGGCGGCGTCAGCGTCATTATCTCCGGAAAGCAGGGGACCGGCTCGCCCGCGCCCGGAATGCGTAATGACAGGGGCGCGAGCTGCGGGCGCTGCTCTCGTTTCGCATGCAGGGCCGTCTGTTTTACATCCCACATTTACATTTACAAGCCGAGAGAGCGCGCCGCGGTGCTAGTCCTGTCCCGCACCTTAGCAGCGTATGAGATTTCAGCTATGCTGTACCTGTCTGCTTACAAGGACCACATGACCATTTACAGACATGTTTTGCAGCGGAGTCATCTGCTTGGCCATCCCGCCCCACCCGTCGGAATGGTACTGCTGTTGCTTTCTTTCTCCGCCAGCAGGTGGCGCTATGTAAATTGCACTTCGTGGTGCCACACTCTCACACTCGCACGCTTGGTCTCTGTCACAGCTCCTCCTCTGGCGGCTGCCCGGCCTGCTGCTAATCCCATTCGCTGGCGTGGCGATAGGGTGGCACTGGGAAGCGGCTGGCCTCGGGAAGCCCTGGAGGGGGGCACATGGGGTGGCGGATGATTCCGGGCCAGCAGCCCGGGAGTGTGTGGGGTCAGGGTGCTCATGGATGCCTGTCTCCGCCTCTTGGTGCTGCTTGCTGGATTCGACCTGCTGCACATTGTCTCTTGTGATTATGCTGTGCCAGGGTCTATTCGCCATAAAGTGTTCCCAGTTAAAGGGAGGCAAGAATGTCTAACCAGACAGCAATAGCATTAAATAGGCTACACACTTAGACTTAGAGGGATCTGACACTTAGTTAGTGGCTTGTTGTTTGCCCATAAAATATTTTCTGCATCTGTCAGAAAGCACTATGGGTAAAGTGAAGCTTCCCTCTGTTAGCCGTGATAGTTCCCTCCTTCCTCTATGACACTGACAGCCATTTTGCTCCAGAATGCTTAAGGCACAGTATTGGTTGAGCTGGAGGCGCAAGGGAGAAGCACATGTTGGTTCTCAAACTGGGGATGGTGGTCATGCACAAGCACAACTACTGCTTTGCATGGTCATAGAATCAATAGGTTTAATTTGTTCAGCAAGAACAAGAGACATCCGTGCAATATGGATTAGCATGGAGTGGAACAAGTGAGATCGGTACAATATGGTTAAGCATGGATGTGAAAAGGCATTCGGATTGTAACTGATTATAGCAAAAAACAGTATGATATATTGTGATAGGTTTTTTTTATACACCAATCCAAGACATGCAAACATAAGACAATTTAAGTAGTTATGTGGGCATAATTAATAGCAAAAATTAAAAGATGTTGCAGCGTAGCTGGGAAGCAACAAAAATGTTGTTAAAATGGAACAAAACTCAGTTAATCTTCGATAGCAGAAGTATTTTAACACCCTCCTGGTCCCTGGTCAGGGCAGCCTTCCCAACGAGGCCATTTTAAACACCGATATTTAAGTCCCACAGCTAATGCTGTTTGTGCTGTATGCCTTTCTCATTGCTCATTTTGTCCTCAATGCCCTTTAACTAGTAATTACTGTGCTGCTGACTTGCAAGCACCATTTAGAGTTATGCTGTATAAATACTTAGCTCTTGCATGGATATTATGATGTAAAGGGGTATTAGGCTGGCATAGTGGTGAGGAGCAGAATTGCCAGTTTGAATCCCAGGTGGGCCACTGCTGTTGTACTGCTGGGAAAGGTACTTAGCCTGTATTGCCTCAGTAAATACTCAGCTGTTTAAATGGATCACTTGTAAGAATTGAAAGCTATGTAAGTGGCTCTCAGTGAGAGTGTCTGCTAAGCAAATGTATTGCAATGTAAGATAATGGAAGCTTGGGCCTGAATCGAATCAAAACTTGTACTTAAATTTGATCCACAGTTGAATGCAGGTGCTTTATAACACGGGTGGGTGAATTCACTGGTCCATATTAACAAAAAATTGTATTGGAAATGGTAACACTTCCATTCAGCTAGTCAATCACAGTTGATTGAAATGTTGATTGAATTGGTGCCCTGCTCTTAAGATGTTAATATTTTAGCTTTGTTTGCTGTACATAAGTCCTTTTTAAAATACTGGACAGGATTTATACGGGATATATTTCCTAGTTTAGTTTAGTGTATGAGATGTGTCCATCTGTACGCAGGGCTAGTATAATACTGTAGCTAGGAGTTGGCAGCTCCACAGCTTGCCTTGTGATAGCAGTTCAGGGTAGTCATTTCTTCGGTACCGCTGTAACGGGTCTCCTGGAGGTGTCGCTGAAGGACTGCCTAACTTTTTTTCAGACTCCTGGGGAATAAAAATGATGGAGTTATCAAGTTCGCACGACGGGGGGGAAAAAAGGCCCAAAAGCTCACTAACAAACAAAAATGTTAAAGGATGATCATAAATCATGTGGCAGCACGCGAGAGTGTTGAAACTGAGCGCGCTCTGAAAAGCTGGAGCTCTACCTTTGAGCTCGGGGTTGATCATTAGTCCCCCCGTTTAAGGTCACACTTTTTTTTCGCTCCCGGGGAAGGTAGAGCTTTGAATTTGGGGCAGGCTCCTTTCAAAGACCCGTCTGCGGCAGCACCTTTCAAGTCCCCACCGTGACATTCAAATCGCCGCTCAAATGTTTTATTTAAGTTTGCCTCGGCGGCGCCGCGGCCCTTGATGATAGGGCTTAGCGTCACCTCGGGTCCAGGGAAGGTGATCGCGGCAAGCTAATTGCCACCGAGTCACGCTGGCTTGTCCTCATGTGGCACTGGCACTGCCACCTGGTGCGGCGGCACTAGGGGACGGGAGCAATCATTCCTTCCGTCTTACACTTGGCACTCTTTCAAGTGGACACGTCCGACGCGCACCGAAATCTCTGAAACAAGCCACGCCCGCGTTTAAGGTCTTCTTTTGGCTTAGTGCGGTGTGTCATTAGCCATTATGGAATCATTCCTTGATCATCCTTTTTTTTTTGTTTGGTATCTGTTATACAGTTTTATAATTTTTTGCATATCAGTTATCATATTTTTTCAGCAATCAGTATTTAGTTTTCACTCATTCACTCGGGTCGTTTTGCACGGTGTTCTGCGCAGAGTACATCATGATAAGCCAACAGATTGTCTCTCAGCCAGTGAACCGCATTCTACATTATATTCACCCCTTTAATGGCTTTGATCACAGCTGTCAGACTCTGTACATGACAGAGCAAAGGTGAGCCCGTGTCACAAAATTGATTTAGAATGTTTTGTTCATTATATTTATTACATCACATTTTAGTAGTGTTGATTAAAGTTAATTAATTACAGGAATATGGGAGGAACCCTGCGTGAACAGTGAGCATTGAAACATATGTCAGAAACCACAGGATGGTAACCGAGATATTGGTTTTGTTTTCATGAATGGACGTTCATACATTATGTTTACCCAGATGCATCTCTTCAGGTATCTGATACAGGTTTTTTGTGTCTTGAATTGGTTCCATTAACTCAGAGTGTATGAGTCTACTCGGTGTCCCCTGGTTCTCCACAGTGCTCCAAGTGGGGCTGTGAGGATTATTCATACCTCTTAAGTTTAGTTAAGGAGGACTGCAATTGAAATATCAGGTTCATTCACTCAGGATCTGAACTAGCGCTGATGTTGATGTTGTACTCTTGAGTGCTTACCTGGACTTGCTTCAGTGGCTACCCCATTGTATAAATATAAATAAGAGAACACATGAGATGCATATGTAGGAACCTATTCAAGGTGCTTCACCTGACTTGCTCCAGCATTACTATCTCAGAGTGAAAAGGGATAATATGCAAGAAAGGTGTACGTAGGAATCTATTCACGTTGGCCTGGGTAAGTGTGCATGCTGAGCGCGTGAACAGTGATGCTAATTACTGCCCCGTGTAATATTACAGCTATGTTTCACGCAGTCTCTCAGGCAATGCCGGGCAACAGTCTGAGAGCCCACCACAGCTTTGGGCATCGCTGTAGGCAGTCTTACAAAAATGAAGGTGTTTCCACCGAAAGAGCACGCAGTCTCTAAGAGAATCTGAGAGATTCCCCTTTAGGAACGCAGAAAAAAAGACCTCTGTCCTACAGGATGCAGATATAAAGCTCTCCTGAAAGTTAACACGGAATAACCCCGCAGCTAAGGCAGGAAAAGAAAAACAAAAATAAGCCCAGGGTGACGAACAGAACTGTGTGTAGCGAGTCGCTGCGCGTCGTCACCGGTGACGGAGGTGCAGCTGACCTCAGAATGCGTCGGATGCGAATTGTTCCACGGTATCTCATTTACATCTGTGTTTGCACGGCGGCGCCATGAATATGAATATGGCTTTTAATAGATCCCTCATTTGTTTTGCAATAAGGAAGGCACTATGAGCTGGCATGTCGTTTGGCAAATCATTTGCACTTAAAAACCCCGGTGACTGAGTCATGCAACTCCTCTCAATGGGAAAGAGCCAAGACGTGCCACAATGCGGTACTTTACGAACAGAGAGTCCCTGTCTGCACACTCCAAATATAAATCCGCGTTATGGCAACATGACAGGGAATAACTCCGTGTAACTCGCTGTAGGAGAAGTAAAAAAAAAAAAAGCGACATGTATAACAGGGAAACTATCAGATTGGTGTGTGATATTTTTCCACATCATTAGTCAGGGTTGCATTTGCTCTGCAAAATATCTTCGCTGTGAATTATTCCACAAAGGCTCATTTACATACCTGCTTGATTCTGCTTATGCGTCTTAGGAATAGGTTCTCCTTTGTTTCATGATACGGTCTGTGACTTTGAAACTGTAACAGAATGCCAAGAAAGACCCTTTGATATCCGTCCTCATAGAGTCGCATTACGGCTTGGTGCACGTTTTGCATTTATAAACAATAGCCATCGAGTCTCACAGCTCCTCTCGTGGAAGAAACCACGATGTGATGTTTTTACGAGCAGGAAGGTCCTGTCCTGACCGTGGAGAGAGGTGACTGAGGGCCCCGCTCGACCTCTGAGGCAACCCCACACGCCTGCGGCTTTAAATGAGCTTTTTACAAGCGCCTTGTCTTTTGTGTTCTCCAGACATCTCCAAACCAAGTGCAAACTTTTGCTGTTTGCCCTTGGCCGTTCCCTTTGACTTAGTGTTTCCCCCAGATTTCTCAGAATACTTTAAACTGTTGGTTGGCCATGTGTGTTGCTCTGAAAGCCGAATGTCACAGTGGAAAGAGACAGGTTAGCGTGATCAGATCGGCGCATCTGTGACGACACTCCCCCTCCCCTCCCCCCACCCCAAATTTAAACAGAACGCAAAATCCTGTCACAGAAACTCAGGGCAAGGCAACCGACAGCTCAAAAAATAACCCGCATTAGGAAGCCTGCCAGAGGAGTTGGCATGGAAACAGAACTTCCTTCGGCCCTGGACGCGGGGCGTGGTGGCCTTGCCGTTGCTGAGGCGCTCCGGTGTACGAGGGCGGGTTTGCGCAGGGCCTGGTGGCATCATGGCGTCACGGCTGTCACACGGTGTCCGTGTGACAGCTTCCGCTGGCAGGTAGACCCAGGTGTTCCAAGGCATGCCCGATCAGGGGCTCATAAACTCACTGGCTGCCAGCGCTGCCGGCTGTCTGCAGTACTAAACCCAGTCTAACAGAGACAGGCTTTCACTCTGCCTTAGCAAGCCAGCATACCCGTAACATCAGCTCAGCAGGCCTGCAGCTGCCTCCCCAGGGCCAACCTGTGTGGGGGAGAATAGCAAATAGGGCCAACAGTACCTTTTAGTATTTGCACTCTCTCTTTTGAGTGCGTGTTTATGTATACATTGCCAGTCAAAAGCTCGGCACACTTTTCTTTATGCAGCGACAAAAAAGCGTTATGAACAAATCAAAGCTATTTTATATTTTAGGTTCTTCAAAATAGCCAAAACTTTTTTTTAATTAAATTTCTTTTTTTTGGAAAGAAATTCATACATAGACATTTGTAAGATTTGTATTTGTCTAAGAAATAAAGCAGAAGTCTTAAGATCAAAATGTCTTTGAATGCATATGTCCAAACTTCTGACTGGCACTGTGCATTTAATCCACATATGAAAGTGGATAGAATATTCAGCTGTGTGGAATGGGTGTGCTTGGTTTTTGTGAAAAGTCTGTTACACAGGTGGTGTTAGGCAGAGCAGGTTAAGGAGAAGGTGAGCCCTGCATGGCTTGTCCAGGTGTCTGCGTGTTTCCAGGGTAGCAGTGAGAGTGGAGGGGTGGGTATTCCAGCAGGTTCCGCCCGTGTTGTTAACCCCGGCACCACGGCCATGACCTCTCTCATTTTTTCGGTTACTGCCAGAACATGCCTGACTGAGATGCCGGTTGTCGGTCATCAGCCTCCCTCCCTCTTAAAGTTTAAACCAGCTTTCAGCTGCATGTGGACTACAGAGCCATACTGGATCCTGTGTCCGCAGCTTGTTTTTTTTTTCTTACGGCTGTCTACTTCTGTTTCCAAACTGCTAAAATAAATGATTCATAATTCATTTGACATTTATTCCTGTTTGTATTCTGTCAGCAGTTTCCACATCAGGCCGTGCCTGGCAGTTCATCTTGCCTGACAGTCACCGGCGTTCAGGCCGATTTTATTTGCTTTATTGCGCCGTTAATGTTACAAACACATTCACCCCCCCCGATCCCTCCCGGGGCTTAGGTGAAGACACACAGCAAAGCCCAGGCACTATGTTAACTCCAGAAAGGGGGTTCAGAGGGCTGGACCTGAGACTGATAAAGGTCCTGACCCTCTTTTACTGTTTCTAACATGTCCATTTCAGTAAGTATCCTCAGTCAGCAACTGGCTCCTAATTGTAATAATGTGTGTTGTTGCATTGCCTTTGTGAACTTCATGTAAACTCTCTCTCAGTTGGGTTTTGTTCACTTGGGAAAAACAGGGTAAAAACGGCAGACATCAAATTGGCTGTAAAATTGACAAACCATTGAACTGTGTACAAATGTACAGCTGAACATATTGTTTAAAAAATGTAACATTACTTTTAAAATGGATAGGACTGAACTAGTGATCAAAGAGCACACAGACTGTAGTCTGCAGTTTGCATGGGAGACATACTACCGAAACCACATCTTACAGTATTTAGGGTTATCTTACGGTAAATAAATAATGTTTAAAGTACTTATATATTGTAAGATTTAATGCTATCTTAAAGTATTTAAAAGGGGACAAATGACTGATTTCTTTTATCGTATTAGTCTTCAGTAAATCGTCCAATGAAAACCTGTCTAAACACAAAGCTGTATTTCACCAGCTTTGTCATGAGTCACCCTCATTTTTCCACCAAAGGACATATGTGAACAGGCCGTAATCATGGTATTTCAGTGTTTTTTTAGTCCCTCCCCTTGTCAGAATTGGCGAACTCGCCACAGAGGTACCTGTCTGGAGCGAGAGGCACGCGCACAGAACCTCGCCACCTTCGGAGGGCCGGCTGCTCCCCCCGGAGGGCTTGAGCAGCCGGAGGAGAGAGCTCGGGCGTTCTGCTTCGCCGGACCGCGTAATGAAGTCGTCCTCTCGCGACCCCCTGCCCCCGCCAGCTCGCCGAGGATGGCGAGAGGTGAATCCAGCACCAGCGCACACAGGTTCAACATTCAGTAAGCCAGGCCTGGACCGACCTTTCCTTCCTGCGTCCCGGAAAGCGCCTTTCTGGGTTATATTGCGGCCGGCTGTTACCGTGGAGTGGATGCGTCCCCATTGGTCCGGAGTTCAGTGGAAATCTCGAATGAAATTTCCAGTCTTTTTTAGGATGAAGGGACTCCTAAATGTGTTGACTGACCTGCACAAATTGGGGGAAATCTGTTGCAAAACTTCATATTGAAATGTGCCAGGTGTACGGGCCTGATTGGCCTTAGCTTGTAGATAGTGTGCAAGAAAAGTTGTGTGTTCTGTCAATGGAGTTCTGGCTGTCAGGAGTACAGCAAAGTGCTGCGCTTAGCAACTTCATCCCTGAGTTTGGGAAAGTTCAGACTGTACACAGTTGCCTGAAGAGGAGCAGCAGTGTGGCCGTTGTGGTCAGGCACAGGGCTCATAACCTAAAGTTTGCCGGTGCAATTCCCAGGTGGGCCACTGCTGTTGTATGTGTAAAAATTAGATACGTGTAAGTCTCTTTGGATAAGTGTTTCCTGAGCAAGGCTACTTCTAATATTTATCTCAGCAGCAGGACTGTATCGGGCGACTGGCTGACTGTTGCCCGTCATGTAATGACATCCCAAGCGCTTTATGCAGTTGTACCGCTAAACCCGTCTGCCTGGTAGTTTGAATAACCCACCCTGCCTGACAGACAGTACCCCCCAGATCTACCTCCTCAGTGCACGCTGTGTCCGGATTTGGAGGCGTGAGATCGCTCCCCTTCGCCCGGAAGCCCCTTTGTTACCGTGCTCACTAAATCTCCTCTGGGCCAGAATTGGAAATGCCAGGGTTCATTTATTCAGCCGCGCCTGTGTACTGCGGTGGCTCATTACTCAGCTCACAAAAAAAAGAAAGAAAGAAAAGGCTCACCTTCCCCCTCCGTGGTAAAGTGGAGGTAGCATTTATTTATAGTTTGCCATTTGTCAGCGTCCATTGTGGCTACAGACCTCGGGATAGTTAGGCACACAGCTTCGGGTAGCTGGGTTTAAAACATAACACGGGCTGCAGCAATCAGTTGCCTACCTAAGCAGAAAGTCACTTAAAACCTGAGGGATATGGAAATCCATTGACTTGTTGTGCTTTCTCAGATGGTTAGAGTTCTTCAATTTTCATATTAGACAAGTTAGCATTTGTTAGGATTTCTGTCACCATCTTCCATAGTAACAGCTACAGCTAGGAGTGTGTGATTTTAGCCATTACTTTTTATCCTGAAATTCATTTACATTTACATTTATTCATTTAGCAGACGCTTTTATCCGAAGCGACTTACATAGGTTACAGTTCTTTACAATGTTATCCATTTATACAGCTGGATATTTTACTGAGGCAATTGTGGGTTAAGTACCTTGCCCAAGGGTACAGCAGCAGTGTCCCAGCGGGGATCGAACCGGCAACCTTTCGGTTACGAGTCCTGCTCCTTAACCACTATGCTACACTGCCGCCGCAGGAACGACACACTATTTTCACGTGCTTTTGGTTAGTGTCTGAAGGTGTCTCCAGAGCAGTGAGCCTGTGGGGCGACGCTCATTGCATAACCACGGAGCAGTCAGTGTTGATGGCCATCAAAAATCACTTGAAGTATTTTCATTAAACATGGCTCTATTGGTAACAATAAAATGAAATTGAATAGATCAAGGACCAGTAGGTTTTTTCCTTCATCACTGCTTGTCATTTTGTTTTTAAGATAAAAGCAGGTTTTGTGCTTTTACATTCATGCTGTCTAGTAAATTGATTCTGTTCAATTCCTTTTCTTAACACAGTCCTGCTCGTCTAATTTATTCTTGAATAGCAACAGCGTACAAACGGTTATCATGTTCTCTCTTGGCGTTGCATTAGTTTGAAAAGGGGCCATGATCTCACAGAGGTCCGGGGGAAGATGGTATTGAGATTTCCATTAATTTGAGTAATTCATATCTAATGGTTCTCATGTTACAGCTGAAGAAAAAAAAGCCATCATTTTTGATTTTGCCAGCTTTCTTGAGGGCCTGTGAATGTGTTTAAATAATGATGACAGTTACCACTACTACTGCAAATAATAAAGTCACTTTACAGAGAATAGACAAAATACGTCTTGTGTTAACGTTTGCGTGTCTGTGATGACGTCTTGGTATGTCTGTGTTAATCTGTCACTTTGTTCACCGGATGCTTCAGTCAGTTAGCCTTGAGTGTGTTACTCTGAGTTTTCCTCAGCATTATGCTTTCTCACTTTGGAAAAACATTGGAAAGAATGACTTTAATATTCTCGGGTCGCTGGTGCCAGACATTGACATTGATGTTGATGTCAGTATTCGCGCACTTGCATTTCCTTGATTTTATTCATGTTTTGTCATTTTAATCTGAGCAGATGCTTCTTAGACTGTAATGGGAAACCAAGCCATTTACTGCACACGCGACCATATTCTCAACATCCAAGCACAGATTCAGCCAATCGCTAACTCCATTTGCTCCTGCTGTAATCTGAGCAGATGCCTCAGAGAGGGCAGCGAACAAAATCAAGCCGTTTGCATTCTGACATTGGCTCAACATCCAAGAACGGAACAGGCAAATTGAAAGCGGCCATTAATGGGATTTCAGCGTGGTTATTTCGGTTATTAGCGGATGCCGTTTGCCGTTCCCTGTTCCCCCCGGTGTCGAGGCCCCGGAGCTGGTGGGCGGGGACGTCGGGGAGCTTGTGCGGCGCTCGCGTGGGCCGATTAAGGGCCCGTGTGTGCCCGGGCTGCCAGCCCGCCTGCCAGTGTCAGCCAGTCCCCGGCGCACCGAGTTCTGTTCCTTTCTAGACGGAATAACACCCGGCGCTAATTTTGGATGGAGCTCTGCCGAGCCAGCACGGCTTCGCGCCCCTCTTTTTTTTTGTTCCTTCATTTCTTTATTTCTTTATTTTTTTTGTCTTCGGCGGGATGATTAATGCCTCGGAGTTGAGAAGTTATTATGAATCACTGTGTGAGCTTCGCCCATGATATGCTTGTCATTACTTCTCTGCCAAAGCAGAAACTGCTCTCCCTGTTGGGTGCTCCGAACTCCCAGAGGACTGGAATTGGAAAACTATACATATATTTATATATATATAATGTCTGTGAGTGAGTGTGTGTGTGTGTGTGTGTGTGTGTGTGTGTGTCTGTTTTTGCTTTTCCCTGCATGATCATGCACTCGGAGACACAGCAGAGAATGTCTGCTGTTTTAATAAGTTTCAGTTTCACACATACACACAAAAAAAAATGTCTACCTTAAATTCTGTCACCCCTTCTCCTCTCTTTCCACTCGATCCAATGTCATGAGCAGAGCCGCACTGTGCCTCCATGACAGCGGTGTTTTCACCTTTTGCGCCTCCTGTGTGCTAGCGTCCCTGGCTCTTTATGGAATGTTTGCTGGGGCAACAGCAGCGGGCGTCAAGGTGGTGCGTGTGGGCAGACGGATGAACGCGCTCGCCGTTCCGCTCACGAAACCCGGAGACGAGGGGGCGACCCGCCCAAAGCGAGGGTGTGAATTAGACACAGGTGGACTGGCCTATCGCTCTCCTGGAGCCTGTTATTTGCCTGCAGTTATTGTTCTTCCTATTGTCTACACCGTCCTAAAACAGCAATAAAACGGGCCGGGGGCTGGCGTGGTAATTATTTTCTGCCTCTCCGCGGTGATGTACTGTGTTTGGATTTCTCTGTCCATCCCAGACACAAACAGACACACACAGGCATTTCTTGGTATTTACTGCCTTCCTAGATGTACCATTGGCCTTGTTAGGAAATGTTCAAAGCTCAATGACCATCTTGCTGTCACTTGTGCAGCACCTGCATGGTGATGGTTATGTTTGGTTAAAAGTGAAGCTCTTCAGTCTAAACAATGTGCGCCGTTTGCAAGAGCATAATGGTGAAAGTGATGGTGATTTTTTTTTTTTTTTTATTGATTTTGAGATTTATCTTAAGAGGTACAGCAGCAGCTGTATTTGTGGAGTTATTTAAATGTTTATTAGTGAATTTTCTCATTGGAAATTTAAAAAAACAAAAACGATAGCTTCACTTCAGTCACCCTTTGTGTTTGTCACATATGAAGAGCAGAAAACACGTGTTCTCCCTGCAGAAAGTTTTGGGCACAGTGGCTTTCCAACAGCGATTTCAGCACTTTGTGGTTTTCCATAACTGGCTGTTTACAGTACCTGTCAGCTCAGTGAAAATAGGCTCCCTAGTTAAATCTGAAATCTTGTCAATGAAAATGGGTATTTTCCAGTTAAGACTGAAAGCTTACCTGTAAACTGGGCATTTTTCAGCTTGTTTTCAATTTTCACAGCATTTTCTGTGAAAGTGGCCATTTTCAGCATTGCGGCTGTGAAAGCCGCAATGCATTTTTTTTAGAAAGCCTCTCTGTGAAAATGGCCATTTTCCAGTCAACTTTCTAGTCTTAAATTTTGAGGGAATGTTCTGAGGGAACGTAAGCGTTGTGTTATTAATGTCACGCTCAGCTGTTCAGTTTGAGCAGTGTGAAAGAGAAGAGAATCTCTGCAAAGTCCATTTTATTATTGCTGATATACAGCCAGGAAATTGGCTCTTCACTCTGAGTGGATGCTTCAGTGGAATTCCAAACGCTGATGCAAAGTGATGGCTATTTCTTATTGAATGGTAGTATTTCTATCTGGACAGAACCAGTGCTTTCAGAATAGATCAATCATGAAATTAAAGTGAAAGCAATTGTTTTCTGTACTTGAAATTCAGGCCTTGAGGCTAAAAAATCAAAATAGAATAATATGGGTATATAGTAAATGCAGAAAGTTCCTCAGCAAAAGCATTTGAGTTTAGGACATTGTGAGGTAGAGAGCCTCACATTAAACAATGTTTTCAAAGAACAAAGACGAGTATCTAGAGTTATTTTATTTTAAATAGTATATGAGTAAATAAGTCCACAAGACTAGTGGACGTTTTCGTACACAGAAAGATAACTAAGGCCAATGCCACAACTCTGCAGCTCCTTCAGAAATGACCTCCTTCACCTCCTCACACCTACTTTTATACTGTGGATAACCTATTGGCATCAGGTGCATAACAATGAACCAATTAATACTGCCTGTCCTCAGTGGTAGACCGCAACAAATGATTACAGTATCAGTTGAAGTGGTTCTGATGGCTGGCCTGCAGTTTTGCGTTAAATGTTTCATTGTATGTGAGCACCCGTGAAGACCTGCGTGCATATACAAATTTAAAAGCACAAGTCTTTGCATGCATTAGGGGAAAGTGAAGTCCGTTTTGCTGAAGATGAGGCCCGCGTCTTCACAAGGAAGCACTTAAATTCACAGAAGCGTTTGTTTACTCACCTTTTCCCTCTTGATACCTTCAACTGTGAAAGCAACTTTCACAGCAGATTTTCCCGGGCTGAAGAAAAGTTTACTCTAGCCGAGATAGCCGAGAGGGGAGCCGGCTGAGAAAACGGACTGTGCAGTCCAACGGATTTGTTTGCCACGCGGTGAACTTGGGGAGTGCATTTTTGGGCTTACAGCAAATTTTCCCAGAAAAGTAATCAATACCACATTGTCCGCCACACCACACAGATGTCCTTCAGCTCGCTGGTCACATTATTTTTTGCTGTAGGCTTTTGCTACTGGAGCCGCAATGCATTTTTCAAAAGGGATGAAAGCTATCGACTGCAGGCGTGTCAAGGCTCGGTCGAATTAACCAGTGGCAGGCAGGAGCTGGCTCCAAGTGGCCAAGTGTTTGACGGCAGAGGTAGTTTCTCTTCCGCAGTAGAATAATGTACTTTGAAAAGCAATATTGCCAGACATATTATTTTCTTCCTAATCTGAATGCAGAACATTTGTGTTTGTTGAGAGTCCTGCAGCTGGAAACTGCAGGTCTTGGGTAAATCCCCAAACTGATTGTGACAGTGCAATACACATGCATAAGGCTTTGACGCAGATTCATGAGTCATTTTCTATTGTCTGGGTAGTGGCCCAAAAGTGGCCTGCTGAATTTGAATGTGAGACTCCTCACTGCGTCTGCAATCTTCTGGGCACTTTAGTTTTGAAGCTGTCAACCTGAGATTGAGGTCTTAAAACCTTCCGTTTTGAGTGTCCATGAACCAATGGAATGCATTATGGCGTGCCATTTTAGTGCAGGAAAAACAAAGATATTTTGCTGTATTCTTTATCGCCAAAAGCCAATAAGAAGGTCCGCCGAAGCAGGAATCACAAACCACAAACCAATCATTGGGGTCATCCAGTTCCCCCTGCAGAGATGGCTGACTTTTTATTGCTGGGGGATAACGATATCGGCTTAAACACAAGGGTGTGTCATAAAAACTCACCTGCTGTGTATTTTTTTTTTTTCGTCTTTTTTTAGACTGTTCACCGCGTCAGGAGTGCACCTCCTTATTACAGGCTGGAAGAGCCAGGCAGCAAAACCCCTTGTGATATTCTGGTAGCGTCCTTCAGCCTCCAACCCCGTCCTCCTGGAACAATTAGTGGTGCGACCATTAATAAGCAATGAGGCTGAGCGCAGTGAGGGAGGATCGTGCCCCCTCCCCTTTCTGACGGGTGCAGCAGTGTAACTCAGAGAGACATGTTTGTTATGCAAGAAAGAGAGCGGTCCCGGAGCGATGACATAGCGCGGTCGTAAACCTTTTATAGATATAGCCATAAAATGGTGTCAGTCCACCTGAAGGCCAGGGTGAAATAGGACACTCCGTGAAGCGCACACCCAATGATCTACAAGTGCGAGGTAATTTGCCTCGTTAAATTTATGTTGACGGCAGAGGTTAACCCCCCGATGAGTAGAAGTGACAGTGAAGCACCTGTGTGTAAAGAATCCACTCTTCTGGAAGACTGTCAGCCCCCCAGAGCATCCTCGCCTCAAAAATTCAGTGTTTTCTTGGAGGTGAAAAATCATAGTGTTTACAGCCATTGTCTCGAAGCTGTCTTGCGATTACGAAGCATATTCAGTTCTGTATTTTGGCAGGGGCAGCCAGCAGATTTGCCGCCGCCCCCCCCCCCCCCGTGTAATGCCATAGCAGCAGTGAGCCACCTCCAGTTTTTAACAGTGTTTTTCATTTCCCACAGAGAAGAAAGAGGTCACCCAGAGCTTGGAAAACTACACCTCCAAGTGTCCCGGAGGCATGGAGGTCATCACTCTCCCAGACGGGCTGAAGCTGCCACCTGTCCCCTTCACCAGGCTGCCCATCGTCAAGTGAGTCAGAGTCCCGCTCTTTCCCGTGCCACTTCCTGTGAGGGAGCCCGCCTCACTGCCTCTGAGGCAGCCTGCCTCTTTTGCTGTAAAAGAGCTCGCATCCGCGTCACGCAAAGGGGCGTAGTGTCAGGTGTGTCACACACGCTCAAACATTAGCTGCAATGAGAACCCTCATGCTTATTTATGTGGAGTTTAAGATTTGTCTGGCATCATGTGCCTCTTTATGTAAGCTCTTGTAGCATATTTGAGTCTGTTAGTACTTTGTAGATCAAGACTGCACAGCCTCTAAGTGAAGCTTCATTTTTTTTGATCTTCTTTTATAGCATAAAAAGTCTTTTATTCATTTTTGCAATGCGCAGTTCCCAGCTACTTGTTGACGGCTTCACTGCACGTTTTTTTGCTTGATCTTGGCTCATTTCAATCAGTCCTGGCTTCCAGTTGGGTTGTTTATTGCCAGAGGAAATTAATGCAACTAATGGAAGTGCTTATTGAAAGGTACATGTAAGGGGTAAACAGTTCTCCAGTACCAGACGCCTAGCAGTGCTGAACACACCGGGAAGATCTGAAAGCGTCATTGACTAATTGAGTTGCAGGACGGCTTTGCACAGATGTGCAGAAGATCAGTGGGTTCTAATGAGTTGTTTTTCGAAAGAAAGTTTTTCTGAAATGGGTTTTCTCACTGAAGTCCTTGTTTAATTACAAATGTAATTACAAAAATTCATTTTCTTGTGAAAATTAAATGTACGTACCTGGAGGGCTTTGTTTTATTGGTAGCAGCATGTTTAGAGATGGGGGAATGTTTGTATAATTCTTTCAATTATATTCAATGTAGTAAAGTATTGGCTGTTAATTTTACTTTAGGTTTTGCCAGGATACTGCTGTGGTTTCATTATATCAAACAGTAGTTACTGATATAAAGGTATTGATGTCTTTACAAATTACTTTTTAAAAGTACATTTTAATGCAAATATTTAGGATACTTTAACTGTAAAAGAGTGGTCAGGGTAGATACAGTTCTTAACTCTGTTGTAAGATCCAGAAATCCAGGTCTGAGAGATGTATGCTGTCCAGAAACAGTTTCAGGTTTTTCAATTTAAGAAACTTTGTCTCAGCAACAGGCTTATATATGTTTGTTCATTTATTTTATATTCTATTGTTTTCCTCTAGTAACATGCACAGAAGCTTTGAATCCAGGCATTGCACACATCCCCTTAAAATACTGTGTGCTGCATGCACGGAAAGCAGACCTGTGGCCACAGCTGTATGTCGGGCTGTCTCTGTGTGCTCAGCATAGTGTTCCATGAGGCACTTCTGCCACTCATTTCCCCTCCTGCTGTACCTTTACATCCTTAATTCTTCTCTGTTTAGTTTTCTCACGCTCTCTCCCTTACGTGGCATGTGTCTGTTTGTTTGCCGTAACTCGGTGAGGAAGAGGCAGTGGCTGCTTCTTGAGTGCAGACAGATCTGGAAGGGAGCCATGTCTAACGGCAGCCGTCCGAGCTGTGAGGCCGTGTGTGAGTGTGGGGCGAGACGGGAATGGGCTATCCTGAAACAGGCGCTGTTCCACTCACAGCTAACAGTGCTGAATCAGCAGTATCCTCTGGCTCCAGAACCTGCCCATGGTCCAGGCCTAAATTGCCAGGGTCTCTCTCGGGGTGAGCTTTCTTGGGCTCTGTCTTGTTGAGTGTAATGTGGCCATTCTCTCCCCCCCCCCCCCCCCCCCCCCCCCCTTCTCTCTCTCTTTTTCTCCCTCTCCCCTCCCCACCCCCTCGCTCCGAAACAGGTCTGTAAAGCTCCTCAACCTGCCGGTCACGCTGCGACCCCACAAGGTGAAGGGCCTCCTGGGACAGAACATGAGCACCAAGAGCCCCTTCATCTACTCGCCCATCATCATGCACAACTGTGGGGAGGAGCGCTGCAAGAAGATCGGTGAGCTGGGGAACACCCGAAACCCCCCCCCCCCCACACACCCCGCCCGCCTTCCCACCCGGTCTGCACACATACCCACGCGTAACCCTCAAACACGGGAGCCTCCGCTGCCAGCTCAAAGGCCTAACTCTGGCAGCCAGACATGTCACTTTCCATTCCATTAAGGTGGAAAAGATCCCATTTTAGCTTGATAAAAGAATAAGCCTTTTTCCTTCCTCCATGCTTTTCATGTCAGGTAGGTGACTACCTCAGTGTGTAACCTGTACTGTGGAGTATAACAACTCGTATGTTACAACAGAATGTGTCCCTCTGCATGCAATTTTCCATTGGTAAGAGTACAGTATTTGCCTGTCTCTAGACAAAAAAGGTCTTCAACATACAGAAAAGGGCAAATTTCCACTGCTCAAGTCTGTTTAAGTGGTGATATTAAGAATATGGCATGTTCTCTCACATTATATAATAGGTTCAGCTCCACATAAGGCATATTGGCATCACAGCGAGGCAGATTGAGCTTAAGTTGCCAGTTGTATGGAGGTGACTAGCTATGTGTAAATTCAGTAAATGCCTTGTCATTCCCATATACATTAGAATGTAGAATTTCTCTGTCGTTTCTTGTTTTCTGGTCAATGTTTTAAAAAAAATCTGTAGTTGGCTGGCTTTTCGATGAGGCCTGGCATATGAGCTTGCTCTTGAGGGCCCCCCCCCCCCCCCTTTTTATCTGTAGAAGAACTGAAGAACGTTCTAGTGGCAGGAAGCGGACAAAGACAGATGGGGTTTCAGCACAAATGCGCCCTTGAGTTTCAGAGAGCTGCAGGATGGGGTTAAACGTCTCCTCCGGCAGGCCCTGATCTCACGCTGCATTATATCGCATTTTATCCTGAGCAGTTTGCATAGCTCATGGTTTTTATGTAGTATTTATCAGTGAAGCCGTTCAAGGAGCGCGGCCGAGCCTGTGAATACAGACCAACTGTAGATTGCGTGCTGTACTGCTTCAGATATAACAGGCCAATTCCCATGAGTTCAGAACCTCGCATGCTGCAGAGTCAAGGCCATTTCAAACTCTTCTTATTGATCGCCATGCTTAAAACGTGCTGGATCTTCCTATCACATTCAAGTTTTGTGTTTGAATGCTAAGTTGAAAAGAGAATGTCACAGAATGGCTGAATATCGCGCTGTGTTATAAATCCTTTAAGTACCACGTGTGAATTTGCTTCACTCTTATTTTCAAGTTTTTGTTAGTGTGCTTTTGCTTGTTTTTTAATGTGTGCCCTCTTGCACGATGTCATTCAATGTATATTAATGAGCTGGCTATGAAATAACTGACAATTTGGAGGTACAGATACAGATGTTTTAATTTGAAGCTAACTGAATACTTCATTTTCCACATTTCTTATGTGAGCTATGTTTACTGCACTCACTGAAGTCACACTGTTGCTTAGAAAACCATAAGACACACAAATATGAGGGAAAATTTCACAGAATCTGCATAAGAAACCAGTTTCAGTGAATACTGAATATCTGTAACGGGCTAGAAAAACTCAGCTGGTGCCATCCTTATAAGAATGACATTTGGAACCACGCAACAGTGACTGACAGTGACAGCAGTAATAATTTATATTATGAATTATTTATCCTTCATATATAGAACTGTAGAGTGATGTAAGTCCTTGTCGACTGCATGTTAACTAGTATTGTTTTATCCTTTTTTCCAGTGCTGTGTGTCCTGTTAGAGAGTGATGCATTGTCCAGAGTCTCTAGCTGCCTGTCTTTTTCAGCTCTCATTGTCTGACCCTCGGTAGCTACACACAGTCTTACCCTGCAGCCATTTATGTACCACGCAGTCATTGCAGATATCCTCATATTAAATATGGTAGTGAATTACAGAGGCCTGTCAGCTCAGGCTGATTCATCTCTGCAATTTTTGTGCTCCAGGAAACAAGTTTTGTCTTAAGCCGTGAAACGAAAGGCACTGGAAGAAAAAAATGGAAATTTCCTTGCGGTCTGTATAGCGTTGTTAATAATTTCAATTATTCATAGAATGTTTGTTACATTATGACCCCTGTGCAAATTCCGGCGGGGCGGCCCTCGTAAGCAGGGGATATTATCTCCGCGGTCCGGGCCGGATTAATGCCCTCCACCAGTAAATTCCCAGGCCGCTCAAACAGTGACAGATATTTGTCATCCAGGACAGAAGCTGCCAGCGCGCCAAGGCTGTGGGCAAGTGAGTCACCTCTCCTGACATGCAGTTTTTCAGGCGTGATAAACTGCACCTGTAACGGGCACATCTGTTTAAATATTTTAGACCATTACAAGCATTTCTCACCAGCTTTAAACTGGACTTAACATCTGAGAAGATGGATATAATATTACTCTGGATGCGTGTGTAAGCATGTGCGTAAAGTAGCGTAGGGAATGATTTCTCTTAGAAATCCCAGTTTGAATAGCACTGCTGTGGTAAGTTAGGGGCCTGAGGCGACATACAGAAACCGACCTGGGAGAGTGAAACGTGCAATTTTAAATCCTCTAAAGGACGATGTTCTGTGCGCCAGGCTGTCTCCTGGCTGTGGCCGCTCGCTCTGCCATTGCGTGAGGAGAAAAAGGAGATGATGTCACCCTCTCTCTCACTCTCCCTCCGAGCGCGTGGAGAGGTTCGGGCGCGGACGCGTCGGTATCGCGCAGCCGCCTGTCAGCACCCCTCTGCGGAGCTGCCGGATGCCACGCTGCGAGACAAATAGAGCAGCGCCTCACGAGTGCCCTTCACCCCGCCACCCTGCGCCGCGCCGGAGCCCGCGCCGCACCTCCGCCAAAAGGCCCCGCTCGGCCCGACTGTCACACCGCGGGACCTGAAATTTAGACAAGGGTTTGCCAACCTGACATTCAGAAGAACCCGACGCTCAGACCGCAAGACTCGACATTTAGACAGCAGAACCTGGACCGTGGACAGCGGTGCATAAGTGTTACAGACAAGCGTTTGGCTACCTGACATTCGCACAAAATTTCTGACAGAACCTGATAATGAGAGAGCAGAACCTGAAATGTAGAGAAGGGTTTTGGCTTTATGAAGTTTACACAGCAGCGTATGAAATTTAGGGTAGGGGCTTAGCCACATAAAATTTACACACCAGAGCCTGAAATACAGACAAGGGTATTGGCTATGGCAAATGTAGACAGCAGAAGGTGAAATACAGGCAAAGGTCCTTTGGCTACATGAAATTTATGTGAAAGCCTGAAATGTTGGGGGTAGGCTACCTGAACTGTAGGCAGGAGGACCCACAAAACTGCTGTTCCTCTCCTGTGTTCTTCACTGCTCATTTTGTTCAATGCAGTTTTTTAAAATGGAATATTAGCATAGATGGACTCCTTGGTAGTGAACTGGTGGAATGTAGAATTTTACGCTTTCAAGCAGAAAGTATCAGTTCAGCAGTCACTGACACAACTGGTCAGGACCTCAGTCACGTCAGCACAACAGTCTAAAAGAATATGGAAACGACAAAGGATGTTTTTTAAGATTGTGCAGAGGAAAGCAGTTTCTCTCAGCATAGAAGACGTCCCAGCCTTCCTCCTGTCCTCCTTCAAGTGCACCTCACTGAGAGGCTGGCGGCGTCCTCGGGATTTTCGCCGCCATGCTCTCCGTCTCCGCCTCCTCACCCGTCAATCTCACCGGCTGAACGTCACAGCTGTCAGTCAGAACGGCTGACATTCAGCCCCTTAAGCTGCCAGAAGCGGAGAGGCATTTTAAATAACGCGTCCGCCGAGAGGTGCTTCACAGCGGCGCCGAAGCAGAGCCGTTTGCGCCCACCTCTTAGCGGGTTCTGAGGAGGACTGAAGCTTGAGGCCGCCCCAAAGCCGTGCTGCACACGAGGGCCGTCGACGAACGCCCGCCGAGAATGTGGTTTTAGCTGAATGTGAACGCATTGTTTCTCCCTCCCTCTCCGTGCAGGGCTTTTAGGGTTTACTGACTTTTTAGAGTTTACTGCCTCCTTTGCCACATGCTTTGCAGTCATAAGCGGGAGGAGATTTGCTGTCCTGCTCCGGAATGCGAGCTCCGGACAATTTTGGTGCGCTCCGCTCCGTGTCATATTCCATAAAGAAGATTGATGCAAAGCTATAAAAAGGGGCATTCTATAATAGGGGATTGTTTTTCTCTGTAATTGCTCAGAGACTTGGTTTAAGATACTGCCGTATCTGCCAGTATCCACCAGCACCTCCATTGATATTACTGCGCAGTCGATGCATGTTTTACCAATGTAAGCACAAGTGTGTAGTATTTGTTGCAGCGATCATCCACTTTACTCCACAGTCACGTGGAAAGTTCGGGTTTAAGGTGCTGTAACTTTCCTGGTAAAAGTTACCTGGCTGTGGGATGCAGTACGGCTCATGAGCCCCCAGCTATTGTTCCTGACTTTAAGTCTGGAGTTAAGTTTACCTCAGTAACTGAAAGCTCTTCTTTTAGCGGGGAGCGATTGACTGTTTCCAGGTTTCAGGGGTGAGCACCACTCTGCCCTTTTGACAGTGCAAGGTTTCAGACAGCAGCAGCCCAAAGCCAACAACCTCTGCAAGAAAACACAAGCCTGTCCAGATGTCCTCAGCCACTAGAGTTTCCCCTTGAACATGTGCTGTCCAGTAAAGTAGTGTTTACCTTGTGGTTCGAACAAGTTTATAAATGTTTCCTATAAATGCTGGCTTTTCTGAATTCATGCAGAGACGTGGTACGCTGTGCAGCTACCTGAGTAAAAGAAGACGTTCGACCTTCACGGCCGGCAGTTGTCTTGAATGTGAACGCACAAGGGTTAACCTCGAGTTTCCACACAGAGAAGCACAGAACCTCAAACTCGAAACTTCGTTTCAATATTTATGATTTATTTAAGCCCCTGTGTTTCCTATTCGTTTCGGGCCGAACATTGCATTTGAAGAGAGTGGAATACATTTGCACACATTACCTTGAGCTAAATCCAGCCAGGGGCTGTATGTTATGGGGAGTTTGCTTTAATTTGACTGTTTCTCGCTAATTTGAAAAGGCAGGATTAAATGGGCTCGCTCTCTTTAAGAAGACGTGAGCACTGTCCTTGCAAACCTCCAGGTATTTCCTTTCTTTTGTGAAATTTTAATTCCCCTGTAATACCCACGGCTCCCTATTGATTGCCTTTGTTGGGATTTACGTCCATAAAGAAGCCATTGTTATTGTTACGCGTGATTTGCAGTGTACTTCTTACACATTCAAATGATGCTGTCTTACCCAGCAGACATGCAATCTCTTAGCGTAGATGTGCTTTAAAAAAAAAAAAAAACCTAACTTAATGCAATGATAAAACAGCACATCTTTCATTCTCAGTCCGCTGTTCAGATTCAGGTTCTTTCTACCAGTGCATTCTGGGAAGGATCTGTCCACCCCTGCAGACTGTAGCAGTGAGAACCTTGCATTGACTGCCCTGTTAAACAGACCGGCACAGGTTCATGGGTCCTCCTTGCATCTCCCAAGCAAGTCACAGCTTGCTGCACTGCCACACTAATAGGTCTCTGGCCGTGCCGTTTCATGTTGCCCTTATGAGATCCACACATCGCTGTCTGCGTATGCTTTTCCCCGCGGACTGGAATGTTGTGTTGCTGACGGTTTTTACATAAGTGTGTGACTGTTTACACGCTGCTGTGGATGCTGATAAGGCCTGGATTGCAGGGGACGTTATGTGAGTCAGTGGAAAAGGTGGTATTTATAACCGGGCAGCTTGACACAGAACTCAGACATTGTGTTCTGGGTTGGCAGGCGGTGAGACAGAGAAAAATATTTTCACCCATCAATTTCTGCTGCACTTGTTTGTGTTTTTTCTGTTTCTGGATGCAAAATGAGTGCCTTTATTAATGTAAAAATAATCAAACGCCGACAAAGCGCCGATCTGCTAATAAGGAGTGCGGACGCTGATCTCAAAAGCCGGAGCGAGGCTTTTGACCCCAATTATGGCAGGACGTTCCGGAAAAGAAGGGCCTTTTGACGTCCCGAGCGGCCCGTTTGCCTGGTGTGATGTAACGTGTGAGGGCAAATCGCATCCGGATCGTTTAGGGTATGCCCGTAGGAAGGAGAGGCAGGGAGAAGAGGCAGAGAATCCATCAGAGTCACTGCCACATAAATGCTATCGAACTGACCGAGGGGGTGCAGACAGTTTGAACACATATGCAGGCAAGAAGAACGATTGGGGGGGTTTGGGACTACATAAGAGTGTCTTTAAGGCTTTCACTGCTGTGGCCCATAGGTACCCTACTCTCCGCATAAACTATAAAACAAAGGGGCTTTTTGCATCCTGTGGATCCAGCGGAGAGCAGGATGGCCCATCATTGTGAGCTGTGAGGTGTAGGACAGTGCTGGGCAGATGGCCGGAGAAACAAAAGCCAATTCATTTTACTTAATATGAATATTATGGATATTACTTTATTACCAAAAAAAAAATAATTTTTTTGCTTCAGAGGAAAATGACTGGAAACGCGACTCCCATTGGTGTCATGTCTGCCAGTTGTCCAGTGGAGATCCACTAATGCTCTGGTGTTTTTTTAGGGCCATGGGGGAGGAGGCGCAATTTTATGAGTTATAAAGCCGGCACTTGTCATTAGTTGTGTAATGAGCCTGGGGTGTTACCTGTTGTAAGGATGTCTTTATGGTTGTGTGCGCACCTCTTCCACACAGCGCTAAGCTCTGTCGTCTCTCTCTCACACCACCTGCTGGACAGGCCTTTCATTGGTCCGACAGTTAAATCCGGTCTTCCGCTGTAGTGTTTTATGTAAGGCTCTGTTGGCTTCGGTGCCCTCCCGAAGGAGCGATTCAAACCCGTCTCACATCGGTGACTGTTTTTGGCTCGAGTTGTCCACGCAGGCATACCGGCCTTAAAGCTGATAGCTGAGGGGCGGAGGCTTTCACTTAATGAAAAGCGGGCGTCTCTCAGGGGACCGCCATGTGACCCTTTTTGTAACGGCGCGCAGCTCAGCCGTTTCAGCTTAACTCCCTGGCACTCGCGGCGCCGCTGAGCAGAAAGGGCCGAATGGCAGGGTCTCGACGGTGCCCGGGCGGAGTCATAAACTTGGTGGTTGTTAGTCGGCAGATGGAGCTGTTTTATTTAATCGGCCCCGGTGAAGGAAACAGCATTGTGCTCCCTGCCCGAGAGCGCTTAACTGCCAGTCATCGCGCCAGGCCCGTTTGGCCGTGCTAGAGGGGTCTGCGAAACCCAATCTGGAGGCGGAGTTAATTGGCTCTTGCAGGATGCGCCAGTGATCCTCTGAGATGTGAAAGCTGTGGTTTTCACGCAGCGGTGTTGCGCTGCTAAGGTGCGTGCCGGGGTGAGTTTGGCTCTTCCGCTTCCATGGGCGCTGGAAAAAGGCTTTGCGCGTGACTGTGAATTTGTGTGGACTGATTGCGATTTGGCAAAGCCGGGGCCGGGAAGAGAGGCAGATGAAGCAGAGGCTGCTGGGAAGGGGCACGCGGAGGCGCTTTCTGTGGATTATGTGTCTGCCGCTGACGGTGACCGATCCCATGGGCATTTTTGGAGTGTCGTTCAGAACCCCCGATCCATCACCGGCCTAATTGAAGAGCGTGTTCCTGCCGTCCTAGTCCGGGGCGGAACCCTGGTGGGGCGGGGAGAATTTGGAGAGGGCAACGGGGGTGCGGGGGAGGGGTGGGGGGAGGCTGCTGACTGCCTTCACCAGAAACAAAAGCGAGAGAGCTGGAGAGTGCTCATCTGTCTTCTAATGGAAAGAGCCACCTGTCAAAGCAGGGCCTGGAGCGATGGTGCCTTTTTACGGCTTTTGGCAGGTGGACTGAAGGGTTCCAAACGATCCTCATGGGCAGGGCGGTGTGGACTCATCTATTCATTTTTATTTCTGGCCCAGTGAAAGCATGCCAGACTGCTGCTCTAAACTGAAGCTGTTGGTGGAGGGCAGGCCAGACCTTGCCCGTGTGCGCGTTCTGTACTGACCCAACGCGGTCTCTGCAGAACTGCCGACAGCTAACCCTTCCTGTTTAGATTGTAAAGGATGCACTGAAGGGATTGCAGCCTCACCCAGATGCTCCTCCAGAATCCCTCAGCTATTTTACAACATAATGTCCGCTGGCTTCAGCATTTGCATTCCGCCGGCTGCAATAGCCTCTCATTATAGCAGTTCTAGTTGTGTTCCATCTCTGCACTGGTCACTGGCAGAAAAAACAGGGGACAGTTTTTCAGCAGGAAGTCTAAATCGGTGTAATCACTGCCTCATTTTCAGTTTTGTTCAATTTTCCATTTTAGCGAACACCTACAGCAGTAATCCTGAAGGTCACAAAGACGCCGATATTATATGGCACACTCCTGCGTGTGATACAGACATCTGACCAGGTGAAGCCGCGGACTTTTCGATCCGCCATTGGGTATGTGGGGCGCGCACACGGGGCTGAATAAGTGAACTGAATAAGTGTCACTTCGTGTGTCCTTGTGCTCCTTTTGGTCCGCGTTCGCAGTTTTGAGAGCGTTGTAGCGCCTTGGCCGGCTTTCATTGCGTAAGAAACGCCCGCGAGGTCGCTCAGGTTTGCAGCTGCCGCGTGCGCGTGGGTTCCTGGGATTAAGTAACCAGACCCGCAGCCCCTCCGGTCTGCATGCGTAAGCCGGCGCTGCGGCCGTGCGTTAATAATGCCGCTCCTGCCGAGGGGTTACCTCGCGCCGCCGCGTTCAGCAGCCGGTCTCCCCCGCTTCGCACGCATGCATTATTCACCGCCAGAGATTGCTGTGGCTGCCAGCTCATTGTTAGGATCAATTGGACAAATACAAGAGCAGTAAATGTCTTATGGTTTATCATAACTAGCGGAACAGGGACTGAACAGTCAAACGAATGGAGCGGTGTTTGGGGGGGGGGGGGACCGACGTCACGAAGCCGCTTCTTAGCAGTGCGCTCATTCATTCAGGGAAGAGGTCTGATAAAATTTAATCAATGGAGTTTCAAAGAGAACGCCTGCAGCTTTGGAGATCTCTGCAGTGCCATTGATTTGCATCTCTTTTTTTTTTCTCCCCGGCCTAAACTCCTAGGCCTTTTTGAATATTCCATTAAGATAGATAAAACCAGTCGTCGTGTACACCTGCTTAAATCCAGTGTGACATTCTTCAGACTCCAGGGCCAGGCTCTGTCCGCTGTTTGACTGGACATCTGTCACGTTTGGAGGGTCTGACTTTCTGCCTGGCTCGCACTGTGCGTGAATTTGCTCTCAATTCTTAAACCGATGAATGAAAGTAAATGTGTTTTTAAATTCGTTTTTAGTTGGATGTCCTCTTGAAATTTCCCTCACTGTCGGTGCCTGCATTGTTTTCAGTGGTAGTCGGGCGTATTGACCAATGCAGCTCCAGTATTTCTGCTCATCTTGTTGTCCATTGAAAAACAGAGCCCCAAACCATGCGGTGTAAGAAGCAGGCCAGATTAAGTTTCCTGCGGATCCTCGCTGGGGGATGACTGAACATTGCAGTACAAGCGGAGACGCTCTTCCGAGCGGTTATTAGTTGTGACGGAACGCTCCCGCAGAGACGGTCATACGAGAAGCCGCGCGGCACACCGGTGTGGCTCGTCGTCAAAGGCGTGACACCTCATTACTCCTCCGCCGACAGGGGCATCGGCTCACGCTCGTGGCCCGTTGGTCCAAACCGAGTGGGCCGGGCGCCGTGAGTGGCCGCGCCGTCCCTTTCCTCCCCGGCTCCCGGCTCCCGTTTCCTTTTTTTTTTTTTAATTGGCCGGCTCTGCGAGGGCTCCTGTGAAGTTATGAGGGATCTCTCTGGGCGCGCTCGCATTATGGACGTCCTCCTCTGACTGCCTTTAATTTCCCATGAGCGCAGCCGAGGCTTACCGGGCATAAATCCTCCCGCCTGCTGCGTTTCTGCCAGGATTTGTCAGGGCTCATCTTATGAGACCACTTACTGTATTTAGACATCGCAACAGAGCAGTATAGGAGCACACATTCAACATGGAGGAGAAGGAGGGGGTTTGCATGTTTATAAAGGGACACGGTCCGACTGGCCCACCCTGTGTTTAAATTTGCTCTCAAATTTAACTTCAGCGCATTAATGTCTTTATTCTAGACACGTATTCTCTTCAAATTTCTCTCACTGCTGTAGCTGTCATTGCCATAGTGATTGGGTATTATGATGGCGGCAAGAACTGCTTATTTCTGGTCCTGTAGTTAAACGCGAGGCAAAACTCCAGACCATGAAGTGAATGAGAGAGAATGGATTAAGTTTCCTGCAGACCAGAGTGATAGAAAAGCACTCTCAAGATGGAGCTAAACAGATTGAGGAGTTACTTTTAAAGGAGTAGAAGTGTTGCCTTTTGTGAACGGCTACTCTGAGTCGTGTCTGCCATGCAGAGGGGTAAGAGTCCATGCTTTTAAGCTCACACCATTACACTCGTATGTCAAATTCAGCTCGGTCACTCCCAGCTAGAATACTAGGGAGGTGGACAGCAGTAAAGGATGTTGCAAATTCTCTGGCACACCACATGATGGATATGCAACTGAGGCCATCACTAGGCACGTGTAGGCAGTAGTGACCGTAATATTTAGAGGCAACAAATGTGTTTTCGGATACAAATGTTAAGTCTTTCACCAGGAATGACAAAATTAAGACAGACGACTGAAATTGTCTTAGTCTGAATTGAGTTTGATTGTTTCGTTGTTTGAGACTTTGAAAGGCTTATGCCAATATGCAGTGTTAGCATCCAGGTTTTTGTCTTCGTTTTGAAAGTAGCGCTCGCCTGTTTTTTTTTTTTTTTTTTTTCCCCTGTGTGGAGGTTCGGGCCGAGCTCCCAGCGCGGCTGTAACTGAGAAACATTCACTTTCTCCATTCCTGGGTCAGTGTAGCTGCCAGTGAAGCCACAGAAGTCACAGCTCCAGCTTCATACCCGTTATGTCCAAAAACACGCTCTGTCGCTCTGGCCCGCCGCAGCCAATTCCTGCCCTGTGTGGTGTGGATTTGAAATGCAACGGTAGACCTTCATCTCCCAGCATAACGAAACTCTACAGGATCGCCGCTGAAGGAAACATCTTTTGACTCTACACCCAAAAATTCTGCAGCAGCACACCGAGATCAAAGACACCATTTGCATTTTTCACATATTTTTCTAGTCTTGATCTTTTGACACAGCGAAATATTTGTGGGTCAGTGTCGCTTCATTAGAATATCTTGTATTGATTGCAGTACAGATTAATTTCATTTGATCAGTGAACTAACAGTGAGCCCTAACATGACTCCATCTGTGCCCATTTGTCCCCTGTTTTGGCTTGGAGTCTAATGAATTTTGTTTGAGTAGCTCCAAGTACACAACGCTGGCTAATGGAATACATTAGTAGGCATTGCACGTGTTTAGGAAGCTTGTGCAAATTTAAAAATTTGTATATTTTGTAAGTCTTGAGGCATTTAAGGATTATGCCGCCCATCTGCCTTAAGCATGTACTAATTAATTGTATAAAGTACCGTTATGCAAATGTTTACAAAGTTGTGTTGCTCAAGTGTACATGTGCACACACATACACACACACACACACACACACACACACACGCATCTACACAAAGTCTCACATGCAGGCACCTACACAAACTGTTACATGCATGTACACACTCAAACTTGCGCACACACATGAAAACATACACACACACACACGTATATACACACATGCACGTACACGCTCAAACTTGCACACAGACACACACACGCATGAAGGCACCTACACCAACTCTCGCATGCATGTACAAACTTGCGCACGCACACACAAACACACACAAACATATGTAGTGGATTTAATCTCACATTTATCAGATTTAAAAATCGTCTGAGATTACAGTGTAATACTATTGTCTTGAAATGTTCAGTTTGCTCCCTCTGCTGTTTTTCATATTCCTGCCATTCACAGTTTCCAGGAGTGCGGCGCGCCTTCTCCCAAGTCCTCCAAACCACTTACCTTTAAATGTTAACAAGATTTCATTAGGACGTGATTGCGTTCTGATTATGAACGTATTATTCAATCTGAATGTTGGCTAGTCGCGGCAGGAGCTCCGCAATTAGAGCGGCGGACCAGACGGCCGAGCTCTGCGCGCCTCCGGAGCCGGGGAGGAGCGCGGCGTGGCGCTAACGCCGGCTCATCAAGGCCGAGAGCGCAAACCTCTTCACTGACCCCCCGGCACGCGCAGCCGGGGCTTTAAGGTCAATCAGCACGGGGACTTTCAGCTCAGACTCGCCTGGCGTTTCAGTTATTGGGAGGGGGAAGGAGCGGGACTCATACCTGCCCTTATGAAGCAGTCTTTTCCTTTGTCTGTTCCTGCTCCGTTTTCAACGTCCCTGGTGAAGTGTGCGCACGCATACAGCTTCCTGAGCACACACAAAGGACTGCTTTATGGTACATATTATGGATTTTGTGTCAGAAATGTTCTGTAATAATTGTGGGGGGGTTTGCAAGCTGGTTATTATCTCTGGATTCATTAAGTTTGCTCTCATACACAGCACATGCTGGTGCTCCCTGCGTCTTGCTCGCTGGGTTTCAAAAAACAACAGCTCTGAAAGAATGACCTTACTGAGAATGACCTTGACTCCCTGCTCGCTTAGTTTAGCTATTTGTGTTCAGTCAACCACATCAAATACAAAACTCATTGTTTCAGGCCTTGCGGTACTTGTTAGTGTGACATCTGTAAAAATCAATACAGAATTAGGTGTAGGTCAAAACGGGGTTAATGTGGTGCATTTCAGGTTGACCTTGGAACAGGTATATTTGAGGAAGTGTTCCTTACACAAGGCAATTTTATGAATGCTGTATAAGATTGTCCCTTCTTTGTGCTGTTAGAAACAGTGGTACTGGTCATCAAAAACTGCTGGTTTCTTTTTGTGTTCCCTTTGATCCAGTTGTTGTAAGATAATTAAGTATATATGAAAGTAAGACTACATAAACTTGGGATCTTTGTGCTAGATGAGCAGTATAGTTCTACAGAAAGATATTCAGGATACCTCATTCCTAGCAAGGAGGCAATGTACTGATTTGACGAGTCCTCTGAACAAAGGTAAATTTGGTGCTAATTGGATGGTAAACTGTTTTTATCCTCTCATTATGTTGGTTTAATTTAATTTTCTTGTTGGACTCCTCTAAACGTGCTCCACAACACTGCTTTAAAAAAGCACCAGCTACTGGGCTGGACTGGCCTGTGATGTTTGCCAGACTGTTAACTGTTAACTGAAGATTGGAAATGTAAAAATAGCAAAAACTGGCAAAAACTGCTACCAGATTTGAAAGATACCAGTTTGAAAGGCGTTTGGCTGCCATTTACTTTTTAAAAAAAAAAAACAAGTCCAGTTAACTAGCCCTGGTGACAGAGTCATAATGGAAAATACCTGGAGCATCTCACAGGGTGTCGGAATGTTCCACATGGCATGCAGGAAATGATCGATGTGATGATCTGGTCGTACCCCTCACTTCTCCTGGTCTCTCCTCATGCTGTAACTGGGGTTCTCTTGCCATTCTGTTTTCGCAGACTTCCAGTGGGTGCAGGGTGATGTGTGTGAGGTCCAGCTGATGGTGTACAACCCCATGCCCTTCGAGCTGCGTGTGGAGAACATGGTGAGTGTGGCGTCGCGGCGCAATGGTGAGGGGTCAAGATGGAGAAGCAAACGGAAACAGCAAACCCTCTTTACCCGGTATTTAATTTTCCTCCGGTGTCTCCTCGGCCGAATGTCAAAACCTAGTGGTGGTCTGGGCAGGGCCTGTTTTGGTCAGAAACAAGGAATGAAGAACATGCTCTCCCAACTTAACCAAACTTTACGTTAAGGATGCACTGGTGCTTAATCAGCCTCAGTAGCTACATTCCGCTAATGTTTCCATTGTTATCATTAATTTGCTATTGAAAGCTTTTAAAAGCCCAATTGTGGCATTTTAATGTGGATAATAAGTGTATGGGATAAGAGAACAGAGGAAACTCTGGACTGACACATCGCATAATGTAAGAGGAAGAAAGCCCCACGGTGCCATTAGGGTTTATGCTGGGCGTTTCTTCCTGTCAGTGTTAAAACGTCTCTGTTAGGAGAGTGAGAGTGAGAGTGAGAACCTATTAAATTCAGATACGCATTTGCTGCCCCCCTGTCCGTCCGAGCCCCGCTCTAAAAACCCCATCAGGCGTCGGGGCGTCCAATTTAACACGGCCTGTTTGATGGGCTGTGTAGCGAGGGGTAGCTCTTTGTGCTGAAGATTTCGATCAGGGCCCTCATTAAAGCAAGCTGACTGTTCAAACCCCCTCCGCCCTCTCCCAGTGCCGGTTTCATACCAGCAATCCATTTAAATAAAGCCTCGGCAAGTGGCGTCTGTGAATGTCTGGATTTACATTTAGATCCTCTGAAGTATACGTTACTGATGGCCATAACCCACATGTCGTATTTCACTGTGGATGTGGTTGTCTCCCGCTATAAGACATATTGAAACCAATCCTTCAGTTTCTTCTGATTGCCCTCTTTATTAGATTGCTAAGAATGTGTTGTGGCCCTGTAGTATCCAAATCCATTGTCTACAGCCTTGGGAAATTAATGAGAACCTTTACATGTGTATTAGGTTCACATATATGGAAAAGCACCTCAGCCAGTTACTTTATTTCCCTTATGCCTGAAAGGGCATAATGTACATTAAAAACAAATTCTTACTGTTGTGTTACCTGAAGGGCTATCATACACGTTAAAACTAGAATGCTACATATGCAGTTAAGGAAGCTGCAATGTTCCAGACGCGGCATTTGTCTTTGGATAACAGGACGTATTGAAAGGTTTCGGCGGCAGGTACCGTGTGATGCCACACAGCAAGTGTGGGAATGCGTATGGCCCAGCATTAGCAGGCCGCTCCCTAATGGCTGTGAAGCATCCTCGCAGGCGCGTTGTAATGAAAATGTGACATTTGTGAGAGTGCTGGTATTACCTGATAGGGTCTGGGTGAGTAATTTGCCTCTCATTGTAATGGCCCGTGATGGCACTCAGAGGTCGCGCGGAGGGAGCGGAATTATGAGCATCTGCAAGGTGTAATGATGACTGCAGGAAGGCAGGGCTGATGGAAGGAAAGCGTGACCGTGAGTGAGAGAGAGAGAGAGAGAGGGGGGGAGAGAGAGAGAGAGAGAGAGAGAGAGAGAGAGAGGGAAGGAATGAGGGGGAGAGAGAGAGAGGGAGAGAGGGGGGAAGGAATGAGGGGGAGGGGGAGAAAGAGAGGGAAGATGGGGGGGAGGGGAACAAAGAGAAGGAAGGAGAAAGCAAGAGAGGGGGAAAGGAATGAGGAGGAGAAGGAGAGAGAAAGAGAGAGAGGAGAAGGAGGCAGAACATGAGGCAAAGAGAGAAATGAAGAGAGTGATAGATAGGGAAGGAGAGGGAAAGAGAGAGGGAGAAAAGGAGGGAGGGAGAGGGACAGGGTACAGTGACAGACTGGAAACCCAGAGGTGAACAGGAATGAGGGATATTCTAACCCTGACTCCTAGGGAGAGTGACAGGCAGCCTGCCAGGTGAGAGAACACACACACACACACACACAGAGGGGCCTCTCCAAATCAGCCCGTGCCGCGGTGCATCAGGACGCAGATGGCTTCGCGAATCCGGCCCTACAAGCCAAACCTTCAGGTGGCGTTTCAGGCTGGGGGGGCGCGAGAGCGTCAGGGTGACCCCCACACAAGCGGCACCTTGTTTTATGGTGTTTACAGCCATCGGGCAGCCCGCCACCATGCCTGCGCCCCGCAGGTCCGCGGGGGGGGGGGGGGGGGTCTGCTGTCTGTCACCACCGCCACCGTCACCAAAGGCACCTTCCTCTTCCACTGCCAGCAAGGTGACCCAGCAGTCAGAGCAGCAGCGCCCCTCCGCTCTGCCCGGGCCTGCACCCCACAGCAGCCTTCCGACCGCTATGCGCCTCTCATCGATTTCCACTCAGTCTGGCGGATCATTCCCGCAGCCGCCGCCGCCGCCGCTTCCCTCGCTAGGAAAACTCACACTTAAGCTCCGCGTTTCGAGGGCTCTTTTCCCTCTCCTGGGGGAACAAAGGTTTTTTTTTTCCAGAATTGAGTTTTATTTAACGACTGTATTATTATTGCATTATTACATTACATCTCTGCCTTTTGATTCATTTTATTCATTTTCTCAACTGGTGACTCATTTGAAATTGAACTCGAAAGAGAAACCACTGCGCGCCCGCTCTCTTCTGTGTAATGCCTTTGAAATGAGTTAAATTGAATACAAACACGCGAACAGGGCTAAAGACTGAAGCTTCTAGGATGAATATGGATCTCGTCCAAGGGCAAAAAACAAGGGCATCCTTACTGCTGTGATGCTTGCTTCTTAGATTTGTCGCGCATTTTCTGCGGAGAAGGGTTTTTCTATGAAAAATCGTAAGTATTTTTAAGGCAGTCCCACATTCTGGAAAGTGTTAATACTACTGCAACTAATATACTTGCTAGTCAAAATTTTGAATGTTTGGATCTTGTCTTAATTGACCGCAGTACAGTACAGTTGGTCTGAATGCTAATTGGATTGTCATAATTGGAGAGGAAGTGGAGAAAAAAAATGCCAGTGCTGACTTTGTAGCTCCTAGGTGATTTCAACTGAGGATTAAAATGGCATTTGAATGCGTATATTTACTCACCTGTCATCAGCATTGGCCTAGGAGGTAATTAACCATTTCAAGGTTGTGCAGAAATGAGATTTCCCTGATGGGTTAGGCTGGGTACTCATACCTGCATACATTAATTCCCTTTGGAAAAGCAAGATGTCCACTTCAAATGAATGCCACAGAAAGTGAGCTGTAACCTTAAAAGAGGAATCTTAATGAGGCCGATATTTCATAAATGAGTGATGGTGGCATTTAGCTATTTGCAGAAATTTATGACACGGATCGGTAATGCTCAATCTCTTTCTAATTCTGTTATAAATTTAGGTGTTTTTCCCACATTAAACCCCCTTACTGTACGAGAGCCAGGATGCGTGAGCAATTCTGGGCCTTTCACAGAGGCAATAGGGAACAAGACTGACTTTATTTGGATTCTATTTCCAGCCCCTGTCTGGAAGCAAAATCCGTAATGATCTACATCATGGCAAGTCAGCTCTGGTTCCCAGCATGGGATTGTGAATCACGCAGTTGCTAATGCTAGCTAGCGAGCTAGTTGAACAGCTTGTGTTTTGTTGTTACTTGTATCTTGCTAGCAAGGTAGTTATGAAATATAGTACTGGAAAATGTACTTGTTACATTACGTCGCTTGTTTGTCAGACACTGCTGTCCAAGGTGACTTTGATGTTGCTTTTGCAGTTCTTTCAAACTTCAAGCTATCCAAGTTTCCTGGCTCTGTTGTGTTTGTTTCACAGCTGTGCCTTCTGCCATGCAAATTGTGCATTGTGAAGAATTTACCCTGTATGAAGCCAAAGGCTTTGCAGTTATGCAACAACAAACCAAACTTGCCTGTTTGCTCATAAAAAGCCATTCATTAATGCGGTTAGGAAATGGCCTGTCTGAACCCACTTTGCTGTAACAGCATCCTAAATTTCTTTAATTTCCTGAGATTTCGTCGTGCCGCAGAAGTGTAATTTAATTGTGATCTACGAACGTCTGTTCACGCCAAATTCGCTTATAAATGGCAGCGATTTTGCAGGCAGCACAATGGCCGGTTAGCCTTCGTGTTTTATTTTTCTTGTTGAATTTGGATTCCTGCAGGTGCTGATGGTGGTGTGAGCCAGGTTTAGGCCCGCATTGAATCTAGGTGATGCTATCCTGTCATTCTGTCAGTTTCTACAGTGGAGAACTGTTGTTGTGTTATAATGTGATTCACAGCCTTTTTGCTCTAGTTGACACTCCCTTCAAGAACTCATTGAGGTGGAGGGGAATAGCAGAAAAAGCTAACAAACAGCTGAAGCAAACTGCATAGTTACCGTTGACTTCTTACAACTTACCCTTTTGTGGCTTCCACATTTCTGTTTGTATTGAAATGGCAAGTGATACAATTGTGTAATCATGGCAGTCTATGGAGAGGCGTAGGCTCTCGGAATGCCGTGGACAGCCCAAAAAGGCCTCATCTGCGAGTCTCCTAATGAGCGTCATCGCTGCCAAATAATAAATGTGAATGTGAAATGGCCGGAAAAATTGTCGACGTGATCACGATGCGAATCACTTGTGTTTAGTGCCGTCACAGTCCTCGTGCCCCACGCTCCGTTCCAAGAGTCAACACGTCCAAGGAGGGTTTATCACACTCCCATTTAATTGCTCGTTGGATGTCTGGGTTATGTAGTTTGCGGGACAATTTGCCTTTGTTATGTGTGGCCCTTTCTGTAGAGTAGCTGGTAGCGATGCCATAAGTCAGTCAAAAGCCTCTTGATAGCAAAGGGCCCATTGGGAGGATCCCCGCACAGGGCCTCAGATCTGAACACTGATGTGCAAAATGAGGTTCAGGGGGTGAGGAAAGGAGGATCATTGAAAAGGTCTCTGTGTTGTTTTCTGAGGCAGCAACAATAATCATTTGATGGCCAGTGACTTAGATGGCTCAAGTAGCGTCCAAAATGTCAGTTAAGTTACGCTGGAAAAGCACCAGTCACAGTGAATTGGAAAGCAGCTGGCCTCTGTAGTGATGGGGACAAAGTAGCTGGCTACAGTATTGGCACTGTTTTCCATGGGCTCTACTTCCCAAGTATTTATAATGCAGCTGTCTGCGTGCTATCGCTTTGCCTTTGCCTGCTCTCAGTTAACTGCGTTAGGTGCCGTTTAGCCGTAGCGCTCCCTGCAAATGAGAAGCATATGGATGAGTCTTGGGGCTGATTCAATTTCAGTGATTTGTGCGAGTTAACGCTTTGGTACAGTGCGGCGTCGTAATTGACGTCTCTTCTGAGCTTGGTCGATCGGCGTAGCGCCCGTGAACAGGGAAGATGGAGAGCGGGCTCGCTCTGGCAAGAGCAGCCTCTCACCGTTATGGATTAAGCTTATTACTAACTAATTAAGCAGACCCTAATAAGAGGTCCCAAATCGGAATGGCGCCGCATCTGTCCTGTCCAGAGGCTTAGTAAATCCAAGGGCGCGTGGCGGATTCAAATCGCCCTCTCACGCTGGATTTCTGGGTGCCACTTATAGGAGCCATCAGTCAAACGTCCACCTCTGGCAAAGCCTCGAGGCGGAGCTATGAGGGGTAAACCGGCTCTGAGATGTGGGGCTCCTATCTGCAGAGGATGGGCTCCATGTGGGCGGCAGTGTAGCATAGTGGTTAAGGAGCAGGACTCGTAACCGAAAGGTTGCCGGTTCAATCCCCGCTGGGACATTGCTGCTGTACCCTTGGGCAAGGTACTTAACCCACAATTGCCTCAGTAAATATCCAGCTGTATAAATGGATAACATTGTAAAATACTGTAACCTATGTAAGTCGCTTTGGATAAAAGCGTCTGCCAAATGAATAAATGTAAAATGTAAATGTGAGAGCTCTGAGCGCTAGGACATGGGGTGGTGTATCCCAGCTGTGGGATGCCTTTACTGTGGTACTTTTGCTGTAACGTTCGAACCCCACATTCACACCCATTAACTTGCATCCCACATTTATACTCACAGTGATTGTATACCGTATTTAAACCCATAGTATGTTAACACTGTATGCAAAGCCATAGTATTTTCATGCCATATTTAAGTCAATAGGATCTGCATGCTATATTTAAACCTGTGCTACCTGTACCTCATATTAAAATGCTTAGTATTTGCACAGCATATTTAAACCTGTAATATTTATACGCCATATTTGCACCCATAATGTTTGCAGCCTATATTTTAAAACATTTTGTTTACACTTTACACATGGTATTTGCACACAATATTTATACCAGTATTGATTACACCCTGTATTTAATCCCGTTGCATGTGCACCCCCTTATTTGATCCCTTTGTGTTTGCACCCCATATTGAAGCCATATCACATGTGTGTATTTGCATCCCGTGTACACCGTGTTCTCCCTCTTGCTTCTTGGACTCAATTTCCTGTCACTAATGTCGAGCGTGACCTGTCCCACTCCCCCCCCCCCCCCCCCCCCCAGCACAATTATTCTCCTTTTCCCCGGAAAAACGAGTTCTTCTGTGCGTGTTTACGTGGGTCTTGCAGGTGCAGGGCTTCTGGTGAAGGGCCACTCTGTGTTTGTGAAGGGGAAAGATTGCTCAGAACATCCCTCAAAAGGTCTGCGAAGTGGGCCTCAGCTAGGTTTAAGTATTTGCCACGGCTCATTAATTTTTTTTTTGTGCAATTTTATGCTCAAGGAGTTTTGAGAGATGAGCCCCCATTAAAACACAAACAAACAAACAAAAAAAAAAAAGCTAAAATGGCTAAAAAACACTGGAGGGATCTTGTGAATTTCCTGAATTACCCGCCTTGCCACTGTATACAGTACCGTTTAACCACAGTCGGTCACGCCACAGGGCCAGCGGTAATACCGTTTAAAGGGTAGATTTTTAAAGAACTTGCATTGTCTCTGGGTAAGTATGAAAGCTCATTACTGAGATATAGTGGAGTGCCTCTCAGAAACGGCCGCCATGTCGAGGATGGATGACTTATAGCGTTTTAAGGCAGGAAAATCCAGGTGCTCTTTAATTGGCTGTCAGTCAGGAAGTGGATCTTTCCTCTGCTGAGGCCCCGTTCAGGCTGGATTAGCAGAACAGGCTAGCGGAACAGCAGATGCTGACGTGCTTGTGTGGATTGAGGGTCCGGTGTCGGTCCAGGCCCACTTTATCGCATCTGTTTCTGTCGTGGGAGGAGTCTTGAGTCTTCCGGCAGCTCCTGTCTGTCCCTCGAGCCAAACCCAGGGCCTCGGCCTGGTTAAAAGAAGCCTAGCAGCGAGAAGGCGCACATCCTGACAGGCTCATTTTTAATCTCTTCACAGACAGGTTTTTGAGAAACACGGTTTCTCTTTCGGTCGCGGTGTGAACAAGAGCAATTTTCTCCCTGGAAGAGAGCCAGAGCATGCTGGGACTGATTTGATCTGAGGGATATCATGGGCAGATGAGTGTGATTGATTAGGCGCAGGGATGCAGGGCTCACACATACAGCACGGCAGATGAGGACAGCACAGTGACCGAAATCCACTCCACTGCAGTCACACGGGTCAGAGGATTATCTTACTCATTACAACCGCACTACTGCTGTGTTACGTCGAAAATACCCTTTTTGTTATGTCATTTTCTTTCTCATAAACTAGTGCACCTGTATTGATTTTGCTAGAGGTTTTACTACAGAAATATTATTTGGCCCTGTCGTCCATTCTGTTTAAGACTCCCCTATCACAATAAGATTTATGACAAAAAATAACAAAGTAACAAAGAATATTCCTCATTTATGTCTTCCCCATGTCTTGGGTTTAGGTTTCTGATTAATTAGAAGATGATCCAAAGTACAGCACGTATCTTGGCGCAGTAGGAGATAATGACCCATCAAGTCACATTAAGTGACGGTCCCATCAATATCAATTTATGAACACCTACATAAAGCCTTATTCCCCTATTATTATTTTTAATTGCATCGTGAAATAGAATTGAAGTTGTTTGAGAGCTGTTGAGAGACCCAATAAATCCTAATTCCCTCCACATCTAAACACTCTTTTAACTGCTGTTTGGTCAGGACAGCAATCTATCTCTCTTTTGTTGTGCTACGCAGTCTGTTATTGTCAATGTGGACATTGTATTTAATTTTGAAGTCAATATCAGGACATACTCATGGTTCAAAGTCAATTGTATAGATAGCCAAAGCATTGAACTGAAAATTAAAAGTTATTGGAAGCAAATATGACTTTCCAGTGCCAGATCAACAATTTGCCAAAATATCCACTTGGCTGCAGAATTACAGGAGTGAAAAAGTTTGTTTGCGTGTGTGTGTGAGAGTGCGTGTGTGTTTGTGTGTGTGTGTGTGGTTTGGTGACCGTAATTGATACCCTCAGACACATCAGTTTGTAACTTCATCATGATATTTGCATAGGTACACTAATTCATCTAGCTAAATATGTCTTTTCACGTTGTTTATCAGGCTTCGGAACCTCTGTTGGCACTCAACATGTTGTTCATTTTATTGTAATGAACGTCAGGAATCATTCATGGGTCAGAGTTTGCTGTCACAGACATCACGCTGCGATCGCAGATCAACAGCGAACTGCCTCTGATCAGGGGTGGGGCTCTTCCCTTCTGGTTTGTCTTCCAGGGCCTCCTGACATCAGGGGTGGAGTTTGAGTCCCTGCCCGCCGCCCTCTCCCTGCCCGCGGAGTCCGGCCTGTACCCCGTCACCCTGGTGGGCGTGCCGCGCACCGCGGGCAACATCACAGTCAACGGTGAGCCTCGACCCCTCACCCCCACACGCTCCTCCTCCTCCTCTCCGAGAGTTCACAAGCGTGATGGTTATGGATGTCATATAAGGCACTAAGTGTCAAGGAATTTCTCCAGTGTTTCACAGAGATGTTTATGTTGTACAGAGGGATTTATCTGATCCAGAGTACTCTCTTACTCTCCTTACTGCTGGTGATATGTTTGAGTCAAAGGCAGTGCATTAGAGCATTACTCTTCATTGACCATATTAACTACTGTAGTACTACTGTGTCCATGTAGGCTAATTTGGAGTTGGAATGCGCTCATCAAGGGTTCAACAAATTGTGTGGCTATATAAGCTGTGCTGTGAGACAGACTGGTGGATATTGAAATGTCGTCTGTATGTCCATCAGTCTGTCTCACAGTGCAGTAACACCCAGTTCTATAGTGATTATAGAATAAGTGCTACATAAGTGCTAATAACATCAGGTAGTGATATAGAGGAACAGTAATGGTGTAGGGGCTGTTAGGTAGGGGACCGAAAGAGGTGGGTCCTCAGTCTGTGACAGTCTTCCCTGGACTGTAGATCCTGTTTTTGCTGGGTCTCATTCCGGCAGATCTGCGTGGGGCGAGGCCCAGGGGATGGTGTCACAGGCTCAGGGTTAGCGCTCTGACGTCGGCACGGGCCTGTTAGAGATTTCCGCAGTCTCCGCGGCCGGGTCGCTCGCCTGTGGCCGTGCTCTAGATAGATGCGTAATGCGGGGGCCCCGGTGACGCACGCGGCCCTGTGACGGACGAGCACGCCCCCCTCCAGGGCCAGACACCGCGCCCTGGCATCTCTCGTGAGGGCACGTCACTCGTCACTTGTCGCTCGTCAGTCATCAGTGCTGCCTCCCAGCATGACTGTCAGGCCGGGATGGCGCACCTGCTGAGATGCCCGTGATGGATTTCACTGCATTGCGCCTACTTTTCACATAATCTCTTACATCTTGCATACAGATTGCTGTTGTGCATCAGAACAAAAATGCCACTGCTTATGCATGTATGCTTTACCAGAAATAGGATACAGAGAATTAAGGAATAAGGATACAGAATTTTATATATTAATTATATGCGTTAGGCAACAGTTTGATTAATTGATTGTTCATAATGGACTGCGATACATCTTCCCAAGTTAGAAATGCATGTGAACAGAGGGAGTGAGCAAACAAATATTCATGTGAGGCTAGCTCACATGCTTTTAGGCCATACAGTACATACATTTTCCTAAAAGCGAGTCTTTTTTAAATAAAGTGCTGGGTTTGTTTTGATGCGCAGAGTGTTATCATTTGATGCAAGTTGTAACATGGTTGAATGACGCAGTTGGGATTAAACTCATGGGTACAGTAGCAAGGTTCTACGTGGAGCTTCCATCTGGTTTTGAGTCCAGTTTCCTAACCAGTACTCCACATTATCACTCCTCCGCACTGCCTCAATTACACACCACCACCGCTCCACACTGTTAATACTCCACACTGCCACTGCTCCGCACACTGCTAATACTCCACATTATCACTGCTCCACACTGTTAATACTCCACATTATCACTGCTCCACACTGTTAATACTCCACATTATCACTGCTCCACACTGCTAATACTCCACATTATCACTGCTCCACACTGTTAATACTCCACACTGCCACTGCTCCACACTGTTAATACTCCACAATATCACTGGTCCACACTGCTAATACTCCACATTATCACTGCTCCACACTAATACTCCACATTATCACTGCTCCACACTGTTAATACTCCACATTATCACTGCTCCACACTGTTAATACTCCACATTATCACTGCTCCACACTGCCACTGCTCCACACTGTTAATACTCCACATTATCACTGCTCCACACTGCCACTGCTCCACACTGCTAATACTCCACATTATCACTGCTCCACACTGTTAATACTCCACATTATCACTGCTCCACACTGCCACTGCTCCACACTGCTAATACTCCACATTATCACTGATCCACACTGCCACTGCTCCACACTGCTAATACTCCACATTATCACTGCTCCACACTGCCACTGCTCCACACTGCTAATACTCCACATTATCACTGCTCCACACTGCCACTGCTTCACACTGTTGAATAAACACACCTGTGATTAAATGCAGTTGAACGCAGTTGGTAAATGATACGATAGAAATGATATGGTATGAATGATACAGTTCCACAGACTTTTAAAAAGGCAGGGAGTCGTAACTGAAATGATAAAAAATCCCATTTTAAAAATGGGCTTTATGGCCCTTTGAAGCATTCCCTGCCTTAGACGCATTTACACACAGACATGGTGTAAGTGGCAGGCTTATGCTAGAGGTACGGCTTGACTTGCCCCGTCTTCTCTGTGAGGGAGACAGAGCGGAGCGCCTGAAAAGCCGAACGGAGCCACTCTGAGAGCGCTCCCATTCCCGGCACGTTCCCGTCCCCCTGGCCTCCCTCGCTCTGGCGGGCCCGCGTAATCCGCCCCATCTGCGGCCTCCCCTCCAGAGCGAGTTCACGGGTGTCCATTACCTTAACGCAGTTATCCCGCGTGTCATGTCGCGCTCATTACATCCCTGTTTAAGACCTCATTAATTCCCGTAATCGCTGCAGCCGTACGGCGGCCATACGCGGCAGTAATTGCTCTAAATGCCGTTCCGCGGCCGTCTGGGGAAATGACTGGGGGAGAATTTCCCGAGGACCGTCTCGGAGCCGAGTCCTGTGGGCGCTGTGTGAAATTCCAATTGACCCTCCGAGGCTCCTCAAGTGCCATTCCAAGCGCAGAGAGAGAGTGGGTCCATGTGCTTTTCCAGTCCCTTGCACGGAGCGTAATATTGCACGTTGCCTTGGGAGACGTTATCGTAATGGAACGGTTTGATTGAACGTTTCTCGCTTGAGGTGGTGGGCGGGAGAGGAGGAGTCTCTGGCTCCTTGAGGTTAGCTTTCATTTAGTTCCGTGTGTGGCCCTCCACCCCCCCTTCCCATTAAGGGCCTCACACTCCAGTGTGGGATGGCAGTGGGGTGTTCATTCTTCCGCAGCCCTCTGTGTGTAGTGTCTGTGGACGCCATTTTGGAGCACTTCCTTGTGCTGATTTTGAAGGCAGCTTCATTTACTTCATTTTTCCATTTCCTTCATTTTCATACTTTAATGCGGGCGTGATTTGTTCCTTCTCTCACGGGTGGTTGATGAGTGGATCTGTAACCCCCAGAACAAGTCTTTATATTTCCACTCTCCACACGAGCCATGGTGGCTGTGCTGAAATATTTAAGCCGTTCACTTTTTAGCGGGAAGTTATTATTTCGACAAATTTTTGTTTCATCCAAATGAACTTCATCTCGGTTTGTTCCTTTGTCAATGCACATTGAAGCTGTTCAAGCCAGCTGTGGCTGTTATCGTTCAACTGTTTCACTGCTGAAATCAATATAAACTCAAGTTCCTCGCAGTAAGACCAAACCAGTTTAGTGTACAAAGACTAGACTTTATCTATTCTACAGCTTAACTTAATGTTTGCAGCCTGTGTTTATGTGCTGCAGTGGTCAAATTTCAAAAAGGTTTTTAAAGAATGTGTAACAAGAGAGATTGTATAAATTATGAAGTATAAATCCTTGCAGTCCACCAAGAGAAAAATACAGTGAATTCTTGATTTTGTATGAGACATGGCCCGAAGGATACGGAATCACACTGAATTTCAGATCAATTCCTGTTATCAGTTAAAAGAAGTCAAGAGCTTTTTTGTATAAATACCAATGTAATAAAGATAATGATCGACAAATAACATTTCAAATGTAGATTGAAGTAACACTTTAAATGTTTCATAAAACACAGATGTAGTGATTGCTTTCAAGTGTAATAGTCGCATGCACAAAAAATAATGAACCCACTTGTTTCATCCACTTTGAGTTGTTATGGATCCAATGATAATTATGCACTAATTTGGATAAGTGCTTGACAAACGGTGGTTGCTGAGTGCTTTTGGTGAACCTATACAGTCATACTGTTGTATGATGTTGTATGATTCTGGAACAAGGATTGTGGCCTAATTGTGCAACATTTGTGGAAATTCATTAGATCTGTTTGGCGAGGCTATTATATGACAGGACCCTTTATTTTTAAATATTGTTTTGGTAGACCAGGCTCCATTGAGGGTCAGTCACTCCATTGAAGGATCAGCCAATTCAGAGAATGTGTGGCGTTCTACTAAACTACTCGCCCCCTGCATTTCCAGGGTACCACACGTCGGTTTTCGGGGTGACCAGTGACTGCCTGCTGGACAGCCTGCCGGGGGTGAAGACGAGCGGCTGCACTGTGGAGGTGGTGCCGGCCCTGCCACGCCTTCAGCTCAGCACCTCTCTGCCACGGTGAGACAAATTCACTTTCCGATTGAGATTCAAAAGCTTTGTTCAAATGCTTTGCTGACATGACTGTTGCAATTATATCAATAATACCCAAATAGTCATTCTTATTATCATGTTCTAGCACGTAAACAGATCAGTTATCAATGACATAGAGAAAAGCAAACAGGCAAAAAAAATATACATATATGTATCCATCAATAATACTGTGAATGGTGATCTTAACAGTATGGAGATTAGTCAGCTGCTGTCCCTTTGGTTGTTGTCCGTCCCTCTGCTAGGTTAATGGCAGGCTTTTCTGATTTTTCTCCAGTTCTTTAAATTTCAGAATGATTCTAGCAAATTTTTCAAAGTAATGTGCCCTTATATCTCAACCTCAGCCGTTGTACGGTGACCACAGATTCTCTTGCGCCGTGACAGGTGCTGTCTGTCCCCTCCCACCCTTACTTCATAAACTAAAGCTTCTTAACTTAAAAACGATCTGTGTTAGTTGTTACGTTTCAGAGAGGCTAAACCTGCGTGGATATGAAGTCACCTTACTATTAAGAGGTTAGCAGCACTTTTGGGCAGCCAAGCACGGCAGCTCGTTCCTTACCTCATTACCCAAATGGGAATGTATTCCAACTGCACCTTTGTGATAGGCATTTATCTAGCCAGCTAAGCCTGAGGCACACACACACACAGTAGTGTCAGAGGAGCGGCTAGCGTAGCGGCCTGGCGCTGCTTTATCTGTCTTTTTGTCCCCGGCTGTAAGCCTGGGTGCCTTCACCTCTTTATTGTATTGTGTTAATCACCGTTGGTTTCCTCCCCTTGGTGTGTTCACAGCGAGTGTGTTTGCATGGCGCTGGCAAAACATGAAGTCATGTGAAAAGGAAATTGTGTGCTTTGTACTAGCGTGGAAATGTGTGTCTGTTGTAGTTTTAAATCAGTCCATGCGGAGTCTCAATGCGAAGTTCTCAAAGCAAGCAAAGCCCGCGAGTGCTGCCAGAAACAAGAGGTAATTAACCGAGGGTTCTGTTGCACACGTTACATGGTAATCACTGACATTGCCTGTCAGGACTGTCTCAAATGTACTTTAAGAAAGGAGTTTATTGTGACAAACAGTTGAAAAAATTTAACCAAGGAGACTGGATTGGCTTTGTTTGAAATATACAAATCATACGCTTGTAGAGGTGTGAGTAAGCACAAACTTAAAGTTAAGTCAGGGGCTTAAATCGACACTTAAATGGACACTAAATCGATTGCCACTTTGAGTTTTGACCCCTTTCTTTACAGAGGTAACTTTGAAGCCTGCTATCCCCGAGCAATTACATCACTGTTTTCCCCTCCACGATAAAGCCCTCTCTCCCTAATACATCATTGCCACCGGCTGTAATACGTTCGGGTTTGCCTAAATTTAGAAATGTTTATGATATGACTGGGGGAATGGTACCGATGCGTCCGCGCATAGCTACTTCAGAATTAATTCAAGGGAGCGTTTATTGTCCAAGGAGAGAGCCTAAATGGAGATAGCGGGACACGTCAGAATTTTAAACAGCGGGCTTATCATCATGATTAATGGGCACTTAGCCTCCATACAGGTATTTTTGGACAAGGATTTTTTTTTTATGATTTAACATAAACGTGTTTTACACCACAAGAATTACAAAGCATCTATTATGATGTCATACTCACAGCAGGCTTTAGTCCCTTGTTAGAGCACCGATCTGAGGGTCACAGCGGTAATTGAATTGGCCATGATTCATGATTCACTCAGGAACACAGGTTCATATTGATGCTATGTGCCTGTCGGTGCAGTGGTTTAAACATCTATACACAGACAGTACAGCCCTGTGACATGGGCTGGTTTCCTTTTCAGCCTGTTACTCTCCCTTTGCTGACATTATGTGGTGTGTATATCAGGTGGAGCGCGGGTGAGCGTGACTCATTTATTTTTTCAAGGAAATGGAGGAAGCATCTTCTCCCTCTCAGCCGCAGCGCGCGGCAGCAGAAAGCACATGGAAATGGAGCTAATACAGAGCAGGATTGTGGCAGCAGACGAGCCTCGTAATGCCTTCAAAGGGAAAATCCATTTCTGCAGAAGTCGAAAATAATGGACCGTCTGAAAGCAGACGGGGGCGGGCCTGCGCAGTACAGTGCGCCGGGGTGAAAGAGAGGCCAGCGAGCGCACCTGTTTCTCGCCGAAACGAAACGGCAAGGAAGGGAAAAAGGGAATGGAGAGTTGTTGTGATTTATTTGATGGATTGCGTTTAAGCACGGCGGTGACGTCCTTTTCCTTCTATATATTAAAGGGTAATCAGTTGGCCGCCCTCTGGATGTGTCAAAGAAAAACAAGTTCAGTTCTACTGTACAACTGGACTGGATACCATAAATCATTGTATCTCTTAATGGGTTTTGTTTGTACAGTCCTGTTGTGTGACAGTGTTTACCCTGTCCGAGTGCTGTACTGTCATACAGTTGCCATACAACTCTGATTTTTAGTCATACTCTAGTATTGTATTTAAATTGCCTGCAAAACAACTTTGTGAACATGTTCCAGCTTTTGTTACCTGCGAATGATCAGGGTGATACTGAGTCTGGACTACAGTTAACCAAAGGTTTGGAGCTTGTGGAATTCATTACAGCAGTGTGGCCTGGACAGTATTACCAGCACTGTCAAATCAAACACAGTTCATTCTGTCTTTTCCTCACTGGAACTAAATTAACCTTGGGAAGGCAGGTGGACCCCGGCGGTCGGACAGTATTATTATCATGAATCACACCTCCATTTTCTGAAACTGTAAAGGCTTTTTTTAATGATCTGTGTGATCCTCAGAAACATTTTATTGTGATAGATGTAGCCTCAGTGATTACTCACATATATATTCTGGTGATTCAGAGGTCCAATAGGAACTGGGCAGACAGCACATTGAGACTGATGAAGTCCACGTCTTGTCAGTATGTGCCTCCACAGCGCAGAAAGGGCCGGGGGGGGGGGGGGGGGGGGGGTTAGAGTGGAGTGGGCGTGGGGGTAGGACGTCATGTTACAAAAACAGCAGGGGCATATACCTTCCTCCATTGAACACTGATGGCTTGGAGACATTGTATGTTGCATTGTATATGAGGCCGTAACTATAGCAGCCACATCTGAGAATGGAGTCGCCTTCAGCCAAATCTCAGTTCTGTGTTAGTTTGAGACATGCGATTTTGAGTCTTTGCAGTTTTGACAGCTCTGTGCCGTAGGACCGCCATGACTCCGGCGGAGTTCTGCGATGTCCCACCCCAGCGCACTGTCCTGCAGTCAGGAATTCGCAGCCTAATTCTCAACCGGGCGTCTTCGGGTGTCGGGAAAGACAGGAGTGCGTATGTACTGACACACACACCGTCTCAGCAGTCGAATGGTAGCTGGGCACCCAGGCGAAAACACTCATTGTTAATGTAGTGCGAAGTGAAAGATTAATTAACACAGAGTGGGTTTCGGGCGATGTAACGTGGCTCCGTCGAGACCTTTCAAAGCCAGCTGAAAAGGCTGAAAAGTTTGTGCAAGGCAACTGAGGACACTTCTCAGATATCAATCTGATCCTGCTAAACCATGACTGTCTCCTCCACTGCAGGGTAAGGAGAGACAAATCATTTCAGCTACATCATTCAAATCGTTCATCGGCATTTTCGGCTCCAAGACACATTTTAAATTACCCTGAGATGCTTTAAGACAACCGCTATGTACTCACTGATAATTCGTTAATTACAGGTACTTATCTTATTTGTGAAACAGAGGCTGTTTAATTTCCTGAATGTGTACCACTTCTTAATGCATGCTGGGAAAAAATGCTGTTATATTGATATGCTACACTTCTGACTCGATAACATGCTACAGTGATTTCTTACTTTCTGTCATTACTAGTTGACAACTCTGTGTTGTTCCCGGCTTTTCATTCATTTGTGATATCATTTAAATTGCTCTCTGTTGAGCAGATTGGAGCATACAGCATACCAACACACTCTTAGTGTGAGTATCCATGTAGTTCATTCGCTGCAGAATTGAACAGATACTCATGCTTATTGTTCACCTTTATGAAACCATGGGTGGTCACTCATTGGTCGTGGCATGTGTTCAACCGCCTGAAAGTGACTGGAGCCGAGTGTCAGATACACAGCACACAGAGTGCATCATGGGAAATTTCCTCATATCTCTGAATGTTTGTAGGTTACTTGATATGGAGTCTTGGCTGAAGACAATGGTGTGACTATGTCCCAGACCCGCTGCACTCCTTGAGTGCTCTTGTTATCTGGGGCTTAAAAACACACAGGGTCAAACCAATCTGAGTGATCTCACTTACCCTACAGCCCTCGTGGGTTTGCTCATCAAAAATGTAAAAGCTTGACCTGTGTCTCTGATCTTACGCTGGAGTTGAATCATCTTGCGGAATGTTTTGCTGGAACAATTTCCAAACATAGTTGGAAAGCACCATTGGTCAGGGTCTTACATTACAAGTAGACTTCAATCAGGGATTAAGGCAGGTTCAGGTGACTACATCCAAGGCTGCGTGGCCAAGGCTTGTACACTGATCTCAGGCAGAAAGCCTGTTCCCTCATTCTCTCTCTCTCTGTCATAAAACTTGACATTTCCTGGTAGGATCACATAAAGAACCGTGGAAGAATTTCAGAATGAACAAGGACACAATTCTAAGCTCCCATCTTTTGAGGTTCCCTTCTTTTGTGGCAATTTGAGTTTGCTTTCCCACAACCCCACACTGTGCTGTACACAAGCTGTCCTTAACCTTAGAATACCATGGCCTTTGTCTCCCAATAAAGCCTTTCCCTGTGGGGAAACCTCATCTCGGCCACGTCACTTAGGCCTTCTTTGTGTGGTCTTGGAGACCGTTAGTGCTGTCCACTTAAATGGAGCGGAGGGCCTGCGGCTCCCGGGTTTGTACTTATGCCAGGAGCGCCAGGGCCATCTGGGGGAAAGAGGCGGTGCCGATCACCAGGGTATTTTCCCTGCGGGGCGGCAGTTTGCATGGAGTGTGCCACAGAGGGGTGCCTCCAACTGGACGAGGGTCAAACCTCCAGTTCTCCTCTGGAGGCAGTTGAGTGGCACTCCTTAAAGGTTGCGGGCGGCCCTGCGTGGGGCCCGCTCTGCGGGCAGCGGTTCTTCTCACTCACTGCAGCAGTGCTGCCGTTTGGCATTGATGTCTGAGTTTGTCAGTATCTTGTCAGCATCCTTAAAGGATGTGTGATTTGATCTTGAAAGTTCAGTGACTTTGAAAGAGGTTTTAACCTGCCACACTGTTAAAGCTCGAACAGTGTCTTCACCCCCATTTCGTGACCTGTATTGTATATTTACAGCTCAGAGTATCCAAATCGATAGTAAAACTTGGATGGATGTTGACTCGTGTGTCAGAAAGGTACTCAAAGACACTTAAGACACAGATACCATGCTGTTGTTGCTTGTCTGGAGTGTGTATGTTTTCTTTGTCCATGGACAGTACTGTGATTTTTCTGTGTAAGAACTGCTGTAGTAAAACTTGTAGGTTGTTTTGGTTCTAAAGTGAATGGAGGACCTCATCCCTAGCTCTAACCTAAGCTAGGTCCTAACCTAATCCTAACCCTAACCTTAACCCTAACCCTAACTTTCACCCGAACCCTACTCCTAGCCCTTAACCTTGTCCTTATCCTTGGCAGCTGGGATAAGAATGTTTGCCAAATCTAATGATACATTCTGATAAATAATAAATATTACCAGAAATTTTCTGGCTCAGGTTATGCTGTAATAAGATCAGGCGTCTCCCAGAGTGCATTCATCTGGAGGAAGCTGGGGTCTCAACGCATTGCCCTCCTTCTGCAGGTCTGCCAATGCCCTGCAGCCCCCCTCAGGGGAAGAGCTGTCCAGCAGTGTGTCTGTGCAGCTCTTCAACGGCGAGACCCAGCAGCTGGTCATCACGCTGGAGAACATTGGCACCGAGCTCCTGGAGACCCTGGAGGTCACCTCCAAGACCGTCAACACCAAAGGTAGGGCGGGAGGGTGCCCCCGACACACAGACCTGTTTCAGTCAAAACGGAGCACTACCTCGCGAAGACAAAGACATTACATTAAAATGTTGTCATTTAGCAGACGCTCTTACCCAGAGCGACTTACATCAGTTACAATGTTATCCATTTATACAGCTGGATATTTACTGAGCGAGTTTTGGGGTTAAGTACCTTGCCCAAGGGTATAACAGCAGTGCCCCAGCAGGGAATCGAACCCGCAACCTTTTTGGTCACGAGCCCTGCTCCTTAACCACTATCCTACACTGCTGCCCCACAAAGACAAAACAAAAGCCAAAATAAAGTGACCCACTCAAACAAAGCAAAAAATATTTGTGTAGTGTGTGTTACACAGCCTCTCTGCATCCTGTATCCAAACAGGTTACTTTTTGAGCCATTTTTGTGTTGCTCTAAATGTAACAAAACAGCATAGACATAGGAGAATTCTGTGTACGTAGGATGTGGTGTGGAGGTGACTCATTGATGAGTACATGTTTCAACAGATGTATGTTCAAGGCAAGTTACTTTGTAGTAGTCCCTCAAGTGTTGATAAAGAGTTAAAATCACCTGAATCTCCCTCCGTCAAGGTGTGTAGAGCACTTCAATAGAGAGTCAAAGTGCTTGGTCAGACACACCAGCTGATACAAAGCAGCTGGCCATGCAAGCACTTTTCCTGAGTTGTAGCAGTGCCTGGGCAAGCTTTTGAAGGTCACGGTGACCACAGCACTCAGAGGAGAGAGACTGCATTGCTGAGGGGAGAGGTATGAGGAGCCCAAAGCATTTCCAGCCAGAAATCCTGTAAAACTGAATGCCGCTGCTTAGATAATTGATACCTACTGGCTGTTGCTATGCCAACATCTACTCATATATTCAGAATATCTCTTTCGGTGGCCAGTAGGTGTTGACTAAGTTACAGAAAAGTTGACTACATTTGAGCTTGAGGGCTTTAGTGGAGGAGCCCTCCTGAATAAAAGCGTACCTCAGCTTCTGGCTTCCTGTATGGATTAAGGGTACTAATAAGAAGAAAAAAAAACATTGTTTCAGAATGAATGCAATACCAAGACAGCTTTATATCAGTACTTATTAATAGATGAACAGTTGTGGGTCTCGGTGGGGGATCACAGCAGGAAGGAGGCAATATTAGATGTGTGATACTAGCATGATAGCACTGCTCGGGAAGCTTCTGGAGGCTGATGCGCCCGCGCTGATGGTGAATGATGCCTCTGACTGCTACAGACAGTGCCCCCTCTGTGAGCTTTCGGGGCCAGGTGTCCTCTGTCCCTCTGACCGCCATGGAGGTCACTGCTCATTGCTCCGGTTCCTCGCCTTGTGCGATATCAGCCTTTCGAGCTTTTGCTTTCTGTTAGATCACACCACTTAACACCTGCTCTCCCTACACTCCTCTCCAGATCCCTCTTGTCTCTCTTTCTCTCTTTCGCTCTGTCTCCTCCTCTATCTCTCTTTCTCCTTCTCTCTTTCTCTGTTTCTGTCACTCTCAGGTTCTCTCCCCTTGTCACTCCTTTCAATAGTTGGACAACAGCGGTCTCCAATTCCTGGGCCAGATTTAGAGTGTTTGTTTTTAAATGTTACACACGCCCATTTCAGTCAAAACGGAACACTACCTCGCAAACACAAAGACAAAACAAAATTCAAAACAAAAGCCAAAATAATGTGTCCCACCCAAACAAAACAAAAAATATTTATGTAGTGTGACACAGCCTCTCTGCATCCTATATCCGAACAAAAAGCTTATTATTAGTTATCATTTCTTTCTGAATTGTGAAAACTCAGTTATTAAAGCAATATATATTTTTGTTGCACAGTGAAAATGAAAAAATGAAAAAGGCAGAAATGACTGAAATTCCTCTGATCCACGCACCTCTGTTTTCTGCCTGGTTAAATTAGTATACATTGCAGCTATTTTGAAAAGGTATGTGATGTTTTCTCTGGATTCTCCACCATGAGTTGAGAGCTCACTATCAGCCAGCAGGCCCAGCTCTCATTACAATTGATATAATTGCGTGCGGGCACACGGCAGGCGAACCTGTCACACATCCTGAGAGGATACAGCCCGGACTGACGGAGCTGCGGCTGACACGCCACAGAAGTTTTGAAAATGGAATTTCATAGTACGTGTCATAAGGTCATGAAGCGCTCAGCGTGGTGCCAGAACATGGTCGTTGACCGTTTCAATCAAGCCAGTCACCCTGGCTTTTTCCAGCTGTCATGCTTCTGTGGCCTGGCACAGTAAGTGTGTGCAGATGGATCATGTAAACCCTTGTGTTGGCTTTGGCTTACCACCTGCATCTTTTGCCACTGCAGCATTGTATGGAGCTTTTCTTTCGCTATCCAGGAAACTGTCCATAACACGTAGCTGCCTGTGGCTTGCACATTGTGCTGCGGAATGCCTTTTTTTCATTGGCTGTTTGCAGTCTCTCACGACTTATGAAATCTGACACCAAACGGGATTCTGCAAACCTTTCAAGCCTGCGCAAAATCCACTCACCCACCGTAGGTGTTGGCAAGAACAGTTGTTATTGCTCGAAGCCTCCTGACACGCGACACACTAACATCCAAGAATAGAAACAAACATGTAATAACTATTAAAAGAGAAAAATTGGGGCTAAAAATGTAATTTGTGCATTTAAGGTTTTACTCAAAGTAGAGGCGTTGATTGGGACTTCTCAAATTAACTTGTATCTTGACTGTGCTTGGTTTTTAGAGCAAAGGTTTTTTATAAAATCTGCCAACAGAATATCTCCCTTTCGCCAATAAAGGCTGCATGCATTTGAGTCATAACCCTTATCTTCATTTAAACCAAAACAAAGGGAAAAAGGCTGATCTTTTATGAGTGTAGTTAATGAGTGGTCTTTTGGGGTGCTATTTGCTGTTAATTTGAAGGCAGTAGTGTTATTACTGAAGGATAAAACTGATGCATACTCAGAATATTTTCTCAGATGAAAGGACCCTCAGTGTAAAAAGACAGTCCGACGCATCCTCTCTGATCCTCTTTTGGGAATTAAAATTCTGTCACATTCTGCGTAGTGTTTGGCCTCAGCTACTGTATCTCCAATCTCCTATCAGTCTCCTTCACCAAATCAGTGTTCAGAGTGCAGAATTCCTCTGAAATGTCGAAAACAATGACGCGTGAAACGATACAGATCTAAGGGCTTTCCCGAACTAGACAAATGATTATTCATAACTATGTGCATTTATAAAAGTGCACTTTTTTCCACACAGTTACACTTTACTTTTGGCTTTTTGCCGTATCTGTGGATGCAGTTGCTCTCTTTGTGTCTCAGTCTCTCTCACTGTTACAAACAAGCTCACTGGCTCTGCTCATACTTACCAGCACTGACTGGCTTTCAGTTGCGAAACATTACCAGTACAAACTCAACCACTCCTCCTTGGCAACGTGTCACCAGCACCCCCACGCTTAGTTGTACGCACTATGCACCCGCCAGGGCGAAGCGCAAGGTTGCACGTGCACCAGCTGGACGGTGAGCGCCGTGTACGATGCAGTATTGGCGCCGGTTTGCCCGGCCGCCGCACCAAATTGAGCGGCTGCGCTGAAATCGCCCGCCTTCGAAGTTGCCAAGGAAACTGGCCGAGACATGCAGGTCTGCAGTGGCTGTAGTGGAAGAGCGGTGCGGTAAATGGCCTAGCGTGGACAGGGGAGGGGGCTGCTGGTCTTGCGTTCGTGTTTAACGCCGGCGCATCTACATGTGTTGCGTTTTAACTCGCCTACGAGCAGCGCTGGCGCCGAGGCCCCCTAACTGAGGAGCCGTGGGGATTGCTGTTTGAAAACGGCGAGCCTTCTCAGGCAGCCCTCAGGCAAAATGTTTGTGAGAGTTGTGGGAGGCTGGCACGCCTCTGGACGCCTCTCGGGCCCGCTCTTGCCTTTCAGACGTTGTTAATAACCAAAGAAAAAACACAAACGAGCACTCTGTAAACACGGCCGCCTGCATGCGTCAGGAGGAAGAAATCAGGTGGACTCTCACTCTTTTTTTCCCGCCATAGCTGTGATAAGACAGGGTTTAGTGTGTACATTTGTCTCCCTTAAGTTCTTCATCAGCAGCATAATGCAAAAAACCAGACACTTCCACGTTGTGCTGATATGTGGATTGTGTCGCTGTCAGTACAAATGACTTTGGAAGGAATATAGATTGTAATCTTTGTTGCAGATGTGACAGGAGACTTTTTTTTTTTTTTGGAGAGAATGATGGGAGAAACACTAGGCTGGCAATTCAGTGAAAAGCTAATTAGTGAACTTTATGCAGTAATGAAATCTAATGCGACCATTGAGGTGGAAAAGGTGCTCGAGGGTGGGCATGACGGTGAAGATCATGTCACTGCCATAACAAACACTGTTGACATTGCTAATGGAAAGGAAAGGCAAAATGAAATGGGCACACATGTAGCTCACACGCATGCGCATACAGACATGCACACACGCACATCCATTGTACATTAATGTGCACTTAAGCAACACTATACACAAACATACACACGCACATGCATATGCATGTACACACACTGAACATGAGTATGCATTGTACAGCACTGTACACAAATGCACATGCACTCTTTCACTCACACACACACACACACACACACACACACACACACACACACACACACACACATACATACACACACACGGTGTGTAACAGAATACAATCAGTGAGCAGTTTGCAGACAGTGAATGGTACTGACATACATTTCAGTGTTTCAGCGTGAGACAAAGCAAACACTATCACATGGACTTACACTGATTCTGCTCTCAGCTCTATGTTTAAGTACAGCTATTCATGAGACTATCTTTCTCCATACGGCCCCATCCACAGTGCCAGCAGGAACCAAGTGACTGTCTCAAGTTGCATATTACTCACAAAGATAATCAAGGCTGGGCCGAATTGAATCTCAGGAACCTGACAGAGGGGCGCCATCTCTCTCTGCCTTATTTGAAAGCCGAGGTGGCAAATGGATCAAGGGGACACTCGAGAGAAATAAGCTTTGTTTTTTTGTGCTTTGCTGCTGGGGCCGCTGACAATATTAATAAGAAACGAGGGGGAAAAAAAGGAGATAATGGAATCGATTTGACGTTGTCGGCCGGCCGCGGCCCCTGCTTTAATTGAAGAGGCCCTCTCCGGATCCGAAGGCAAAGATTTGATTTTGATGGCCCTGTCCTGCGGCCGGTAGCGATTTTAGACGGCGGGTTTTATCAGTGAAACCCCCCCGCCTCTCCTTGCCGTCACAGAGATCTTTAAAAAGGCATAAAACTAATGACTTCCCTGCCACCGGACCCCAGGACACGTCGGCGGAGCCGGTGAGCGGGATTCGCGGCCGCTCTGCTCAGACGGGTTCATTACATGGGATATAGCACCTAAACCAATTAAGCACAGCAAAGCACAGCTTAAATCAGAGACCTTTAGGAGGTATTAGATGACAGATCCACGGCCCTCGCCGGAGAGATGGAGAGTAACCTTTTGTCTTTTTCATTTGTGTTCTTTCCCCGGAGCCCGTGGGGGGAGTGATCGATGGCCTGACCGCGTTCGGCTGCCGCCGCCGCCGCTACCGCCGCTACCGCCGCTACCGCCGAGCAGCTCTGGAGCGACTGCCGGGGCTCTGTGGTCAGGCTTATTGACCACGCAAGGTTGTGAAAGACTGCAACCAGAAAACCCAGGGTTTGGACCCCGGTCCTAGCCATGTTGCGCTTACATTTACATTTACATTTATTCATTTGGCAGACGCTTTTATCCAAAGCGACTTACAAGTAAGGTACAATACAACAGAAGCTTCCACGACCGTGGTCCAAACCCTGGCCCCTGAACGTGGTCCGCTGTAGTTCTCGGCAGCTCTTGCCGACCTCTGAGGAAGCGCCTGCCATTTTTTGCATAGAAATGGGACTGGAAAGTCACATGGGAGAGCTCCGGACCCCTCCCTGTTTTGTTTTTATGGAAATAAGGGCAATCTCTGCCTGTGTAATGCCCCCTGGGGGCAGACTGAATCCCCTCGCGGCCTAAACCAAAGGAGACAGTTAAATTCCATGCGCAGATTATCCCGTGGAGGGCCTGGGCTGTTGTTTCCACCTCCTCTCTGAGGAACGTTGCCTTCACGTTTTCCGCGGGGGCTTTTGCATTCGGCAAGCTCCCAGCATGCAAATGGTTTTTGGTGCGCCTACAGAGGGGGTCTAGCTGAAGCCCTGTGGTTACTGTGGGCCCACGGGCACCCCGCCTTCTGCAGGCAAACTGAATGATTTGTTGGGCAATTAAAGTACAGTTACCTGGACAGGCTATTGTCACAGTCCTTGATGATACAGAGTGATTTGACAAAAATTGAAGTGGTCCCCACATCAGTTAACAGCACTGAATTTTCTAATACCGCAAGCCCCAAATACACTCTCTGTTACAGGGCTAAATGATGGGCCTCTCAAAGATCTCTGGAATTCCAAAAATGAACAGGGAGTCAGAAGATAAACACTCCAGAATCGTTCGGAGAGGTCCACCGTTGCACTTGCAGAGCACACTGGTACTCTCACAGTTCGTTTCCGCGGACATTGTCATGTACCGGAATTACTTTCCTATACTCTTCTGATCATATCCAATTCTCAGAATTGAAGAAGTGTCCACACTCCTGGCTCATACCGGCAGCCCTGTCACTGCAGAACAGGAGAGAGGAGACTGCATTTCTGAAGTGGCTTCCAGACCGTTCGTGGAGAAACCCAAATTATTTGGTAGGGTGCAGAGAGAAGAGTGGTGGACTTCAGAAGCCTGTGTTGGCATCCGAAAATTGCACTGTGCAATACAACAGAATATACATCTATCCCATACTCAGGTATAAGAAGTTGACTGTATATGTGTGACATGAGGCTGGTGCCTAAGTTGTACTCACATTTTTAATTGAATTGAACTGGATAGAATCTCGGTACGTTCTGTCAGGGAGTAGATTACCAGACACACTCAGTCGTTTTGAATATCGGTTGAACAGATGGGATATCTCAGGTGTAGCTGGAGTGTGGCATAGCTCTGAGTAACACTGTGTTGACAGTAAGCCTACTTACATCCAGATTAGGAGTTCAGATGAAGGAGCACTTTGCTTTGGGGGAAGCGGCTACCAGGTCCAGGCTTCACAGCATTTCTCGTTGCGTTGGCAATTTGTGCCTGACAGTAGGCTTCTCATGTTTGTCCATCACAGATAGGGATAGGGATTCTCTGGGTTCTTTTCTGTTGTTCTGTTCTGTCTGTTCGGAGGGAGTCTCAGTTGTGGTCTCTGAATGTGTCTTCAGCTGTTGTCTCTGTCTTAGTGTATGCTTCTTGATGCAGTCTTGATGTGGGTGCTCAACGGAGAGTTGGGGGGGCGGGGGTTTGCTTTTCCTTACCCTTAAAAGTGTCAGAACTTTTATTCTCGGTTTCCTTACTGGATTGATCTTCCTGCAGAGATTCACTGATCCTTAAGGGCCATCCATGTCATGTGTAAGTCAATGAGTCGTCTGTGATGAGTCGTCAATGATGCGTCTCCAGGCGACATACATAAATTGAGGGACAGTTTAAGTTCCAGAATACCAGATTGAATTCAAGACAATGAGGGAAGATGGGAATAAGAACATCAGATATTAAAAAACACAACATGTCAAGATATGTTTTCTTTAGTAGTTTTTACCTTTAAGCTCCATTATGTGCAACGTTCTGGATAGATTCATTTATATGGTTGTTGCTTTTATATAGTCTCCTCGCAAGCTTGTCAGTGTGACAGAGGTGTTGTTCCTTGACGTCAGCCAGCTCCATGCCTGCGGTGGACGCTCCATTCAAAAGTGTTTGTTGAAATGACCCCTGGACAGCAGAGGAAATTGAAGGCGGCTTTGAAATCTGTCCTCCCACTCGTTGCGGCCGATAATTAGCACAAATTGGTATGCCGCTGGTGTCACTCAGTTGTGAAGCCCGGCCAGGCCCCAGACTCGGGGAGCGGGCCGGAAAACCTCGGCAGCGGGAGAGGTTGCGGCCTGCAAAGAGGCGGGTCTCCTCGTACGCGGCGCCGGCTCATTACCGCACGTGTCGTCGGGACATGCGGGGTGAAATTTCACGAGCTCGGCTGCTCTTCGCGCATCCTTTCAACAGAGCGACCCCCAGGATGTCAGACACTTGGAGCACAGTAATTGCATCTCTGCGGCTGTCATCCCGGAACAATGTGCCATTGAGCTGTTTTGTCATTCTTAATACTCACTGTCGCAATGACTGGCAGAGAGGCAAAACAACATGTTTTAATTGCGCTGCAGAACGAATGAACCCCATCAGATTATCAACAGCTTTCTGCTTCGTTTTTGTTTCTGCTTAGGGGGGCTTTGCTGTGACAACGCGATCGTCCAAAGCAGTCAGTCTGTCCTGTGATCTGGTAAGGTGAGGTGGGCTGCTTCATTTGCTCCTTATTTTGGGGGAGTGGCAAACCGTTCTAACATAATCCCACTCCTGGCACCACTGGAAAATGTATAAAACAACAGTGAAGGCGCAGCTGCGGTACTTTGCTGTCTGAGTTCAGAAGTTTGATCGTCGCGGTGCCACGCTGGACACCAGAAGGCAAGTGTCTGTAATTTCATCCTTGCGGCTAACGTGCCTTCTCGCCACAAGGTTAAAGCAAGTAAATATTTTTGGCTGCTGCGGAGAGAGGTCAGCTGAGGTGTGCCGGGAGCAGATGGCTCATCCGTTCCTCCAAGAGACGGAGGCAAAAGAGCAGAATGGTCTGAAGGTCACGGCGCAGGTTCGATTGAGTTAGCCCGGGGCCCCCTGCCAGACCCACGGGCGGTCGACGGGTTCTCAGTGCGGTCGCGGACCGGTCAAGTGTTCATGCCTCGCCGTCTCCGTGCAGCCTATCTCTGTACAAAGAAGGGATTAATAGAAGGTGGCCCTTTCGCAGCGTTGCGTCGACTGTGATAAAAGCAAATGCCGTGTCCTTACTGAGCATGCGATGCCGCAGAAGGAGCCAGCTGACAAGCAAGCTCACGGAACGCTTGCCTAAAGCATGGGGGGAGACGCAGTTCCTCGATCGGCCAACAGAGGGCAGTGGAGTCAACGCAAACAGACCGCTGAAGCAGCAGGAATCAAAGCCAACCTTTGCCCGGGACTGAAGGGATTTTGTCGGTCTTTAAAAACGATATAGAACATTTCCATTACGAGTGAGTGACGGGCAAAACTGCCTCCATCCAGCCGACAGATGGCAATTATGTACTTTTCCCCTCTCTTTTCTCTGTTTCCTCTCCACCGGTAATGTTTTTGCAGCAATAGCAGAGACCTCCCCTCCCTCTGCTGGAAATATCGGGGTATATCGGGGTCTCTGAGAAACGTTAAAAACAAAAACAGTCAGAGGAATAGCTGGATCCTTCCATGTTTAAATGAAACGGCGGCCGCTGACAGTGTGAGAACTGCTCAGTCAAAGTGGAGTCTGCTCCGCTGACAGTTCAATTTCTCCACGGGGAGCCTCTTTTCGCCTAAGCTGGAATTCATACATAATAAGTCTGCAGAAGAGGCTTTTATTGCACAACAGATAGATATTTTCTATTGGTAATTTGATAAAAAAAAGTGTATCATGGTTTTTTTTTTCCTCTCCCACAAAGGATGGCGTATCTGCTACATATGCAGTGCGGTTTGCATGGAGGACAGACCTGAAGCAGAGGGAATGTCAGGAGGGAAAACCGTTTGAAAAGGGAATTCAAGGCTGAATGCATTGTGCTTGCCTTCAGCTCCTTTTGAAGCCACTGGTGTGCGCTACATTCAGAACTGTACAATAATGGAGGCATGGCTAGTATACTTGATCAGTATACTATACCTTTTTACCTCAGACTGGAGTCAGATGTGCTTTGCATTGTCCGACCAGTTTTCATGACTACTTTCATTTTCATTGCAGTGACTGAGCAAAAAATGTAAGGCTGCACTCTCGGCGTTATCTGTGGTCTCATTTCCGTGTGGTTTATCCCTGACCTCCCTGAGTCTTAATAGGTGGGGCAGGGGGTAAAAAGAGGTCTTTGTGCTGCCTGAACATGGCTTCCCCAGGAGAGCTGTGTTTACCACACGGCGCTTGTCTGCGGCTCGCTGTGATGGTCACACATCACAAATGGCCTACTCTTCCCCTTCTCCCTCTGGGGGGTGGGACTGTCAGCTTTTGAAGCCCAGAGAGGCCCTGTGGCGGAGGGCCGCCGTAGCGGGACGTCCTGCATCGAGCAGGGCCAGTGGGGCGTCGTGACGGTTGCGGGAGGGAAGAGGGGAGTAAAGGCAGCGAGGGCTCAAAGCGGCGGGAAGGCCTTTGAGTCGCCAGGCGTTTTGTGTGGGCTTCAGACTGCGGCCAGCGTGATCCACGTTGCTCGCTCCTTTAACACGCCCAGCAAGGCCCCCCCTCGGGATGAATCACATGATTACCCTGCTTATGCACAATTAACGCGTGACTCATCCGTTTGAAGCTTGCATGCTGATCTTGTCCGCTGCTTGTTGAATGCAGCGTCGAGGTACTGCTCCCTCAGGGAAAGGGGGGGGGGGGGGGGGTTGGGGGAGGGGGCAGGGCGTGTGACAGGAAAATGAGTCCCTCTCCTTTACTCTCTCTCTCCCTCTTGCTCTGTCTTTTTCTCTGTCCTCACATCCTTCTCCTCCATTAACTGACCCCCAAGGACTTTGAGTTCATTAATATTTCACACTGTCTGTCATTAAAATCTATATTTAATACATACACCTCCTCACCTTTTTTCAGGTGCGGGGGGGGGGGGGGGGGTGTAAGGCTGACTGATTTCCAGAGATATGCTTAGGGCTGTTCTGGTTTAGTAACAGGCTTTAAGGCACACTGCACTCTCATGACCTCCCGGAAAGCTTCACACACCAAACCATGATTTTGTGTTCTGGTGATTTGGCTTATTAGAGGGGAGAGGGTATGGGCCTTCAACTTCACTCAGAAACACGTATTCCCTACCTTTCACAGAGATGAACCAGTTGCTAAACTTTGTTTAGCAAGTTTGTCTTTGGTTGTTAACAGTATAGAGCATGTGAATTCCCCCAGTGTCTTGTATGATTGAAAAGGATTGCCTTGGTCCTGCACTGAATGCTGCAGCAGATGTGTTTGTGCGGAAATGGCAAATGATCACTGTGAGTCAGGATTTCATCACCAAATGTGTAATGATTTGGGGGGGGGGGGTCTCTTGCCAAGTCTCCTGGGAAACAAAGATTGAATAGAAATCACTTATGTGTCACTCCGTTCAGATTATAACGCTGCAGTCAATGGAAAACACCTTATACTGTATTGATTTAATATTAGATCATTCTGATACAGTACATAAGGTGTGAATGTGTATTGAAAATCTGTAAAGAGTGATACAAATGCATATTAAAAGATCCCAGCAAAAAATAACAATAGTAATGACACGGAGAATGAAGAGGAATGAGATGGGCAGTGATAAATAGACTCCAGCCGGTGTTTCCACAGGCCTGCTGCTGTGGCTTATGACCTGTGGAGATCCGTCTTTAACGGTCCCAGGTCCATCGCTGTGTCCACCGCCTGGCAGCTGGGTTCCAGTCTTGCCTGGGCTTAGTTCAGCTCCAGTCGACCGCCGCTGTGCCCGAACAGGCACCTCGCAGCAGTCTTCTCGGAAGAGAAAGGAAACGCACCCACAGCTTGAATTCCGTAAGCACTGGATGTCGTGAAATCCGTTTTAGATTGTTATCGGCATCTGATTCTCTTGCTTTTTGGCTGAATGGTCACACTTTAACACAGAAAGGTAATCAGCCACAGTTGTGTGTGCCATTCACGCCTTTGTCGTGGATAAATACAACCTGGGAAGACCTGTGTTACCTATATTCCTGGTGTGTTTTATTGTGTTTGGTTTCTGCCTGGTAGAGCAGTTTGTGGGCATCATATCTGGAACGAGTTGGTGCCAATTCCTGTTTGAGACTTTTGATGTGTTTTGCATGGGACGGGAATTAAAGCTTGCGGTGACACGTCTCGGGGAGCGCTGCTCGCCTCTCGAATCGGCCCCGGTCCCTGCCTCCTCGCTGGAGAGCGGCGAGAGGCTCACTGCGGCTGACGAGGAGGGATCTTCACCACCTGCCAGCACTCAGGCAGAGAGCGCTCCCTCTCCAAAAAGACGGCAGGCCCCTCGCCGAGCGGCCAGATCGGCCTGTCACTTGGCGGCGGGCTGAGGGCCGCCCCTCTGGTGCTGGCAGCGCACGCCGCTGGCAGGGGCTCTGGGGAGCGGGGGTCTCTCGCATTCCGGAGAGGCCCGGAGCAGCCTGGGAAATTTGCCCCGTTCTGCACCCAAACGCGGGCGTGTGTTATCCTGCACAGGTGCACCGGGCATGCTTTCTGAAACGGCACAGGGACGTGAAGTGGAATCAAACATATTTACAGAGAAACGGTATGTTTCTCATTGAAAGATTAAACAAGGACCTGTTCCACAGTGTTTTGGTTTTCGTTCTTACATACCACCTACGTGCAAGCGTTGCAAAAAAAGAATGGTCTTTTTTTTTGTATTACTGAGAGACACAGTGGCTGGTGAGAAGGAAGCATCCATCTCCCCAGTCTTCTCCCCTAAAAATATCAAAGGCTCTGTGCCCCCCTGCGCTTCATGCTTGCTTGTTGCGAAGGTGCCACGGCGTCTTGGCAATGAGTGAAATATTGAGGCTGGGTGAATCTCATTCTGTGCCTCTGATGGTCTGGATGCTTGCCGTTATTCTATTATTGATGCGGTACGGGATGAGGCTGTATTTCCACATGTATTGAAAGTAATGTATTGTAAAGCCTAATAATAACCCATAAAATATAATAAATGTTATCGCATTGAAGTGTTTGTTTTATATGGTGTCACAGGTCACAGTCTTTAAAATGTGGTTGCCAGGAATTAGTCTATCACCTGTACTCCCTTTTCAGCTCCTTAACTTTTTTTTATTACTGATTGGCTTGACAGTTGAATACATTGTTCCCCAAACTTGAAAAAAAAAAAATGAAAAATGCATTTTATAATGGTTGTTTATTTAAAAAGTCTATAAAGACTATTTCACCATCTCACACAACATCAAGTAGTGTGCTAGCAGTAATTTTTTGCATTCATGAAGGACCAGGCATTAATGTGGTAAACTCTTAGACATCGATCACTATTGTTTAAGGTTTCATTTTGGAGAGCAGCATCACTAAGCTACCCTCAGTGAAGGAAGCGCATGGCATTGTTTGAGTCTGCGATGCTAACTCCAGAATCCCGCCTCCTCAGTACCAGTGGCTGTGGCATTGTTACTTGGGGTTGGATGTTGACGGGGGCAGTCCATTGTGATGGCCTTCCGTTCAGTTGTTTAATTAGCGTCACATTCCGCTCCTTTTATTTTTCGGTGAAGGTGGCCCGGGTCCTCCCTCCCTTGTACCTCTCCACCAGCTTGCCCGTCTCCGTATGTGATCTCACTTCCCTTTGAACTGCGTCCAGCCGGGTCTGGCCACCGGCTGCGCGGCTTCTCTCCTGGCCCGCTCTGCAACGGCGCCCCCTGTCCTTCGCCGCGGGTCGGCCTTTTTCATGTGAGGAGGATTACGGCGCGATGACGTCTGACCTGAAATCGAGGCCGCTTTCTGCAGGACCCTCTCCCCTCTGCAGCTGAGATATCCAGCGAGGTGAAATTAGGGACAGGTGATAAGGTTGAATTGGTTGTCTTTTATCCATTTTTGCCAACTAGAGCCAATTTTAACATTATTACTGGCAGCTGTGGTGTGTTGTGAGGAAATACCTTTCTGTGAGAAAGGGATCAGCTGTAGAACAAGCACAGGAGTAGGAATCATACATGCCATGCATGTTAAGTCTGTGTGGAAACCTACTTTATGAATTATTCTCTAACCCCCCCCCCCCCCCCCTTCCTTCCACCACACCCCTGGCAAGGGGATTGGGGGGGCTTCACTCTTGACTGGGCCAGTGTGTATTCGCTGGAGCCCTCTCTGTATTCACCTCGGCTCCGCGCATGCCGCCGAAATCGCACACACCTCCTCGCCGCAACACATCGACGTCAGGAAAAAATGACTTGCGGCCTGAGCGCTGACGTGAGGCGGCGATGAGATTCAACACCCTGTCGCTAGTGCAATCTACGGACAGGAGGCTATTTATAGCGCGCGCCGACGGCCACGGGAGGGGTTTAGCTCGTGAGGCGCTTAACAGATGAAGTGGCACATCAAAGGAGATGCTCTGACTTGCAGCCGCACACAGCAGCGGCTCCTTCAGCACAGTGCTGCACCTACGGCTCATATAACTGGCCTTATGTTCACGAGTCAGGGCTCCTACAGGAGTCTACGTTTGAGTCAGAGCTCCTACATGAGTCTACGTTTGAGTCAGAGCTCCTACAGGAGTCTACGTTTGAGTCAGAGCTCCTACAGGCTGACAAAGTCAAGCGATGGTTGAACAAAATCATCATGGGTCTATAGTAGAACATGTCTATGTCTAAGTGTCTGTCTATTTATGTTATATAGCACTCTTTCTGTTTGTGTTTGGATGTCTATGGATGGATAAGGGTGTGAACCTATGTTGTACTTTTCTGTTCTACAATGTACACTCATTTAGGCAAGTTTCATTTCTCTCTGTATCTTACAGATTGGGCTTGACTTTGTGGGACCTTGGCTTTCTCCTTGGGTGTTCTGTAATGCGTGTGTGGAGTTTTTGGTAGGCTGCACGAGCATTCCCTCCCCGGTTGGAGCGCTTGATAATGATGTGGACTGGCTGCCCATACAGCAGCAGATTTTCGCTCATGCATTTTTCAGCGGAAAGGGAAAATTCCTCTGCCCGGCCTAAGAGGCAGTGGTTCGCTGAGGTCGGCGGCCTTAGCACGGTTCATAGGGAAAAGCCTCATTGGATTCAAGGGCCTTCAGGGGCTTTCACTCTGCAACCAGAGCCTGGTTTGAGGCACCTGTTGGGGACCACCTGGGCTATACCCAATACCCAAGTTAGTGAGAGAGGTGCAAGTGAGCGAGTCCATATTCCACACCAATGTCAGGCAAGTACACAGTACACACTTGACAAGGGGATGGGTGTTATTTTGGAGGCACGTATGGGACGCAGTCTACTGCATTCATTTCAGTGCTGTGCTTTGTGATGGAACAAGATCAACTCAAAAAAAAAATTCTGCGCAAAAGCATGGAAACAGCAGAAGCATGACATCTGTAAAATGTGTTGGAATGAAAATGTTCAGCTGATCTGATATATCTAATGGGAGAAGCTAACTAATGTGTGTGGTTTAAAGACGATTCATGATGCTACACTACGTTATACAACACTATTCTGAACACGTAATGATTATTGCTGCATTTTTTTCCACATCGATCAGGGATCCATTTGTCTGGTCTGGCGGGTAGCTTTAACGTGAAGATATTGCTTGGTAAACTCGGGGAAAGGGAAGCATTCTGTGATGTATAATTAAAATGTTTAATTATGGATACTTCAACTGTACAACCTATCAGGAAATATATTTTTCATGTACAAAATAATAAAAAAAATACATGTTCCGGCACGTTGGTTATGTGTCTTCTGGGTGACTAGAAAACGGTTATCTTATTGGCCTTAAAAGCCTTGAATTGCTCGACCCCTGCTTAATAAATATGAAAGCGATTTGAATTCGTGTAATAAATTCATGTAATCCTTAGCAAGGACATTGCCAGAGAGTGCTCTGAGAGCTGAATTGGAAATGCACAGTGAAAACCACGCATGTTTGAAAATGCTTTTCAGATTCAAATTAAAATTTAGCTCTGCAGGTTGTCTGCTTACTGTCAGTTTGGGGTAATGGAAATGGCTTTTTTGAGCTGGCTCATGCTAACGCATTCACTCCTAGTCACAGCTATGGTCAGTTCTACGTTAATGTCTTATTTATGTGTGGATAAATGGCTAAAAGCCTATAAGCTGATGGTGGAGTTTTAAGAACTGATACATCTTTTGCTTGTTTAGTGAAAAGTTGCAAAATTTAGGTGCATGGAAGTAAATGTTATATGTTGCATTTTTGACCGCAGTCATATATTTGATATGTACCAATTAGCCAGGTGAACGTCAGGCGAAACGATCCAATCAAAGTTCATTAAACATGAACATTACCCATTATCTTAGACAAACAAGGCATCCAGACTCGTTCCTCATAACATTACCATTGTGTTTGTGCCTGAGGATGTCATTAGGGGATGGAGTGTCACAGCTCTTTTGTAAGTGACTAATTGGTATTGGGATTTGGGCCTGGTGCAGTGGCTGAGTCCCTCTCCCAGGGCTCTGAAAGCTACATTGCGGTTGTTGGAGGCCCAGCCACCCTCTCAGGGTCTGTTGTGTCACAGTGCGGAGTGTGAAATGGGATAGTGGCACCTCCTAAGTGGAGTGCTGTTCTGTGTGAAAGACAGCTCATGGCTAATGATGCTCAAATGGGATGTGAGTGACCCGCTAGGCCCAAGTGTTCACAGGGGGACTGAAGAATCTCTAAGATGTCAGAAGCTTCTGTTGTCCAAAAAGCGTGCTCTCTCAGCGCACACACAGACAGACACGTGAAAATGCACACACATACAGACTCAGAAATGCACACAGCCCCTCAGGCGCATACCCGCACACAGACACAAATGCACAGACGGTCACACTCAGAAACACACACACCCACAATTAGACAGACACACGCTCACACATGCATACTGACAGACACACTCAGAAATAAACAGACACTTATGCCTGTCTGTATACAGACATAGACAGTGTGTGCAAACAAACATTCAGACTTCAACACACACAGGTGCCACAGACACACACACACACCCACACACACACCGAGCCTGTGCTTGTCCCCCTCATTGCCCTCTGTTCTGCTTGTCATCCCACAGAGAAGCTGTTTGGAGAGTTCCTGAGCTGGGACCTGGACGAGGCTCTCTCCCAGTTCCCCCTGAAACCGGGCCAGGTGGTCACCCTCACGGTCAACATCAAGGTCAAACTGGACTTCTCCGGGCAGGAGAACCTCCTGCAGGACCTCAACGATGGTGAGTCAGGGCTGCGGCCTTCCCCTTCGCCCCTGCGGCGGCTCGTGCCGATTAACATTCAGACGCATGCTTTACCGTCTGGAGAGCAGGGCGACGCAGAACGGAGAGACAGTGCAGCAGGTGCTGTGTAGGATGTCACAGGTATTCAACACCTGCGCCGGCAGCATTAGTAACACTTTACTCCCCTGCCTACTATCTGCTTGCCTTCTTTCCTTAATGCTAAGGAAACAGGCTGTGCTGCGAGACACTTCCCTTGCCAGGCCTGGTTTACTATGGCTGAAGTTAAACCATTGCCTGGTGCTGGGATGTCTCTCGCTGAGTCCCTGAAATGGCGGTGAGAGCTAAGCGGTTGGTGCGTCACCTGAGGTGCGCTGAACAAACCTCTCTATGTTCCTATCCAGCAAGCCTCTCTCATTCCCACCCACCAAACTTTTCTCCATTCCCATCACCTAACTTTGCTCCATTACAACCCATCCAGCAGAGCTCCCTGTTAGTAGTTGTGGGGCAGTGTGTTTAATATTAATGAAAAGCATCTGAGGGCATGTCCACATGCGTTGTGTTTGCCCACAAATAAGGCAGGCAGGCAAACAGCGCAGTTGGCCCCTGTAATCTTCACATGGCAATTGCAGAGATACCGTTGACATTTTTTAATTGGTTTGGTAATAACAACAGAGCCCTGAATTGGCGAGATAAGCAACAGTTCCCTTACACAACCACTCAGAGCTGTTGTTTAATGTAGGGGGGCACAGTGATTGCTAAATAATGCGGATTAAGGCTAGCATGGATTATAATATAGCATTGTTATTTACATTAATAATGTTGTTGCTGACGCTGAGACATTTGTTACTGTTTGCACCAGGACTGACTGTGGTAGATAGCTAAGAAGTCAAAGTAACTTTATGGTATTATTGAGGACTTTTCTGTGCATTCCCTTGTTAATGGGATATATCAGACCCATGCTTTCTTCTGTACCATCCTGGCATTTTCTTTTTCACATCTTGTGCATATCCATCCTTGGAGATCTGTCTAAAGCTTCCTTGAGCATCCTTCAGCTTATTCCAAACTCATTTAGCTGTTTCCTCTCCCAGGATCCTTGCCACACTGTAGACACACAACACCCCTATTTTACTACTGGGTTCTGGTTCCTTCCCCAGTAAATTCCCAAAATTCCAGCTTGAATTTCTATTATTAAACCCCGCCCTACATTTATGATGTCATAACTCCTTCAGCACATCCCTCTGCTTCGAGGCCACTGCCATGGAAGCCGTTCCCGTAGTCATTGTAAATGACAGCTTTGAGGTGTGGCACAGACCAAAGGCACCGTTTAAATGCGTTTGGGATCGTATTTTAATGCAAATGTAAAGTTAGCAGGCCAGACGTCTCCACAAAGGAGGACACAGATGCTAGCTTGCAATCATTGTTTGTTGAAAGGAGGAGAAAATATAAAAATAATAGAAAAAAGTTGTTTGTTAGAACAGATGCTTGTCCCTGTGATTGGGATGCAGTGATGTTTAAATCTGAGGGACATTTTCCCTCTAAAGTAAAATTAGTTTTGTCAGTGTGGCAGAGGCATGCGTGCATATGGCTATCTGTGCGTGGTGTGTGCGCGTGCGTGCGCGCGCGCGCCTGATTACCTGATTACGTAAAGTGTGTGTGCGCCGTGTGCCTGTATGCGAGTGTAAGATATGAAATGAAAAGGCTGTACCGTAGGTGATGTTATTCCCTGGTCTTTTTGGTCTGTTCTTTAGACCTTGTTGTAATGCCCTTGTTGTGCTGTGTATTGTGCCCTGTAGCTGGAGCTGGAGTGAGTTCTCCATTCTGAATAAGCCCTTAGCTTTAGAGAAGGCTTCACAGGCTCAACTGCTCCCGGTTCCTTCAGAGGGGGAAGAAAAAAAAAGTGGAAAACAGTCTTCTCCTCCTCCCAGTGTTCCCTGCTGTAGGCCTGTTATATTGCCGTAGTAGCTCAACTCAGTGTTTTCTGATGTAGGCCTGTTACGTCGCTATAGTAGCCCAGCCCTGTGTCAAAGTGAGCTGCCTCAGAAGGCAACATTTTAAGGCAACATGAGCCTGTCGGCCATTTTAAGTTGGTGGGGTCTCGGAGGTGCCTCCAAAGTTGCCTACTTCTTGATGAAATTGAAGGACAGAACTGATGGTTCCTTCAAACAGAAGGAACTGGGGGAGTGACAGTTTTGATTTTTAATATTCTTAATGCTTAGAACCCAATAATAAATTGGGCTGTATTATTGTTTTTATTGTATTCTTTATATTTGCTGTTATGTGATTTTATCCTGTAGAATTCAGTAGTGGAATTAAAGTTGGCTAACTGATGCTACTTTCAGTGAAGGACTAACATTATTGGATAACTAGCTTATCTTGAAGCTAGCTCCACAATGTTAATCACCTTAATGTCAGTTTAGTAGCTAGCTAGCTACATGCTTTCTGTGATTACAGTAAGCTAGGTAGCTAGTTATGATTGGGTCACTTAGCTATATACATATTAAAGCTCTATTGTCAATTTGCTCCAGGGAATAATGAGGGTATGGGGGCTTTTTTCGCCAAGCAGAAGCTACTAGCAATCACTGTTTCTCAACACAAATAACTCCACGCTCGTAGGCTGAAGGTAAGAAATTGTTTCTTAGTCGGGGAAAAGCGTCTATTCAGACGCTAACTAGCTAGTTATGGTTCTGATTTATGAGACTAGTCAGTGGACATTGTATTTATATATTAATGTCATCTCAGGCTGTCAGACACCTGAAGCTGCATAGCGTAACATACACTATATGGCCAAAAGTATGTGAACACCCATCCTAATTATTGAGTTCAGGTGTTTCAACCACACCAATTGTTAACTGGCGTATAAAATCAAGCACATAGCCATGCAATCTACAGAGACAAACCTTGGAAGTAGAATGGGTTGTACTGGAGAGCTCCGTGACTTTAAACGTGGCACTGTCATAGGATGCCACCTTTGTCACAAGTCATTTCGAAATTTCTGCCCTGCTAGATCTGCCCCGGTCAACTGTAAGTGCTGTTATTGTGGAAGCATCTAGGAGCAACAACAGCTCAGCCACGAAGCGGTAGACCACGCAAACTTACAGAGCGGGGCCACCAAGTGCTGAAGCGCGTAGCACGTAAAAACCGCCTATCCTCTGTTGAATCACTCACTACAGTGTGAATCACTACAGAGTTCCAAACTGTCTCAGGCTGCAACATCAGCACAAGAACTGTCCGTCAGGAGCTTCATGAAATGGGTTTCCATGGCCGAGCAGCTGCACGCAAGCCCAACATCACTATGTGCAATGCCAAGTGACGGCTGGAGTGGTGCAAAGCATGCCGCCACTGGACTCTGGAGCAGTGGAAACGCGTTCTCTCTCAACTCCATGTTAATGCCCATAGTTTTGGAATGGGATGTCCAATAAGCTCATATACATTACATGGACAAAAGTATGTGGTCACACCTGTTTTTCAGGGTTTGGGCTAGGCCCCTTATCTCCAGTAAAGGGCAATCTTTATGCTTCAGCATACCAAGACATTTTGGACAATGCTATGCTTCCAACTTTGTGGCAACAGTTTGGGGAAGGCCCTTTTCTATTCCAACATGACTGTGCCCCAGTGCACAAAGCAAGGACTATAAAGACACGGTTTGATGAGTTCGGTGTGGAAGAACTTGACTGGCCCGCACAGAGCCCTGACCTCAACCCCATCGAGCACCTTTGGGATGAACTGGAACGGAGATTGTGAGCCAGGCCTTCTCGTCCAACATCATTGCCTGACCTCATAAATGGTCTACAGAATGAATGGGCACAAATTCCCACAGAAACACTCCAAAATCTTGTGGAAAGCCTTCCAAGAAGAGTGGAAGCTGTTATAGCTGCAAAAGGGGGGCAAACTCTATATTAAAGTATATGTATTTGAATACAGTGTCACTACAATGTAATGTTCAGGCATCCAAATACTTTTGTCCATGTAGTGTATATGTATTTGAATACAATGTCGTTACAATGTAATGGTCAGGCGTCCGAATACTTTTGTCCATATACTGTAGGTGTGATGGTCAGGTGTCCACGTACTTTTGGCCATATGTTGTAGGTCTGCATGCTACACAAAGTTAAGACGATGTAGACATTGACACACACTCTGCAATCACTGTCCACATTCATATTTTTTCATATTTTTGTCAGTTACATGTCCTGCTTGCTCTCCCTACAAAGGTAGCTGCTTTTGTAGGCATCAAGGCAACAGGCTGCTCACTTCAAAAATATACCACTGCCACTGTCCCTATACTTGTGTGGGCAGCAGTGGGAATATCCGCAGTGAGCTCAGTTACTCAGATTACCCTGACCCAGAGAAAGCACTTAGGATCCCCCATGTGGATCTGATTCACCACTCCGCCAGCTCTCTCTCTCTGGTTCCCGTTCAGACCAAGCGCGCCTAAATCGCACTTTAAACAGAGCATGGGTGTCAGAACACACAGCCACGGTTCCTACATTTACATTTGCGTCATTTAGCGGACACATTTCTCTGGAGCGATTTACAATGTAAGCCAGTGGGGTTTTGCTTAACTCAGATCCTGTTGGTTTAGACTGTGTAAATGTCACACCGGTCGTGCCTGTTCAAAGCGACGCTTTGTCTCGGAAGTTTGGGTCGTGATGCTCCTCTCTCGTTCAGAACTCCCAATCAGAACATACTGTATAATCACAGGAAACTGTGCACAATCCAGTCTGTACAAATTCCAAACGTTGCTGTGCGGATAGCAAAAATGTCACCAAGAACAACCTAATTAAAAGGAATTAAAGCGGAGAGTGAGAAGCATTAAAAAGCCATTACGAGTTGAGTGGGATGTCAACATCATTACCTCATGGGCAAGTCACTCTGCAAAGCTTGGCCCTCTGCCGGGATTAGAGCGAGCCAATGAGCTCGCGTGCTGATGTCATCAGTCTCTGAATAGCATCATCACAGCATCAGAACCAGGGTAGCTGACACATGTATAGCCATTCACATACAATATAAAAAGGACATAAGTGAAAGATTATCTTGAGTCTGAAAGACAGATCAGTACTGAACACCTTTGCCTAGTGACTGGGTGATTGATGATTCACACCGTCACCATGTTTTTTCTCTCTTAGACGGACATCTCATATCTTTGATTAAATTACTGTATCAAGTGCTAGTTCATTATACATAACAAAGATAATGGAAGGGAAGCCATTTTATTTTCCAGGGAATGGCCATAGGTGCACTTAAAGCAGGTTGCTATGTGTTAATTAAACCTTTTCACTTTCAATTTTGTCCTTTGTCATCAGATTATAGCTCGAGGAAGCTCAGTCAAGTGAGTGCAGCAGGAAAAACACACTGTAGGTGTATTTTAACAAATGAGAGATGAGCTTGCGACTTAGTAATGATGGCAGGCCATTTGTGTGTAAAATCTTTTGTCTTTTGTTCAGCTTTTCAGTGATGCGAACTCATAGGTTTTTTTTTTTTTGTCCAGAACAAGCAGAGAAAGTCCAAAAGAGCAGAGAGACCGAGGAGTTAAATAGTCAGTCATGCTGCTCAGATTTTTAAATGAAACGCTCTCCATTTGTGAGAAATTCTAAAGGGCCAATCTGCAGAGCACCAGAATAGCACAGATCATTTACTGCTATTGAAACTCTGAAAACTGAATTGAGGGATATTTGGACAATCATTTGAACCATATTATTTGGACGTAATTGACCGTGGAACGAAGTATTTTTGAACACGCCCCAAGAATATGACTATTTAGCCATTCTCACCGCTGTTCCCTCTTTGAAGGTAATGCACATCTGGTTCCTCATCACTCCTGAATAGATAGGGGTAACCCTGAATTAAATATCTCTAGCCGGGCCATCAGTGATTCTATTAGGGCTCCTACTTTCCATAAGATCAGAGAAATTGGAAGAAGAAGAATAAGAAAAAAAATCCCACTGAATTTATGACTCATTTTTCAACTCCTGTTCGTGGATCGTTATGAAAATCTTAGAGTAACCAATTTGGAGAAGAATATAGAGGACTTTCCGGGATTCTGAAATAAACCCTTTATTTGTTCCATGTAGACAATTCCTCTGTCAGTAATTCTGCTCTCATTCTCGCTCAAGCAACTCTTTGCAGTGATAATTCATTCAGACCTTCACTTGTGTGCTTTATACAGAGCCCTTCCAGCAAAGGTCTCCACTTATGTTAGAAAGCAGGCAGTATGCCAAGAAAGCCCAGGCCCTTAGATGTAATCATAAGAACAGCTCTCTGAAACTCACACAATAACTGGAGTTTTTTCCCATTTGCATTCTCAGAAGCCTGCAGGAAAATGCATACATCACAGCATTATAACCGAAAATAAACCTACACTTAATTGGAGCTGTTAATTACCAGCACATGAGCCTGTACTTAATTGGCAGCTGTTCCATTACCGCTTTAAATACTCTAGATGAATGTTAAAAATAGATGTCGTAAAATAATAAAAGGCTAAATCTGAGGTTTCTGCATTCCAAATGGAGACTTTATTAAATCAATTTCTCCAGAACACATCCGCCAAAAAAAATGAGTCCCCTGCTTGGATTAGTCATGTTCCCGAGAGGCGAGTAGCCGTCATGAGCATGAGAGCAGATGCTTTGAGCAAGTGGGTCGTTTGCTGTGGAAGGGGGCGGCGGGGACATCTGGGACTCCGTTTGGGGCGCGGGGAAGGACGGCGGCCCCCGCGTCTCCGCGGATCGCACCCTTCACTGCGCAGGACGATCGCGGTGGCAGGAGCAGCTGCCGCCGCCGCCGCCCTCGGTCCCGGCCAACAGGAAACGGCAGCCCATCATCTCTCGGGAAACCGCTGCGCCGGGGCTGGCTCCCTGCTTTTTTTAATGCGCCACTTTCCCCTCCGAGCTGTGGAAAGTGATGTAATGCTGAAGGTCTGTTGTGTGCGAGTTTTGGGGTTATTATGGATCGCGTCCCTTGGTGGCCGAACAGAGTATCTGAGAAATGTCCCGATTTGTGGAGAAAGTCTCTTCCGTTCAGCACTGCTGTTGTTTGTGTCGACCGCGCTTGTCAGAAAGCCTTAGTTCCGCGTTCAGTGCTGCCACATTCGCTGTTTCAGCGTAATGCAGTTGATGTGAAGCCTTAGTGTTAAGCGGCGTCGTGTTTGTTGTGTGCTCAGCATTGCGTGTCATTGTTGCCCTGGTGTTCAGGGCCTTTGTCTCAATGTTTTGTTTAGTCAGACAGGCTCAGGACAAAGGCAGTGGCCCTTGCTGTGGTGATTTAGAAATGCCTGACATGCCCAATGCTCAACTAAATTCTTTCCCTAGGTTTTAGTTTGTTTTAATATTAATGAAGTAATAAATGAAGCTAATTATGTAAATAAGCAAAAACAAATGAGTAAACAACTTAAAACACAACACTTTCTTTTAAACTAGAATTGTCTGATTATATGACCGGTTCTGGTTGATAATCCATTTCTTTCTGCTCAGTGCCTTTCAAAAAAGACTTTGTGTTTCATTACCTTTAATGCAGGAATTTATTGACATTCCAGCTTTATTGTCTTTTGCCACACACCACAGGACAGTAGAAAATTTGCTGTGTCTGGTATATTGAGTCATGTGTCTACAGCCTAAGGATGTTGTGTTTGTGTTTCCACGTGTGTGTGTGTGTGTGTGTGTGTGTGTGTGTTTTGCCAGCTGAGGCATCCATGGTGAGACAGTGCAGTGGTTGCTTTGCTGGTCACACCCTGATGACCAAACACAAACTCTGAATTGGAAAACTGCCACACAAAAAAGCTGGGAACGGCTATGCTAATGATCAGTGATTCTTTGGTAATCATCCCCAAGCCAACATTTCATTTCCCCAGTCTTTGCAGTCGATGTATTCACACATACTGTTAATAATAGATAGCACCTTGCAGTATTTCTCCAAATACGTTTCTCAATTTCAAAAGTAGTGCTTGAAAAAGTAGTCAAAATGTAGTACTCCAGGGGGGATCTTGTCTAGGGAGCAGTACTGCTAAAAAGAAGTCATAATACTAGATTACTTACAGTAATCTGTTTACAATACATGGCTGTTTTAAAGGAGTTATGCCTGTTGAGCCATATAAACAACATGTTTTTTTATTTGCCTCTTATATGCACATAAAGTTTATTACAACTGTAAATTCTACTGTGCTTCTACTTCAGTGGAGACATTTGTTGCTGTTACTGTTACGATTATTATTTTGTTCTAGTTTTGATTTTGGTTGAATAGGTATCAAAGTGCACTATCGATAGGCACCCCAGTTTTCAGGTGAGCACTTATCTAAATAGTTTTCCCATTGAGGAAACAAACAACATTCCGTCAAAGTGAGGTTGAACCCTTCAGCCCGACTCCTGTTTCTGTGATCAAAGGACTCTTCCATCTTCCGGAGCCCGGTGAGGGAGCTGTCCTATTCACAGTGTCGTACCTATTGGCCGGAACACTTTGTGTCAGCCCCTCGCCACACCTCCCGTCCCCAGGGGGATGCTGGGTAACCCGGAGCGGGCCACGCCCGTCCCAGCCATCGCGCCAGGGACAGAAACGCCTCTCCCCCGTACTCGGCACTTAATAGCAGTCAGCATAATATTTTCACAGGCCGGCGAGCGGGGGAGGGCCGCTCCCGCTAATGCCGCCATTAATCTTTCCATTGGCTGCTCACACTTTCATCCCACTCCTTCGGCGGGACACGAGAACTTCTGCAGGGCCTGTAATAGAGCCATTAGTCACTAGTGGAGAGATAATGTGTCTGTGTGCTTCCGGCGCTTTCTCCCTCATTTAGGACAGAACAGGGGAAAGTCCTGCTCCGCCATTCAATAAAACTCTAATAAAAGCAATGAATTTGCCGTATTAAATTTTCATTGCTGTGTGTTGGCCGTTTTTTTTTTTTTTTTTTTTCTCCTTCGGTTCTGGGTGAATTTTTGTTTTCTGACTCAGCGTATGAATGGTGGGTATTCTGGGGGAAAAAAGGAACTGCGGCGTCTGCATTGAGATATCTGTGTGTGTGTGTGTGTGTGTGTGTGTGTGTGGGGAAATACACACATGAATACACACACACATTTAGATATATATACACGCATACACACAATGAACAATGAAAAATACTGCCATCAACAGGTTTTTGATTGTCTGTCTGTTGCTGTGGTGAAAATTTTTGCACTTATCTTTAGTCAGCCTCTAAATCGCATCTGGTGGCTGTGAAATGCACACCCATTAAGTGGTATAGTGCTTACACTGTACATGTTGAGCTCTTGACATTTTATCCTGGCTTCTCGATGACATTCCCCCTGATGAGAGGCAGCATCTATACATCAAGCATTCGAGGAAGAAAATTGCTGTTTGACGGTGAAGCCGCCGTCTGTTTTCGTTTTTCGCTTTTTCTTTGCGCGAGATCCCTCCCGCTGGAAGATCGTAATGGCGCCTGGGTCAGCGGCCATCGGTCCGCACCGCTACGCTTCAGTCGCCCGGTGCGCTTGCCTCATGCATTTTTGATTCGCCGACGCCCTTTTCCTTCCACTGTGGAAGCAGCCGCACGGTTGGTCATGTCGCGTTGCGCAGGGCTCGGATAGATACGGCAACATGCGGCTGCCGCCATTTCAGTGCGAAAGGAAGGCATTCCCGACGCCGAGCCTTTCGGCGTCGGCCCTCAAGCAGGCGCTTTCTCAGAATCTCAGGGGTTTTATTTTTAAGGGATTTTAATAAAGATAAATAATTTAGGGACGCGCAGTTCATAAATACTCATCTCAGCATCTGCGCTTCAGCATTTCAGGTTTGTCGTTCTCCTCGGCGGCGTTTTCTGAAGTAACGCTCGTGGTGGTTTGCTAATCTCGGAGGCAGCTGATAAATAAACATCCATTGTTTTCGGAAGGGGGGGTGCGATTTGCTCGGAGAACGCACGCTTGCGGAGAACGAGAGGGTAATAAACGCCACCGTCAGACACAATCAGGGAAATGATACCGTATTTATTGTGCTTACAAAAAAAAAAGGAAAAAAACGAGAAAAACTGATTTTGTTTTCAGTCACTGAGGATCTTGGGGGAGCTTGGAGAGAGAGGAACCAGATGCAGTAAACCAGAGTGGCTGGAGCCCGTCATGTTTTATGCATGTGCAGTAGAACGGTTAAAGAGGCACATCAACTATCCCGGTCATGGGTGTGTGAGCATCTGGGATTTACAGCCAGCCCCTGGGTGTGAGCAAACACTGTAGCCTGCCCAGCACCACATACCTCTGCTCCACGTGCACTTTAAGGTGCACAGGCCATCCGTAGAATATGGTGAACGATCTGCATTTGACAGGTTTTCGTCCCCAAGCACTGACCATGGATCAGCACTTACCTTTTGCCCAAAATGATTGTGGTTTGACATTGAGGTGCGCGTATTGTGATCCAGGATCAGTTAGTATGTTACCGCAGGCACCCGGGGCTCGTAGGAAGCATTGATAAAACATCAGTGTTGGTGTTTTAAGTGGAGCTCTGTGACGTGACACGCTGAGGCGCCTCAAGCAGGCTGACAGGTGACCTCTTCCCAGCGCGTAGCGGAAAACGGGCGTGACAGACAGACGGACGGACTCTCGGACTTGCATGCCGGGAGCTTCTTCGTGCGTGTGCGGCCGTTCCCTGAGGAAGGGGAGATACGTTCTCATTGACGTCAGGGCGTCAGCGCTGAGGTCGCTGTGGAGCGTTGCCTGTGTGTGTGCAGGGAGTGCTAATAACGCTAAAGGTGGTGCACTGGAGCAGTATGTCACAATGTTATCTGTAGCTCGCTGACATGCATGAGCTGTTAAGTAGAGCAACGTTTCCCAAACCTCAAACACAGCTGATTTAGATATTAAGCAGCTTCAGGAGTTCATAACGAGTTGACCATTTGAATCAGTTGTGCTGGAGCAGGGAGAGATCTAAAACATGCAGGACGAGGGGTCCTGCAGGAGAGGGTTTGGGAAATGCTGAAGTAGAGTGCTTGAAGGTGGAACTGAGTGGGAGTCATTACTAACAGGTGTGGTCTGTAGAAGGGGGGGGGGGTTACTGATGAAAAGTGATATCGGGAGGGGGGGGGGGGTGACTAATGATTGTGGTTTTTGGGGTGGGGGAGTTGCTGGTTTGGGGGTTGTGACAAGGTGACGGGGGTGACGGAGGTTGTGATGAAGGGACAGGGGTGAGTGAAATGGTGGCAGGTGAGTGACGCTGACACAGTGACAGGTGTGAGTGACGCTGTGGCGTGGTGTCGTTTCAGACGGGATCAGTGTGACCGGCCTGCCCATCTCCAGCCCGCTCAGACAGGTCCTCAAACCCCGAGCCGAGTCCAAGCCCGTCAGCGCCGAGTCCGGCAAAGCGGAGTACAACCACGTCAAGGTAAGACGCATTCCCCTCACACACAACCAGCCACCCGCAAAGAGAGATGCAGCACACCACTCATTGCGCTCATCATTTACATGTGCTCAATTGTGTCTGTCAGTATATAGGGACTGTATCTCAGGACTCTAATCAATTTGGTTGGTAATACAATACCAGCTAATCAAAGCCTATTTCATGCCATATATGATACAGGCAGCAGAAGAAGAAGTAATAGGTCTCTGAAGCAGCCAGAGTGTGCGGCTGTTGTGAACTGCAGAGTATCCACATGTGGAGTAATGAGGTGTGGTTGCTCATGTGGGGATTGGAGGCCTTATAGTGTGAGATCCCTGAGATCCCAGCTGTAAGCCTGGTCACTGGACGGCCAGAGGGCTCCTGCTCTCCCAGTGCTTCTGAGCACGCTCTGTCGCCATAGGCAACCGCACTCCACTCAGACTGATAACAGCGGCGTGCTACAACCTCACCCAGTGCACTCGACTGGTGGGCCGCGTTCAAACAAATAAACAAACACACACACACACACACACACACATGGCTCAGTTAATGATCACTCACTCATTGGATTTTCAGATCAAGACCATTGTCTTTTTCTGTGGTAGCACGCTGCATTTCCTTTTCGGAAAAGGTCACTCAATTCCAAAATATCAACACTGTTGTTTCCTCGACACAATATTAAACTCAAGATGAAAGAGTAAGACTCCTCAGGGAGTAAGGAGAGGCACATGGGGAATCTGCCGGGGCTCATCGCACAGAGTTTACAGTAGCGGTGCTAACATGCAAGAAAACACACTTCTGATTGGCTACACCACGGAGCAGAGATGTTAATGCGCCATTCATTAGGAGCTGTGTAACGGCAGCCTGTGTGATAGGTCAGACGTTGCTATGAGTATTGACATGGTGTTGAGGAAGAGCTGTGTAGCTGCAGTCAGTGTGTTCAGTAGGGATTGTGCACGGGTATTGATCGGGTATTTAGTCAGAGCTGCATTAAGCGCATTGACCAGCAGCCTTTCCTCTTGGAAAAATTGCCATGAGCCGTGCCTGAGCATAAAATACAGTTTAACTGCCCATTGTCACGTATTGTATCCACTGCGAACGAAATAGTTCTCAGCGACTGATTAAAAATGTCCTTGAAAAAGCCATGCTTTGCCTCAGTCACTTTTGTTAATTACCTGTTTAATTTGCTCCTTGCCCCCGAGTGCGGCTGCCTCTTCAAAGTCAAATGATTCGAATGCCTTTCTGACCGTGTTCATCAAGGTTGTCACTCTCATCTGTCAGGCCGTCCCTGCCTCCCGCCCCTCTCTCTGCTTTAAAGCGAGACTCCCCTTTCCGCGCGAGATACCGAGGCAACCCCGGCAGTCTGTGCAAGCGTGGCCCAACTGGGACGCACGCTATTGCATACATTATTTAACACGCACATCGCATTTACTGACTACGGGGTTGCACTCATGCACTGTAGCGATGGGGAGCAGCGGTGGGGGTTGGCTTTAGACGCGTGTGTTACAGGCGCGGCACTTAACCTGGAACAGATAGATGGTTAGTGTTGCCTTTCGGTTGAGTTAGCAAAGTCTTTGAGGAATAACGTGTGGAGTAACTGTGTGCACGCATGGCATTTACAGTTAGCATTACCAGCTGTCAGTGCAGAAACTACCATCGCTTCAGAACCGAGAGAATATGGAAACAGAAGGAGGCAAAATGGTTATGCTTCTGTTCGCTGTCATTTGTGTGTACATTTTAGACAGTCACCTGTGTTTTGTCTGAACTGATTATTGCTGCTCACTCCAAGAGTAATCAGTTTTAGTTAAGCTACCATTAAATTGACATTAAGATGAAGTCGGACAGTAATAATTTAGCTTAAAATGTGTTTAAGTCCGCTCATTTGACATAATAAGAGTTTTCAGATAAGGTACATCTCCGTCAGTATTCAGATGAATGGGGTTTCGGCGTGTGAGAGTGCACTCAGCTCCTGTGACATTCAGCTTTACAGCGTGTCTCCGGCTGCTCTCTCCATCTCCACGTCCCCCGGCGGCGTACCGCTTGAGTAGCTGCTTAAATTGTCAGCTCCACCCATGCGGTGCAGCCAGGCAATAAGGGTCTCTATGCGTTCTCACACAGCCAGGGAAACATCCTCCATTACATTTCAGCTGGAGTAGCAATGGAATAAAGTAGCTCTTTTGCTCAAATGCAGTGTATTTTATATATGTCTGCCCTGTTTTTTAATGTCTGTCATGGTAATGACAGTGAAAGAAAAAAATCTTCACCTTGTCTATTTGTGGGTGGCACAACCCTGGTTCCTTGACCTGCAGTGTTTCAAAAGCCACAGCCACGTATGCTGTGCCATCTTTGGCCGTGCCGTGCATCCTAGAGCAAAGTGAGAGATCGTTCCGCGTGGTCTGGGAAATGCCGTACATGGAGTTGATGTAAACTGGACCGGAGCCACACTGCCGCGCTGCGGTACAGCCAAGCCCAGGCCAGTGTAAGCACACCGCATGTGTGTTCATGGTGTTCGGTACAAGGTGCTTGCTGTGAAAGCCCTCTTCTTTAGCCTCTCTGAGGAAGTGTGACCACACACACACACACACACACACACACGCGCGCGCACCCTGACAGGGCGGGAGGGACCTCTCTCTCCCTCTCCTGTAGCGTTTGGTTGGAGGCGTCTTACCCGCAGCGCTGCTCCCCCTGTGAGCCCCTGTCAGCCTCTGTCACAGGTGAGCTGTGAGGGACAGTTTTCATTATCTGACAGAACGTAGCGGCTACTCGGGGACGCCTCCTCTCGCCCGTCTGCATCGGCACTTTCCCTCTCCTCTCACCTTTCATCTGCCCAATTTAAGCCTTGCCTCCGGCCATGTTGCACAATGCATTATACATGAGGGATTTATACATGGGGAAGTGCTTTTTAATTCCCCCTCCCCAACGCTCGCTTTCTGAAAATAAAAGTTTGCTCTTTTGTCAGCAGTCTGACCTTATCACAACTAGAAGCGTGTGACTGTTAACAAACGTTTCTAGTGGTAACCCAAGAGCAGGCACGGCCTTAATGGCTTCTACACTTTCCTGCATAAACTTGGACATCACTGGTCTTCCTCAAGCAGCAAGCAGCGGGGCGTCACTCGTTGACGCAGATGAAACCGAATTGCTGGATGCCACTGACCCTTTGTACACTGCTGATTTTAACTTTTTTGAGTTGGTTTTTGTTTATTTATTTATTTTTTTAAACTTGAGCAGTTGCCGACTCATCGTTTTCACCGTGATTGGGCACAGAGCGGGGCTCGGCGGCGTGAGCGCTGTGACTCTTGCCCGGAGGGTTGCGAGTCTGAATCCTGTCTGAGCAGTGCCCTGGAGCGGGGCGCTTTGCCTCAGTTGCTCCCGAAGCCAGCCGTCCAGCTGCGCTAAATTGGCTGCCGAGCGTGCGAGCCATGCTTCTCGCCCCGGGTTAGGGCATCTGCTAGGCAATTAAATTCCAATTATAGTAAAAAAGTGGGAGAACGTCTTGCTTCAGCGCTTTTTCCCTAGATTAACCCCGCTTCCTCCGCCGTGAGGCACACCTTTGCTGAGGCAAGCTGCACACCTGGAACAGGGTTTAGAGATTTGATAATTTCAGTGTCGGATCTGAAATGGTGACAATTAGAATGGCTTCACGTTGTTTTTTTTTTTTTTTTTTGATTTTTTACTTCTCGGTTAATTTTGCTGATGACATGACAAGGTATCAGGGAGCTCATGTCTTAAAATTTCCTTGTCTTTTACATGATTTTATACATTTGATGAAGGAGGAGGGCTTGAATTTACCTGTTAGGATAACCTGCCTCAAATCTGCTTGGACTTTAGCCGTTTCCTTTTTTTGCCGCTGAATATTTAATGATGGTTATGTATGTAGCATACATTAGACAAAATACAGACTCATCACTTTCACAGGAGAGCATCTCTGGCCACGTTGTAAAATACTGTATGCCTCACAACACTTTTACTGAATATGCTGCAGCAGGTGCACACCCCTGTGTGTGGGAGTGGTTGGCATATTCTGTAATCTGCCCAGTATAGTTTGACATGTTGTGTGTTGGAGCTGAGAGAGGCTCACTCTGGAGAGTGGCGGTAAAGAGGTGCTTGGAGCCTTGACTGCTGGCGGCGAGTGCGGTGTTGGCCCAGCATGCACTGGTGTGGAGTTTCCCGGGAAACAAGTGCTCTAGTAAATCAGCACGCCTCCTTAACCTGCCGACGAAGAACAAGCACATTTACCTGACCCCCGCCCCCTCCCCCCCTCCCCCCCGCCACCCCCTCCATGAGTTCAGCGTTACGCTTCATTCTTCCCGCTAAATCGCTCTTTTTTTCCGCCAACCCTCAGGCTGTCAGTGGGAGAAAACGTACCTTTGCGTGCGACGGCCTCTCTTTCTGAGGCCGACCACGAGCCGGTGACCTCCTCTCTGCTCAGGGCCCCGCCCAGGGTCCAGCTTCCTCTGTGCTTCGGGTTGCCCCTTTCCCCTGCAAGCCGCGCTCTGCCATTAGCTCCCGCTGCGTCCATTAGCCGGAGGGACGCCACTGCGGAGGTGCGCTGGGGGTTACAGACGCCGCAGACAGAGTGCAGATTGTGCTTCCGCGGTTTGAAGGGGGGAGTGGGGTTTTGAGTGGCAGGCTGGGAGTGGGAGAAGAAAAAAGCAATCAGCGCACCTGGCAAGCTCCACTGACTCTTCCCAAGCTCCGCACTGGAAGCACATTTATTAATTTACCTTTCTCATGAGCCCATCTTTCCGCGGTAGATGGCATCGCGCTGGCTTTGGGGACGCTGCCAAATTCAAAGAGCGGGCTCTCAGACTCTCTCTCGCTATCTTCAAAACTGCAAATGGCTGCAGTGCTGGGCTCAGCTGTGCTTAAGAGTATGGCTGCTTTTTTGCCTGGAGTTATCCAGGGCATTATGGGGGATACATACAGGAGTGTTTTTTGTGCAGGGAAGATAAGCAGTTTGCAGGTGGTTGCAGTAATGCAGTGTTTGTAGTAGAGAGTGTATGTGTGTGACAGCATGTGTATGCTTGTGAGAGTGTGTGCGAGCATGAGTGTGTTTGTAAGTGGGAGCAGGAGTGTGTGTGTGAATAAATGTGCACATATGTTTGTGAGTGTGTGTATGTGAATTAGTGTGTGCGTATGTGTCTGTGAGAGTGTGTGTTTGTATGAGAGCGAGTGTGCATGTGTGAGAAGGCATGCGAGAATGTGTGAGTTTGTGTGGGCGCATGTGTGAGAGCGCATGTGTGTTTGTGAGCGTATGTGCGTGTGAGATTGTGTGTGTGTGTGTGGGTGTGTGAGGACACGTATGTCTGCACGCATGTGTGTATGTGGGTAGGTTTGTGTGAGAGTGTGTGTATGTTTGTGAGTGCGTGAGTGTGTTCATGTTTGTGAGCGCGTGAGAGTGTGTTCATGTTTGTGAGCGTGTGAGAGTGTGTGTATGTTTGTGAGCGTGTGAGAGTGTGTTCATGTTTGTGAGCGTGTGAGAGTGTGTTCATGTTTGTGAGCGTGTGAGAGTGTGTTCATGTTTGTGAGCGTGTGAGAGTGTGTGTATGTTTGTGAGCGTGTGAGAGTGTGTGTATGTTTGTGAGCGTGTGAGAGTGTGTTCATGTTTGTGAGCGTGTGAGAGTGTGTGTATGTTTGTGAGCGTGTGAGAGTGTGTGTATGTTTGTGAGTGTGTGAGAGTGTGTGTATGTTTGTGAGCGTGTGAGAGTGTGTTCATGTTTGTGAGCGTGTGAGAGTGTGTGTATGTTTGTGAGCGTGTGAGAGTGTTCATGTTTGTGAGCGTGTGAGAGTGTGTTCATGTTTGTGAGCGTGTGAGAGTGTGTTCATGTTTGTGAGCGTGTGAGAGTGTGTGTATGTTTGTGAGCGTGTGAGAGTGTGTGTATGTTTGTGAGCGTGTGAGAGTGTGTGTATGTTTGTGAGCGTGTGAGAGTGTGTGTATGTTTGTGAGCGTGTGAGAGTGTGTTCATGTTTGTGAGCGTGTGAGAGTGTGTTCATGTTTGTGAGCGTGTGAGAGTGTGTGTATGTTTGTGAGCGTGTGAGAGTGTGTTCATGTTTGTGAGCGTGTGAGAGTGTGTTCATGTTTGTGAGCGTGTGAGAGTGTGAGCGAGTGTCTGCATCTGATGAATGCAGGGAGCGGTGTGCAGTACCGGACGGAGCCCTCCAATCAGCACTGAAGGTGCTGGGCTCTCTGTGGTGGGCGGGCCCCGGCGGGCCAAGCGCACGGCCCTCAGCAGATGGCTCTCTCTCTCAGGCCCGGTCCTGCAGGACCCGCCCAGCGCCCGGGCCTGGCGTCTCCGCACAGCTGCCAACCCCTCCTGCGGTGCGGGGGGAGCCGCCCTGCTCGTCCTCCCCCAGGCCCACCCACCCACGCCCCTGCAGCTCCCTCTGCAACCTGGGGCTCGGCACCACGCGGGGCCAACAGGAACTGCAGCCTGTTGCCCAACAGGAAGTGCAGGCCATCGCCTGACAGGGGGTGCAGGTCGTCGCCCCCACACGGGTCGTTTGGCGTGAAGCGGTGCACGGTCACATGCATTGGCTGCACCACAGGCCCTCCTTCCCATACATTTGCGCTGCGCCGTCTGCAGTGAGTGCTCTCAAAGTGCAGCCCGCCCACACGCTGCATCTGCAGAGCCGTCCTCAATTGGATTAAACCCCGACAAAGGAGCTTTGTTTGGCAGCATTGTGAACATGAGAGAGATAATGTGAAGGATTCTTCGCCCTCACGACAGTCAGTGCGGGGAGAATTACCCAAAGTCACAAAGAACCGATTATCTCAAACGCACCTCGACAGAAAGGAACAGATCATTCAGGAAGATAAATAAAATAAAATCAAGCGCTCACCAGCGTGACAATTTCTATTCTCCACAAAGTATTTTGGTTTTGTTTTCAGCCCTGCTCCCACAGAATTGTCTGTAATGAGTCATTGAGCATTGAACTTGAGTGCATTGAAATATTACTGAGATGAATGTTGCCACTGAATGACAGGCTTTTGAGTGAATGCCAGCATTTTCATGCAGATACAGAAGCATACTGAAGGTAAAAAAGGCACATAGGTGACAGCAGTGTTTTATGAAGAGCAACATGAGAAGGCATCAGATTTCTTTTTCCCTCCAATCAAATGCATGCTAAAGTCAACTACTAACTATAGCATGGACAATGAGCAGGCATGAACAATGTTTGCTTTCATCCTTAATGGTAAACACACAGCATTTTTGCTGTGAACGTTAGAACTTAAGAACGGATAGGGATTCTTTTTTTTGTGTGTTCTTGCTTTGTGTCACTCTACAAGTGTGGGTGTGAATCTCGTCCTTTGAGCGAATACCCAAACAGAATTCTTTTGGCTGTGGCTGAGTCGGACAGATGCAGCCTGTCAGGAAAGTATATTTTTTTTTCCTGTTCGGAAGGCTCATGATGCTCTTCGGCACATCGTGCTGTTTCCAGAGCTCTGTCCACATACGGAGAGTTTGTGAGGGTTGTCGCTTGTTAAACGAGGGTGGTCTTTGAAAATAAAATGTTGCCAATAATATTGCCAATAGAATCTACCGATAATTTTGTGCCGCTTGATGCAGTGTACTGCCATACGGTTTCTGAGAATGTCATCTATAAGTATCCTTGTTTAACATGAGTTAAAGTTACCACTTCTGTGTCACTGTTTTGGTGGGATAACTCCATGCGATACATCGTAGTTCACAACTCCGCCCCATTATCATTGCTTTTTAGCTGCTCGTCTCCCTGGGAGAAGGAGATAGCCTGCTTATGTGTTGTCTGTGTGAGATTTCAGATTTCACTTTGTCTTTTTTCATCCTGCCTTTAAACATGTCTCTCAACATTGGGTAAAAGCACTTGTTCCGAACACGAGTCACTACTCTGCAGGTCAACGGGGTGGGCTGCTGCTCCAAATTCAAGCATTCTCTCAAAAGGTCTAAAAAAACACAGTAGTGCAGGACATACAGTTCTGGTTATGCTGGAGGTGTGAAATTTGGTACAAGATCTGATCAGATTTCTGGGCATATTTGACTTCTGATTTCAAGATCAGATTTGTGAACTACCTATGTGGTACATCAGGAAAAGCCTCTGTGTGGGTTATGTCTAAACTCAAATCCTGAATCACTCGTAAAGAGACCTGTTAGTTCATTGCTTCAAATGAGTGCTTTGTTAATGTGCTAACCGACTGCTTTTATTAATTTACTTCCATAGGTTACAGCTTTACATGTTACCCATTTATGCAACTTGATATTTACTGAGGCAATTCTGGGTTAAGCACCTTGCCCAAGGGTACTGCAGCAGTGCTTGAGCAGGGAATTAAACTTGCAACCTTTCTGTTACGAGCCCCGCTCCTTACCGCTACACCACACTGCCACCAGTTTAGGTAGAATATTGTAGTTAAAACCTGTAGAATTTGAACGGGAGGTCCTGCGCATACATTATGAAAAGCAAAAAAAAAAAATCAATAATATAATGCACAAATCAAATATTCCAATTTCTGGAATAAAACGAGTTCTAATCCGCACCCGTGTTAACATTCTCCTCGTGAGGCGAGTTGCCCTTTGGCTGCTCTGGAGGAAGCGTCTCTCCGAGGACGGCCGGTCTCTGAGGAGAACCGCGGTAGCTGAGCGAGGGAGGAGGGGGGTCTAATGAAAGCCGAGAGAGAGAGAGAGAGCGAGCGCAGGAGTCTGCTGCCTGCTATTTTTAGCCCTCCCTGCTGACTTGTGCCCAGGCGCTGCTTAAAGATTCACATCGCGCTCCTGATGGGGATATTTATAACTCGGCTGCCGCCTGCCTGCCCGCCCGAGTGTGAACGTCTTGATAAATGATAAATACATTTTTTTTGGGAGGAAGCTTTCATTTGTTTACCGTCCTTAACCCTTTGCGGGGAAGGGGTCTGGCGCTCCTGGACCCTCAGTCACCCTCAGAGGGCCTGTCTGTGTAGCAGAATGAATAGGACACAACATACTGTCCAGCGTGAGTCAGTGGGTAATGAGCGCTCTGAGTAGTTTGTTTAAATTTAAAAAAATTCTGGAATGTATTCACAAATCTCATTTTGCTTTTTGCTTGTATGTTTTTGTGTTTCATCAAACTGTGGTCACACTTGTCTGAGTAAGACACTGGATTTGGGGATGACACTTGAAAAAAAAAAAGTCAAATTCCTCATCTGTGCGCTCTTGTGTGTGACTGACTCATTAGCAGTGTAACAGGCCCTTGAAAGAATGTGTGACCGTAACGTGCCTGATGGCCTCTGTTCGTCACCAGACTGCAGTGAGTCCTCTGCATGCCCCTGCGTTTCTCGCTGAGCATCGTTGGCAGGCCGCGGGAGTAAACGAAAGGAGCGGCGCGGTGGAAACGCGTGCGCGCTCCGTTGCGTGATGGGCGGCGGCCTCGAGCACGTTTAATTGAGTACGTTGAGCTGCTGGTGTATTACACAGCCGAAATGAAATTGTTTTCGCACCGCGCGGAACTGAAACAAGATCAGATACGGGCTTGGTGGTCCCTGTGATGGTAAATCGGAATCAATATTTTCCCTCTTAAGTATTGATGCTGCGTCATTCAGGGCTCGTGTTTTCCTGAGCATTTCGGGGAGGAATGCGTGTGTGCTGCAGCCTGCAGAGAGAGTGAGGGAGGCATATCCCAGGGCTGATTCTGCCGGTGCTGCTCTCTTCTGCGGTTCTCCTATAGAAGGCAACCCTCAAAGGCAGGATGAATACCTGCTCTGTGTGTGTGCGTGTGTGTGTGCGTGTGTGTGTGTGCGTGTGTGTGTGTGTGCGTGTGTGTGCGTGCGTGCGTGCGTGTGCGCATGAGTGTGTGAGTGTGTGAGTGTGTGAGTGTGTGAGTGTGTGAGTGTGTTTGTGTGTGTGTGTGTGTGTGTGCGTGTGTGTGTGTGTGAGAGGTACGTGTGCACGTGTAGGCGCCCTAACTTTGATGCATGCGCCACAACGCACAGTGTTAACATTCAAAGCACATATTCCCCAGAGTAACTTCACAAGACCTTTGATGCACCGCTTATTTGAAGGGCCCGCGTCTGTGCAGGGCTACGGCAGCGCACTGATTCACGCCTGACAGCTGACTCATCAAACATGCCGTGGACAAAGCTGACCGCAACTTTTACAACAACGGCAGATGATTCATTGAATAATTATGTGAAGGAGACAATCGCTTAAATGAAGAGTGTGGACTGTGTCACTGAAGCAGGTTCACCTTTAAATGCCTCATATTTTAACCATAAAACTGCAGGTCGAGCTGATAAAGATGAAACGAGAGTCATAACCTGCAAAGTTACATATGTATTTTGTGTAATGAAAAGCTTACCTGCATTGGCAAAATTGTGTGGATCCTTAAAACAAGCATCTGAGCACAGATGTAGTACATTACATACTGTATCTGTGATATAATATGTAGAGAACTAAGGATCTAAGGAACCATTTGTGGCACATTCTTCTACTTTCCTATGAGAAAAATCCCTGGGGGTTATTGATACAATGTTACTAATAAGGGATACTTTCTGAGTTAACACCCTTAGAAATCTTGCCTGAAGACTGCTTAAATTACGATTTTGATATCAAACCATCTAAAATTTTGCACTCATGATACTTATAAAATATAGAATCAGTCGATCAGTCAATAGGCTTATTTTCCAGCCAGACTTCTGAATTGTCACTGATTCTGCAGTGATTGAAAAGCAGGCCTGCATGTTGATTTTTTTTCCCTAGAATTGTGTTGACTTTGGTCATGTCTGTGTTTCACAGTGAAGCACTTGTTGTAAGAAAGCAGTTGACAGCCTTTATGTTTTATTTTGGCCTTTTCCAAAGTAAATCTTTTTCAGAGTTTAGTGTAACGTAGTTTTGCATTTAGCTGATAGCATTAGGGTATGCCCATGCAACTGTAAGAATATATTCCTCAATCATTCATATGAGAATATCAGCAGGCTCTGTATTCTAACTATAGGTATCACCCCTGGCTAAAATTTTGCCTGTCATTTTATTTTCTGTTCTGAATATCTCAAGAAATAATATAATCATCTGTGAGCGTATTTCCTGAATCATGAATCTTTCCCACTTTAAAACAATTTATGTGTAGTCAGTGTATACCAAATTTCATTTCATCATGTTAAATTTTTGTTCGGCACCATTAGCATTTAGCATTCATGAATCCACGTTATGACGTAGCATGGTTTCTACACCAGAGGGCACAGGATCTACTCAGCTCTCTGGGAGACAAACTCATTATGATTGTTAATGGAAGCCATTATTTATCCATTTCATGCGTATCCTCAGCCTCCAGTATGTGTGAGTGAACTCCCTGTTAGCATTACAGGGACTTTACTGCAGTCTGGTAATGACTCTCTGTGAGAGTCTTAGTGTTTTAAGGTTTTGTATCTTGATGATTCTTTGATTGATATTGGTATCTTGGCTGTGAATTTTGCCCCTTGTTTAATCCTGGGTTTGTAGTGGTGGCTGATGTGCCTGAAGCTGACTCCACCCCTACATCCTCTCCAATAAGAAAAGAAAAGGGTGCTGACGCTCGATGAACGCAATCCTCTGATACGCTTCCGAACAACCAAGGGCTTTTTCCACACTGCAAGTCACACAGTCCACCATGGGAAAGTGGACCCTGCATAGAGGAAGGGTGCATCCCCCACTGGCTTCATCTGATGAACTTGTGGGTGCTTAACAAATCAGTAGAGGGCACTAATGAGGCACGATGATGGGCCCCTGCCAGCCCACCCCACTCTGAAAGGAATGTTATGTTCCCGTTATGCTCCTTTGTTGCGGACTCCTGGTCATCGAGAGCTAATGACGCAGCCCAGACTGAAACTTGTCTTGTTGGTATCTTGCGCCATAGGGTTCAGCCCGCGCTTGGAATGAGCTCCTTTACCCAGCGAGCTATTCTGGAGCCTACGCAGAGGGCTGTTTTGCAGGTTCCATATGCCGTGCTATTAGCGGTTAGCAGTGCGTATTCAGTTCAGTCCAAACAGACTACTTTGCTGTAGTTATTCATACCTATTCAGCTGCCTTGAGTCCCCAGATGTGTTATTCTTGCCCTTTGTGTGTTTCAGCTAAGACTACATTGCCCACTGCCATCCTCTTGATTTAATAAAACATTTTTGTCATGACACATGATTTATGAAGGAAATTAAATTACAGAAAGGCATTACAAAAGACACTCAGTGGAGCAGATTCTGTATGCTTTATCTGAGTAGTTAATGATTGCTTCGCATTATCAAGTGATTATTACATGCAGCAAAGTGGGCTATTCGTGGTCTTAATAGTCCACCCTGGCCTCCATTATGTTTTTTCATCTCAAGTGCAGTCCTTTATATTGCTTTGCAAAATACTGGGTTTCTGGAGTGAGATTTTTGCCTCAAATTGACAGAGCGGTGTTAATGTAACTGGATCAGGCTTGAGTGTTGTTGAAGCTTGCGCTCTCTCTCTCTCCCTCTCTCTCTGTCCCTCTCTCTCTGTCCCTCTCTCTGTCTCTGTGTCTCTCTCTCTCTATTTCTGTCTCCCTCTCTCTCTGTCTCTCTCTCTCTCTTTTTCTCTGCCTGTCTCTTTCTCTCACTCTCTCGCTCTCTCTCTGTCTCTGTGTCTCTCTCTTTTTCTCTCACTCTCTCGCTCTCTCTCTGTCTCTGTGTCTCTCTCTTTTTCTCTCCCTCTCTCTCTGTCTCTCTCTGTCTCTGTGTCTCTCTCTTTTTCTCTCGCTCTCTCTCTGTCTCTCTCTGTCTCTGTGTCTCTCTCTTTTTCTCTCCCTCTCTCTGTCTCTCTTTCCCGTGTTTTTCCCACACCGCACGAGGCTGCATCTGAGCACGCCGGCAAGCAGAAAACGGCAGCGTGCGCGAGGACTCACCACGGTGACGCTGTTAGCATTAACTAGCACCGGTCCCCGCGGCTGGGAGGGAACGGTGGTGCTGTGCCGGCGGGGCCGGAGGGCCGAAACGGACAGGGTGCGGATGGACACGGGCTCCCGGGGGGTGACCCAGTGAGCCGCGGAGAGAGGCTTCTGCACCTGCGTGGCTGTGATGGCACTCCCCCACCCTCCGCTCACAGCGCTGCCCCCCCCCGATTGCAGGCCCAGATTAAAGAGACCAATCCGCCGTGAGGAAGTGGCGAAGCGCCTCTCCGCTCACGGTTATCGCGCCATCGGATGCCGGCTTAGTTATAGGTCTCCCGGCGCCGTGGAAATTGAATTGGCCCCCTGCTTGGTCGCTGTTCTCATGCTGGGTTTTTTTTTCTCATGCTCAGCTGCATTGCTACTCTCCCGATTCTTTTATCTGTCTGTGCCGTTTTTTTTTTTTTTCGCATTTCACATTCATGAAATGACACACGTTGTTCCTCTAAGAACAATAAATGAAATTCTTTTCCTGTCTACTACCGGTCTAACGTGTAGATGTCTGTTGAGCAGGCACTTGGCACAGTCTGTTCTGTTTTGCTCCATTGGTATTTTTTCGCACTTTCCCTTTATGGTGCTCTAATCCTACTTTAAAATGCATGTGAACATGTTGATGACAGTTGATGTTTATTTCCGCGCTGCCTCTGGGAATTTCAAGGCCTCCTGGGTATTGGTATATAAAGTAAAGAGAAATATTTTCCCCGGCAGCTTCGTGTTCCTGTAGCAGCTGAAATTACGTGCTGTTGCTCTGCTTTGGTTATTCATGCAGGAAACCTTTGATATCTGATGGTAGATCATAGGAAATCATGTAAAAATGCCCAAGCTGCTTCTGCTCCAGCTCTCATTTCCCTACCTCATGTTGCAATTTGGCATTGAAAGGCGGCTCTGTCTGAGAAGGAGTCCCAGGGAAGGTGTCTGGTTGTCCGTATCAAGCGCTTGTAAATCGGGACTGTTGATGCTACTGGTTAAGCTGCCTGGGCTTTTCACTGCATGTCATCGTGTTGCTTAGCAGATGCGCTTATCCAGAGCCGCTTAGCATAGCCTGATTTTTTTTTGAACGTTATCCATTCATACAGTTGGATATTTAGTGAGGGAATTTGTGTTAAGCAGCCTGTACAGGGGTACTGCAGCAGTGCCCCACCTGTGAGTCAAACCAGCAGCATTCAAGCTGCAATACCTGCTGTCCCCTAAAAAAATCCAGCTCCCACTTACCAGAAGTTAAAGGTAAGGTAAGATAGTGATGTCTTTGCAGAGGAATAGCACTGTGTGTCCAGATAAGGAAAAATAGCAATAGGTTTGGCTGGATATAAGGAAGGCATTTTCAGATATGATTGCCATGAAAAACAGGATCCACTCAGTGCAGGAAAACAGACCCTACAATAGGAGATGGTCACCAACATGAATATTTATGTGGGGTGGGGAAAAAAAAAAGAGTGCCATTACAGAATCATGTTTGACTTCCCCCCCCTAAAGCCAGTTGCTCCTGCTGTGGCATGCTGTGCATGTATGTTAGCTTGGGGGGACCTCCAGCAGGAACTTTTTAATTAGCCTGTACAGTACATGCCAGACATCTCACCAAGTAAACCCTCTTCTTTGACCAGCTTCCAACAGTCATTGCTGTATCACAGCTATGTGTGCTGTCTCAGTGAGCAGTTAATCACTGGCTGCCTAAAAAAAAAAACATGCCCCCCCCCCTCCCCCCTCCCCCCGCAGCAGTGCAACAGGCAGATTTGATACCCAGCATGAAGGATCCGAGACGTGTCGTCTTTATTCATTATGTCATCATTCTTTTAAAGGCACATCCACTTAAGTACTATTGCAGGCTTTGTTACATAATGGCCATCATGCTTTCTCTGTATTCACTGACAGTGCTTCTCCTCTTTGGCTTCGATTAGCATTATACTGTGCTGTCATTTTTATTGATTAACGCTGTACGCGCCAGTATCGTTGTAGTGCCATTGTGTTATTTCTTTGCTATGGAGCTTGTACTCCTTACTAGAGGAATCAATAGCATGTTCATAGTGTAATGAGGGTGGAAAACCCTGTCTTGCATGGCATTGCTGTGCAAACACACACCTCAGAGCCAGAGCGGCAGCAAGTGTATACTATTAAAGGACAAACAATTAAAGAAGACTCCTGTGTGTGTGTGTGTGAGTGTGTGTGTGTGTGTGTGTGAGTGTGTGAATGTGTGAGTGTGTACATGTGTGTATCTTTGTGTGAGTGTGTATGTGTGTGTGCCTGTCTGTGCTTGTGTATGTGTGTGTGGGAGCGGGGGTTCTGTAAGTGTGTGAGTGACTGTGTGTGTGGGATTTGAGGTTTTGTGCGTGTGTGTGTGTGTGGGTGGGAGAGTGGCATGTGTGGGGGGTAGGGTCACCTCGATTGGATCCACCTCCCCCAGCAATGATTGAGAGGCGAGCGCGAACGGATGTCAATTAAGCGGGAATTTACGAGGCAGATGCGCAGGGGAGATGTTGATGGAGCAATCAGGATGCCTCTATAAAAACACACATCCTCCCCCAGTGCGCCCTGGCTGTGCGCCGAGAACATTATTCCCCAATCTGCTCACCTTTACGAAGCGCTCCATCCACTTTCCCCTAATGTTCGCCAGCTGCTTGCGGGTCCTCCCGGCGTACCCGCACGTTCTGGCAGGGGGGCGTCACCGCCCCGCTGCGTTTGGGGCGCGCTGCCGAGGCAAAGTAAAAAGCTCATCGCCGTGGTTGTGCTGTGTGCCGGCGTTTATCGCGGCTGACAGGTGCAGTGTGAGGCCGGCGGAGGTCCCCCTTGCTAGCTGTTTTTGTAAACGGCAAGGCAAACATCGGCCGCTCTCCCGCTCCGTCCCGTTGGCGAACGTGGCGGGGGGGTGGGGGGATGGGGGCATTCGAGCTCCACACGACTGACAGCGTTCCACCTCAGAAAGCCTGCGCTTTCGCGCGGCATTGTGGGACGCGAGGGAGAGCGGGGCTGAAATTGGGAGTCCCTGTGGTAATTCCCATCTTGTCATTCATCATCCCGGTCTGTTTGTGCCGGGTGAGCAGAGAGACAGCCCTAATGAGCGAGCACCATTAGGCCCCATGGGAGTCCCTGCCTTTCACCTCACTGTTTAGCATCAGGCAGAGGGGGCCTAAGCAGTGCACATACCTTAGGGAATTGGACTGCATCTCAGCTCTCTCTATTACAGTTATACATGTGCATATATGTACTCTGTGAGTGTATACGTGCACATACAGGTATTGACATATGGATTCTCTAATTAGGAAAATGAAGATTGCTTCAACTATTTTACTTTTCTTTTAGACTATCAAAGGGAGGTGTGGCTGTGTTAATAAAAATACAATTTACTACTCTGAGATACAGTGTATATATAAAATAGAACTTTATTGATCCCACAGCGGGGAAATTCACTATGTGTGTATGTATATGTATGTATGCATGTTTATATATATATATATATATATATAAAAATATATACACATTTATATACACATATATATGCGTGCGTGCGTGTGTGTGTACGTGTGTACGTACACACATGTGTGTGTTTTGGGTTGGGGGGTGGAGAGAGAGGCAGAGAGATAAAGAAAGAAAGGGATATCCACAGAACAAAAACTGCAGAATTTACGTCTGAAGTTTAACCCTAACCCTAACCCAGACGTCTATTTTGCCTGTTAGCATCAGAAGCCAAATGCATAACTACCTTACGATGGTACATAAACCAAATTATGAATGCAAAACTAAATGTTCAAAGTCATGTACAAAGTCAAGTGTGGGAAAGGTTGCAGAGGTTTAAAGGAGGGCTGCATCTGCATCGCTTCAATCCCAAGGCCATAGAGTTCATTATTTTACTATGCCCCACAAGTACTCCAAATTAGAGGACTCCTTTTATGTGTAAAAGGGATGATAAAAAAGTATGAAATTGCTCTAATCACTTTATCAAATCATGCACTGGCTTCCATGGTTTTAGATCAGATTGTAGAGGCTGAACAATCCGCTGCTTCAAGATAAATGTTTTAAAGTTAAACCGAAACAAGCCATTTATGAGTCCATCAAACTTAACAATTTTAAGGATATTAATCCTTTCATTTTACAAGGAGGCACAAATGCAATAATTTGGGGGGCGGGGGCTGGGGGGTTCCTCTGCAGATCTTAAGAAAGACTAAAAGGAGGCAGTTTGGGCTTAAAGAGCAGGTGGCAACACAGAACATGTAAATATATTTAAAAAGTGAAGGCGAGGAACTGTATAATGTGGTAACTTACAGGACTAAGCGAGTGTCAGTAGTTCCAAACAGAAATATTATGCTGTGGTTAAATATAGTGGCTTTTAGACATAGAGATCAAAAATGAAAGCCAGTGTCAGGAAAATAAGACATGAAATAACTGCAGCTTGTTCTGATAGGAGTAGTTGGTCACTTTGCTAAAAGCAGCTGAATAATAAGGAATCTTAAGACTTGAGCTTTTTGAACAAGGAAATCCTGTTTAGAAAACTTGTACCTGCTTTATGTTTTTGAACAACTATGTGTACAGCTCATTAGGGCAAAACTGGAAGGGAAAGTTCCAATAAATGTCCAGAAAGCTATCACTGGAAAATGTCCAAGAATCAATGGGTTTTAAAAAGAATCTTTCTGCTGAGCTACAGAGAAAGTCAATTGGGTGAAAACTTGGACCTCCTCTGTAATTTATTCAGAAGTATTTTTTTTAATCTCATATAGACCCATATCTCTTCAACAGTAGAAGAAGTAGGCAAATTCAAATAGGAGCACTGTAACCTATGCCACGACAACACTTTCCAAAAAGGCGGTGTCAGTCCCCGCAGTATTACCATTGTAGAGGATGAGTAAGGAAACTTTCGACTCTTAAATAAACGGCTAATTCAGAACTTAATTAAGGGACAGTTAATGTTTCGCTCCCTATTTGCACGTTGGGTAACATGGGAATAACAGAAAAGAACATTTCTCCAGCACAGATAGGTCGATTAAAGGAAGTTTCTGTTCCATTAGGAAACTGGTGAATTTGCGACTGTGTCTCTGTGGGCGAGGGCGGCCCCTCTGCTTCAGAGGGGAGAACAGCTCCCATTATGAAGCAATTTGGCAGGCACACATGACTACACACGAAGCGTTCCTAGAAATACTCCATCCGAATGTCTCCCCTCTCTTCTCCAGGGGCACGGAGGAAGTCTCTCCTGCTTTGATTTTACAGCAATGACTTTGACGAGCGGTGAAGTTAATTATAAATTCTGTGAAGCCTTATTATTATTTTTTTAATCCACTCCCACGGGGAATTTCCAAAATGAATGCATAATGAGCCTGGTGATTAAATAGTCTCCTTAGTTTTGGGGCCTTTGGTCGTGTCAGATAACTCAATCGAATGGAAAACGAGAAGTTAGTTTTTGTGTATTTTTGTTTCGTGATGCTTTGCTCCTCTTCGAGCATTTCATCCCAGAATAACCTAACAAGGTTCGCATAACTCATACAGGAAACGATTTTCAATTCTTGTTGTAGCGGAGATTGAATAGTGCTATATGCGGTGAATGTGGATGTTGCGTGCAGCACTGTCTTTTGGGATGGGGGGGATAAGAAGTCAGTAATATCCCATAGCACAGGGCAAAAAAAAAAGTCCTTTATTTAAACAATCCGATCGTAGGAGCAAGTTAATGCAGCAGCAGACGGGAGGGAATGCTAATCGGTCGCTATCGCTAGCCACAATATGCCTGCCTCAGACGGGCTCGTAGAGCAGTTCACCGCCGACCAACACCGTGATTCCGCGGGCCGGGGCCGGGGCCGGGTTTAGGAACCTCGTCCATAAAAGACAGAATGGGAGAATAACTCCAATACATCATCCTCTCCCCCGTTTGCCACCGCTTCGTCGGCAGAAGCATACTGCCGCGCTTCGGTTGGCCCTATCTGTTATGACTGGCCAGTAAATTTCACAGCCATTAAACGAGCCCCGGAAAGCTTAAGTGGGCTCTTTGTATTCTTACCGCTAATCACATATTCCAATAAAACGCAACTTTCTCAGAACACTCAGTATTTTTATGGGGCGAAGCAGGACTGAGAGCTCATATTTCAGCACTTTGTTAGCCTGCCAGAGGACTGGTGGAGTTTCAGAAGAACAACATCCAGATAAAAGACCATGCGGCCCAGTGTTTGTTAATTCTCATTTCCATTATCAAATTAGCGCCGGCTATGCATTGTGACGTCAAGCCTGCCCGCTTCATGTAACATAAATCTACAGATTTTTATTTTTTACACTTATCTCTTTCTTAGTGGAAACTTTTTAATGTTACATTATTTTCATCCATGACAGTTAGGTAAAATGTTTGGCCGATTACCTACGGTTTGTTTGTGGGAAGTGCTGTTTATTTAGATTTAATGGAATCTTTTTAATGCCCCCAAACTTTTATTACCCCACAGACTGTTAGTGCTGTCCAGTGGTCTAAAAAGCCCTTTAATTAGGATATTTGAATTTTTCACTCAGATGACACAATGTTGCTGGTAACAGCAATGAAAACCCCATCTACTGAAAATAAGACTCCCGTTTCTGTTATATTAGAAGCCATTTGTCACCTTTTCCTTCCACAAATGGTCTGTTATTGTATTTCTAGTAGCGTAACAGCTTAACAGTTGGTTGTGGCATCTGCTAGAATACTGCAAATGCTTTGGGTAATGTATCAGCAAAGTGGTTTATTAAGATATGGCCAGTGATTGGTTGATGTGCACAGTTTTGAATCTGAAACAATATGAACACGGGGCTCCAGAGAATAGACATTGTTAAAAATAATACTGTACTGGGTTATGAATGACTGAGTTGCTAAATTTGAAATGGCAAGCACTTACTGTAAGTCCCTTGATTTTGAAATCAGTTTCAGATTGAAATGCTCTCCTCCATATGAAAGCAGTATAGATTTGGAATACAAAATAACAGACACGTTCTCAAATGGTGTATCCAAATCCAGCATAGCATGAGCAATTGTATAATGATAGTACAGTACATACAACTTCAAAAAGCAGCAGTGTAGAAAATGAGGGAGAACATTGACATCAACAGTATACAAACACGCACATGAAAAATGTGCCTTTTTCCATTTGCAGACTAGCATTAAACATGCCACTGTATAGATTTTACATGTAAGCTATTATTAGGCTACTCTCATTGGATGTACTTTTTATATTTCTTATAAAACCTCAAAATAAAATTTAATGGGAATAAGTGCCTAATTTGGAATTCTGGAACAAACATTGCTTTTAATTACTTAGTTAACTAGCAGCAGTAACAGGAAACGTGGCCTTGGATGTAGTTTGTAAAAGTGCAGGATGCTAAAATCTTTTGTCTTTGCCTTGTAAAAGGAATGCAATGCATTTGTTTTTGGCCATAATGTATAGCCATTGAGCTGGCGTGTTCATCTAAGGTAGGATCCATAAAACGTGAAATTATTAAAGTAAGCATTACTTTCAAATGCAAATTCGACTCAGTTCAGATAAAATGTGATCATCTGTAGTTTTTAAGGGTTTGAGTAAGGGAAGACTTAAGGTCAGTGGGAGGTGAGTTTAAAGTCAAGTTGGCAACGTAACGTTTACATTTTACGACCGCAGAAGGAGCCTCCCTGAGATTTTGAGTGGGGAGGTTTTGTTTGGATTTGATGACCAGGCCTACTCACGGACATGACGCCTCTACGCGCGGTCATAGTGAGGGAGCCCTGCAAAGCTGGCTCAGGTGGGCTTCCGTCACGTTCACCTGAAGTGCCTGCGCCTGCCCTCCAAAACATCATGTTAAACAACAAAGCAGCATTAGCGTAACTGATGTCAGTACAAATATGCAACCCTCCACGAATAGATTGAGCTCCGGTTAGCAAAGAAAAAGTCCTCAGCATGGAGTCGGTTGAGATTCAGACACGGCTCCATTGTGTCACTGTGATAATTTTGTTGCTTTGAACGTCCTCCTCAGTATTCATCTGCGTGGTGCATATTCATCTGTTCGTCTCAGGTACAAATGCAGCGGAGGCCTTTGTTTTATTTAAACAATTAAGAACAAAGGCGTTCGGTTTCCGGAGCGCAGTCACTTTTCTGTTTGAGGAAGGCCTCTTTGTTCAGAGGTATAAATTGAAATCTCGAGAGGCACGGCTCTGGCGTCTCCAGAGACGTCGCGGCTGATGAGCGTAAAGCAGAGAACAAGGGAACCTTTCCGTTACAGACCGTTTCAAAACCAGGTTATTAAACAAAGCACTGGATCGTGGCTCAAGTGTCTTCATGAAATTTAACTCCAGAGGTGTTTTTGTCATATATTAAAGTCAAAGATAAATAAACGGTAAAGAAGCGGCAGATCCCAAGCAGTGAGATGTCATCCTTGACATCAGCGTCAGTTAGCAGACTTTCCACTTGTGTAAAGTTCATTCTTACAGTTTTAATTCTGGTATTGCACCATCTCAAGAGTAAGGCAATCAGCTCTGAGCCAAGCTTCAAAAACACTGAACTGATAACACTGATGACCACGGTAAATGCGCATTAACGTAACATCCTTTTCTTATTTATCATTCATCTTTTCTAAACCATACCAGATGTAGAATTTAGAGCAAAATGGGCAAGATAACCATTTTGGTTGGCCTTAATATGGGACAAAATTCACATGAAATCATAAAGGCTCAGATAGTGTATCACAGCCTGAGCCCCTCATTGATTAGTTATTAAAAAGAATTTAATTGATTTTTTTTTTTGGGTGGAAAACTTCACCCATTTTAAGTGATTCAACCAGTCACAGGAGGGTCTGACAGGGCACCTGTTTGAAGCCATGAATGAAGCTGTCTCATTTGTGTGCCCTCGGGTTGAATGAACCGAGTACCGTATTGAAAAATGAATGGCCTGCATACCAGGAAGCATGTAGGAAGTCACCCGGGGCGATGGCACTGTACTGGCCACGCGCGGGCCACGGTAGAGCCTGATTACTCTAACCTCGTTTAAGCCGGGGGGCTAATAGCCGGCGGGCGCCTGCGCGGCGGAGCCGCCGAAGACACGCGCCGTGAGCGTGATTCGATTTATCGCGTTAGCGCCCCGGGCGCCCGGCTCGGAAGGTTGCCCGTAAGTTAATTTCACATCTGCCAGGTGTGCGCGGGAGATCTTCTCCCGCCCTGACTTAATCTGATTGGTGTAAATTGAGGGCCTGTCCCATTGGCTCAGAGGTCTCTCCCCCCACCCCTCGCTATCCACTCGTGCCCTCCTCAGATTAGATTCGGCGTGAGGGTATCAAACGGCAGGATATTGAGTGTGGCAGCTCCGAGCCCAAATTGAATTGGCCTCTTCCTTCGGCCGAGAGCACGCTGAGGCCAGCAGGTGTGCCGTCGCGAGTCACAGGGACGCTGTTTGCGTTGCCTCACGAGTCCGTTTGAATTGATTAGGCGTACAATATAACGACAGAGGGACAAAGATGAAGCGCCTGGGGGAAAAAAAAAACAAAGCTAAAATGACACGCTCGCAGCAGGTACGGTCGGGAAGGGATTCAGCATTTCATTATGCCGATTGTGATTCAATCCATGTGTGTAATCCATTCAGCCGGGCCAAACACGGGACCATATGCTTCTATATTTAGGAGCTGAACCAACATCGATCTGCGCTAATCACGCCGCCACATTGATAGCGCGCTCCGCGGCGGCTGTTTACCCAGCATGCACGTCTTCTAGCCTGCCAGAGAAGCTCTCCCTCTGTTTGCTCTTGCAGCTCTATTATTTCTGTTACGGCGTTTGTTGAAAGGCAATTTAGGCCCATTTTGCGTCGGCCGCCACGCACTGGTAATGGCGGTCGTTTTAGCGCCGAGGCGAGAGAATAGGCTTCTCACTTGTTTAAGCGCATGGTTTTTCATGAGGAAAGAGCAATGGCCCTAAATTGCGGTCTGCAAAAAAAAAAAAGGTTTCTGTCCAAAACATTTCTCAGAAAAATGACTGCCGCTTACCAAATAACGATGCTGTCTGTGCAATCTAGGATCTGTAAAAGTGTTAAAGGTACAGAAAATATTTACTGATTGTTTGCCGGTATAGCAGAAGTGGGCTTGTGAAAATATCCTTCACAATTTGATTTTGAATGCCTGACAGCATTTGACTAAGGCCTGTGAAGTGGGTACTGGATTGTGGCTGTAGCTGCTTCCTGTTTTACACATCAACGTGAACAACAAGAGCAGCACAATGCTAAGAGACTCGCTCAAAGGAAGACAGCAGCGGACTAGGTGAACTTCTTCCAGAAGTCACATGACTTGTCATGTGGTTTATCGGAGCAGGGTAAGCTTACATTCTGAAATGCCGGGTGGCCGTGCAGGTTGCGTTATTGCGTCAGAGGTCGCCCTCTCGCCCCCCTGTGGCTTGCCATGGTAAATGGTGCAGCATGTGCTGAGGGCGATGGCATTACATTAGCGAAAAATAAATAAATAAAAAGAAACACCCAGACCTAGTCGGTCGCAGTGACGCATGTACCCCGTTCCTTCTGGCGACACGAGAGTGACGAGCTGGCCCCTCTGAGCCGGGGGGACAGATGTCACGTTTTTGCCTGACGAGAGGTTGTCTGGAACTCCCCCTCCGGCCCCCCCCCCACCCCCCTCCTGGTCTCCCCCATTGGCTGATTGTGACCGGATCCTCCGACGCTCCGTAAATGCACCAAAAATATCCCGCTAGCTTTAGGAAATCTCTTCCAGAAGTGTTGATCGATAGCGCTCCCGGCCTCCCTGCTTTTGTGGCCCTGTCAGACATTCCGAGCACGCGTTCGGGGAGGGGAGACCCTGCTGGATCTAGCCACATGTAGGGGTTGGCATATCGGTATGTTAATGAATGTGTTGAACAAGACAGGGTCCCGGGAGGCGACAGCAGTAGATTGCGCCGGGCGTCCCCGGAGCAAGCGAGAGGTCACCGTGGAAGCGGTTCCGTGTGACACTGCGGGAGGGGTGCGAGGTGGGGGGGGGGTGGCAGGGGACAGACGAGTAGATCTGTAATCAAACACGAGCCGCTGTCACGATGAAGGAAATCAAAACAACTTAGTTTCGCGGGGCAGGACATCTGGCACCCACGAGCTGACCAACAGATGGCCCCCCGATTCGTAATAGGACAGGGGCCAAGAGAGCGAGCACGATTTCGGGAGGAGACAGAAGGGGAGATGGAAGGATGAGGGGGAGAAGTGGGGATGGAGGGCCAAATCCAGAACGGGACACCATCAGTTAAACGCCGGACCCGCCGAATCTTATTCGGAAACTTATTTGTAGGATCATCAAGCTCTTCCTTACATTTACATTTATTCATTTGGCAGACGCTTTTATCCAAAGCGACTTACATAGGTTACAGTTCTTTTCAATGTTATCCATTTATACAGCCGGATATTTACTGAGGCAACTGTGGGTTAAGTAACTAGCCCAAGGGTACAGCAGCAGTGTCCCAGCGGGGATTGAACCGGCAACCTTTCGGTTACGAGTCCTGCTCCTTAACCACTATGCTACACTGCTGCCCCACAATTACAGTGGTTGCTGTGATAATGTTTTTGTTGTAAATAAGACACTAGTATACATGGCTAAGAGGAGTATGGAATCTCACACTGCAGCCTGAGAGAGCTGACAGATGTGTTTGTAATTCTGTGCAAAGCACCATGAAAGGAGTCCTCTTAAGTTTCTTGCAGTGGAATTTTTTTAATGCAAAGGAGTTGGGGGAAAAAAATATTGCAAGTTCAGATATATCAGTGCTTCAGAGAAATTTCTTCTTATTCTACCAGGAAACCATGGGGCTACAAATCTAGTATAATCATTTTCTGTATTATTATTATTAATATTATTAGCTATTATCTTTTTTGACTCCCTTTCATGCATGCACGCTAACATTGATAATTGCCAGTTGTACACATTAAGTTCAACCTCACTCCAGAAACCCAAGCTCAGAGGGGCTGTTTTGTATGTTTTTGGAAGTATTCTCTTCCCTTAACAAGCAGAACTAGTTCATCAGTTGGCAGAATGACTCCATTACTGGTTGTGACAGTTTAAATGTTGCATGATTTGACATAGCCAGGACTGAATTGGTGTATTTCAAACAGACCGTTAAAGATAGCTGTCCACTCGGAAGCAGTTACATTCAGGAAGCTAAGATTTTGGACGTTGACTGCATGGGCTGTTTTGTTATGTCAACCTGTACTCAATCACAATGCACCAGTCATCTTGGGTACATTACATTACATTATAAATAGTTATAGGTTGTTAGATATCCTGACCCATATTGTGTTCTTGCTTATAAATCAATATACATAGTGAATCATTAAATCCTACAAACCTCTGTTGTGTACATTTCATTTAGTGAATTGGTAAAATGATTAATGAAAAATGACTGAGGCCTGAAGGCTCTGTTCTTCTTAACGTGTCACGCCTCTGCTATGTGATCTTGTGTGGGTGCTTGCTTTGCAACATCACTACTCCTATCTCCCCGCGTCGAGCCTCAAGTTTCACCAGCTTAGCACTAAACTGTAATTGCCTGTTTAAATAATGAAGGCCCTTAGTTTTTTTTTTTTCCTCATTAAATGCATTCTGTCGACCGTAATTGAAAATGTCAGCTTTGTTTATTGAGCATTTCGGCTTTCGGATCACCGTTTTAATTAATAAAAGTTGCGAGCTGTAATCATTGTTTAGGAGTTTTTGTCGCGTTGTGGCGTTTCCGCTCGTTGCGGTTGGCAAACATGCAGCAGGTGCATTTATCGGGAGCTAACTGTTGCGGTTTCTGATGGGATGTTTGTAATATTTAATGCACGCTCTTCTCGTGATTGCTGAGAAGCAGCTGCTGATAGCATCTGCGGCTAAATCACACGCCCCTGTCCCCACTGCCGCAGAGAAGTCTGTTGAAAGTGTCGTCTTGTTTGTCTGAAATTAAAGGCGATCGGAAGGATCCAGAGCCAGCTGTGGGCTGCCAGCTGCTGTGCCTCGTGTTAAACTGGAGTGGAGCTGCAATCCCGTCTGTCACCAGTGGAGGGAGGCGGGGGTGGGGGGGGTTTGGGTTCCGCTGTGACAAAGGGGCGCCTGTTTGGCAACGCAAGCTGGTGAAGCTTTGACAGGATTGACCACTGGCAGCTTATGGAGGGAGGTCAGTACAGTGGGCATTTAGAGAGGCTTAGGATAATCCACAAAACTGCCAAGTGTACGCTACGTTCATAGCGCTAATAACCGCGCCAGTGTGTGCCGGCTCACAGAGGGGGAGAGAGCTCCCGGCCAAGTGTTCACACTCCAAACCGGGCCCTTTATCTACGGCGAATGTCACACTTCCCTGTATCTGAGTAATTAAGAGGGTCATCTGCTTTTTGGTCTAATTGATGCCCTGAAGCCTCCCTTAACGATGGCACGCGGCCACCGTGCCTCTCGCCAGGGTTTAGCTGCTGACCTCGGCGCTGCTCTGAGCCCGAAAGGTCAGTGGGGGGGGCGGTGAAAGATGCCAAACGTGGCACGGGTGAGTCATCGTGCAGCCTCCGCTTGACTCGGTCGCGCGCAGCTGGGATTGTGCTGCTCCGTCTTGCTCCGCGGGGTGCACCGGGGCGATTCTGAACAATACCAAACAAACAAACAAATACAGAGAGTCCTCACAGTGAGTTTTTTAATAAACACCTATTGATAATTTCATAGCTAAATGCCTCAGACATTTCCAGCCGTCTCGTTGCAGGAGAGTAGGAAGGGATAGGGAGGCGGTGACCTAGAGCACTGGGCAGGAGGAGAGATGGGAAACCAGAACTAGAGCCTCCGAGCTGCCAGGGCTCCCAGCCCCAGCCCTCCTGTCCCCCTGTACGAAACCCTCCCAGCAGAGAGACGCCCTGATCCTGAAGTGTGTGGGACTTTTATTGAGCCATCCAACGGAGGCATCGAAGCGCAGTTGAAGGGCCCCTCTCCCTGCACTGAGAGTGTGCTGAGTGACATCAGCCTGTATCAATATTTCCATAACCTATTACCCTCTTCAATAACTGAGGGCCCGCTGCTGGCTGCGGTCCATCATGCTCAGGTCCAGCGGGCCTTTCACCCTCCGCAGCATTTTAGATTGTAATGGGTACACCAGTCCCAGGATTGCATGCAGACTGTTACCCAGCATGCCGTTTAAACGCTGCGGCAGAGTACCGGCACCACTCCCACCCCCCACCCCCCCCCCCGGTTTGGCCACATTTCAGGTTTTTGGGATGTACTTGTATACTCTGTTCCCTTGAGGCCTCCCCTGTCTTAATCCCAGTCCTGTTTAGAGAAACATTCTGCCAGTCCTCCAGCCGCTTTGTTCCTGAACAAAAGCAGAATCTCTCACCATCAGCCTGTCCTGGATGAAGGCTTTGTTTAAGAGCTATTAAAAATCATAACGGATCCCCTCGGGACCCGCGAGCAATCGCCGGACAAAGACACGCCGTTGCTCTTCCTCGGAAAGAAAGTGTTCTATGTCGCCCGAGCAAGCTTCTGTTTTTTTTTTTTTTTTTTTTTACTTGACATTTTTCCTCATGAATCATCGATTTGCGTACCAGAAGTCTGATAATGTCACGCTGACGCCAGCCCACAATTAGAGGCTAGGCCTGCAGAAAGTGCCAGAGAGGGATGGAGAGAGAGAGAGAGAGGTGGAGAGAGACAGCCCACTTGGGGACAGGCTGCGCCCCTGGAAGCCCATTGCCACAGGTCCCCAACAAGGAACACAAACGCTGTGTGAAACTCGAGCAAAGGAATTGACTTTCTTTTTTTTACACCCCCCTCCTTCCCCACCTGTTGTGAATCAGGAGCGTATGATCTGTCCTCTATGACTATTTATATTCTGTTCCAGCAACTGAGCCAGCTCGCTACTGTATTTGCACCATAGGGGGGCTCGCACTTCAAAATCCCCAACGTTCGGGACTTTTTGCGCTTTGGCTTCTCCACACAGAGAGGAACTGGAAGAGGACTCGAGGCAACCCATTGATTGTTGCTGTGACTGACAGCCGAACGCTGGGTGTTCTGAAGCTCTAAGGGATTTCAGATCCCTATACCCCCCCCCCCCCCCGTCCCATCCCAGCTCCAGAGATCAGCGCCATCAGGACATAATTGTCTCTCTGGCCAGCAGCTTACTTCTGGTATTAGACAGATGCATCGCGGCTCATCGGGTCAAGGCTCATTTTAAGGACAATTAACTGCACTGCTTTTATGTTGGGCGGTCCAAAGCATTCTTTTGGGAAATAACTCTCGAAAATAAATACAGCAGAGTTTCATGAATAAATTCGAGGACAGCGATGAGGGAAGTTGCCAGAAGCGAGATTTTCAAACGTCTCTTTCAAGAGGGGGAAAGTGCTCGGCGCTTTAAAAAAAAAAAGAGACCAGGCAGTCAGAACAGCCTCTGCTGCCTCACTGCGCCTCACCCCCGAGTAGCCGCTCCAATTTGGCCTGCTTTGAAGAGATAATGAGGTTCTACGTCAGTGCCTTTTATCACCGCGCTCAATGAGAGGGTGAAAAAGACGGTCCTCTAGGCGCAGAGTGGCGCCATTTTTCAGCTGAACCCGGCCCGCCGCCCACACCCCGTCCTGTCCTTCCCATGTCATGCCATGTCACGTGTGACAGACACAGCGTAACCCGGCCTCCCAGCTGCCCAGCCCAGGGGCGGCGGCCTCATGAATAAACCACTAAAGAAGAGTGAGGTGATCTGGAATGCAGTAAACTAGATCAGAGGTCCCTGATTGAGTAGGTAAAGCCAGGAGGAAAGGACCATTTAGAGTCACCTTAACCGCAGGTTCCCATAGTAAATCCTCTATTCTCTGTCGTTATTGGAAGTGAGAAGTTAAGTTGACTTAAGTCATTCCTTTCACTGCCCGAGTGCTGACATGGAGAGATTGATTTGGGGGGAAATATTTATTTCACACGAAAAGGCTAATTTTGTATCAAAGTGTGTATCTGCTTTGATGCACTTTGAGATACAAATGTATATCAAAGAATACATATGTAAAATGGAAACATTAGCAATTGCCGCAGCGTGATGCACTGAGCTTAAACAGAGCCCCGCCATCCCAGCTGTGTGCAGCGTTTTGTTTGACGTCCGAGAGAGCCCCGACCAGTCCCTGAGAAGCTCCGCCCCTGGTCAGCGTGTGCAAGGCAGCGCGCTGGAGTTTGCGCTGTGCTGCGCAGCGGTCCAGCACACCCCAGACTGCGTCGCCTCATCAGCCAGCCCCGGGTATAAATAGCTCATTTTACAATGCGTTGGGGAAATGGATTATGTTGCGGACAGCTGTTCAGACACGTACGGCTCACAGAGATGGGGGGGGGGGGGGGGGGGGGGGGGGTTTGAAGAAGCCGGTGCCAGCAGCGAATTAGCTGTGTTTATGTTGTTAGTAGAACGGAGGCGCTTGATGTGCAAATGGCTAATTACCAAGGTAGTCCCACGTTCCCTGTCACCTGGCGGTGTGCGGCTCATCTCCGAAATATCGCGTACCGTACTAGCCCCCTCCCTTGGCGGGCCCCTCTCGTTTGGTGTCTGGTCCCGCCAGTAGTAGGATAAGGAGCAGAACCACCATGAGTCTCCCTCCTTGTAATTTCAGTCAAAAAACAAATGGGCGTGTGTTGTACAGACAGTAAGAAACGCTGTTTCATTTGCATCTTCATATCCACATATAAAAATTCTAGGTGCCCAGATTTATGTGTGATAAGCAAGCGAGATGTGTTCAGACAGTCATCTATTTCCTGTTTCATATTACCGAGCGCCCGCTCTACGCCTGATTAAAAATTTGCAATAAATCTTGAGGCTCACTCATTTTCTCTCTCCCGTCCCCCCTTGTGGCGAAACCAGGCCTCTGAATTCAGGGAGGGCATTTGAATTCTCCCAAAGCAAAGGGCAAATCCTCTGTACTGCCCCGGCACATCATATCCCTGACACCAAATAAAGGCTATTTTCCTCTCCCTGTCACTGTCTGTTTTCCTCGACTGGCGAGATGCCTGACAGAAATAGCTCTTTAGGAGATATGAGGCCTTGTGGTAACCTTGTGAAGTGCTTCAGGATAGTTATCTCTGACACCATGCATTCACAAAACAGTTTTTTCCCCCCTCCCTCTCTGTGAGGTGCGGAGTGGTGAATGCATTTTCTGTGTATAACACTACTTAATGCAAAGTGCTGGGAAACCGATGCTCCCATTGATATGTTACGAGGGTTACAGCCTGTGAAAAGGGGCATTATTCGTAAGTTGTCAGCTGTGCTTGAGAGGGGAAAAAAATCTGCACAGTTAATGAGCAGTGAGGTAAAACGGGCACAAAAGCTCTCAGAATGCAGTCAGCCAAATAGCACTTGGTAGGTGGCCCCCCTAGACACAGCGGTCTCTTTTGTCAGTTAAGGAAATTTAAATACGTATTCACAGAAAGCAGCACACACCTCAGAGTCGAGCGGTGTGCTTGGGAAAGGAGGGTGATTCCATGTAATGGACCGCTGCCTGTGAGATTTTTGGCGAGAAGGGGAGGGAGAGGAGGCAGGCGTCCCTCCATGAAATCCTTCTGCCTGCCCCGAATCACTGCAGCAATCTTCATATGGACATGGCCCGCAGAGCATGCCCCCCCCCCCCCCCGATTGCCTGCCCCGATCCTCAGATGCAGCCTGTGTGGAAAATCGGTGCTCCTTGTTTCGATCAGACCTCAAATCCTGTCAATATTGAAGCGCCCATTCAGAGCCTTTCAAATTGGCTCAGACCGGTAGCATCTTGATTATCGGGAACATTAAAAACCAGACAGCTGATTCTCATTTATTTATTTTTGTGAGGATGTGACAGGTTCAGCTACACCATTCTCTCGCATTTGGAGCTGGCAGCAGAAGAATCATTTAAAACAGCATATCCTGTGCCTTATGCACTAGTTGAAACATTTTTTTTTACCATATGCTGGTTTATTTTGCACACTGTTTGATGTAAGTGTGTTGCTTTTTATAATATGCAGTGAGACAGAATGGGAGAGTAAGGGTATTAATATCCCATGCTGAACTGTGCGGGGTGTTAGCTCAGTGAAAAGCCTGCTTCTCTCAGGCTCGGCGTTTCGCTGCTCTATTCCTCGCACGCCCGGCTCATTACAGGCAGCTCTATTTTTAGCCCGCGTGTGATTGAAATAGAGTCCTCCGGGAGCCCGGAGGGGGAGGGGGAGGGGGGCTGTGCCGCGTACCCGACTCCTGGGAGAGCGGAGTCTGGAAGCGAGCGTGCCGCCGACGGGGGGGGGGACGCGTGTCCCGGACAGGCTCCCTCAGGGGCCCTCGCGGTCGCACCGGCGCGCGGCAACCCAGGGCCGAGTCTGGAAAGGGCCCCTCCGCGGTCTCTCCCCCCTCCCGCCCGCCCCCGAAAGTCTCGGCCTTTGCTTGTGTTGGTTCATTCCGCATCGTGTACACAAGGCCGCTAATGCGGTTTGCTCAGGGGCAGAGGTCCTCAGAGCGAAATGCTGCAGTGATTGGCCCCTCTTACACATGGCATTCAACTGCTGCCCTGCTTTGCCCCCCGGGGGGACAAAATGTGATTACTGCAACAGAACACAATCTGTTTTCCTTTTTTTCCCAGATACAAACAAAATGGTGTTTTAGCCCCTCGTTTGACCTAAAGAGAAAATCTAAAGTTCACATTCCTCCTTGATTTTGAGGGAGGGATTAAGGCCTTGACACGGTAGTAAGCTGTCGCTGCAACAGCCTGTACATCTGAACGTCATCAATAGAATCTATCTACGTGTGGGAGGCACACTATTCAGACTTTCAAGTCTGCAATATCTTACTCCAATATCTACCTATGCAATATCTATCTCCCGGGAACAAATTCCATATTTTTGGTTTTGTCTTTTGACTGCACTGCCTTTCAGGGCTCTCTCCCTCTCTATCAAATATGAATCAGAAGGAGCATCAGTGACATACCACTTTAGTACACAGACAGCAAAAAAACGTCTGACACCCGTCACATAGATCAAAATGCCATTAAGCTGGAAGTATCCTCACGGAAATATATGCGTGTTTGCATGTTTCTCTCTAATCACAAACGCTCCTGCATGCAAATACGTAAGTGTGTTGTTATTCGTCATAAATAAAAAGAATACTCCCCCATTTTCTTGTCTACCCCTGCCTGTTTCTCTTCCCTTTATTCCTCTGGCAGCGTCTTCACAATGTGGCCACCCACTGTCCCTCACTCTCTCACCCCCTCCTGCCGCAGACACAGCGTACTGTGGAAAGTAACTGCTCTTCCTCCGGTGAAAGGTGCAAGAAAAATGTTACTGAGGAAATATCAGTCAAGTTTAAACTGATTAAATATGCTGTAAAAATATTGAAATCAATTAGCTCTGACGTAAATGTGGTGGGATTCAAAACATCTACAAGTACAACAGCAGTGGCATCACATAACCTTTCTTTCCTTCCAGAAATTGTTACAGATTATGGTTGAGTAAATTTGGAGGAATTGATTCTTGTTGGTTACCCAGGGTTTGTGTAATTGATTCTCTCAGATCCAGATACTGTACCTCAGAGTCTTAAATGTTTGGACTTTAATTGGATAAATATTTCACAAGACTTGTTTTGCCCTGGAATGTGTTTCCAAGGTCCCAAAGCATTAATTCTGTTTTATCTGCAGCTGGACGCTGGCTTTATGTCATTCTCCTCTAATTGAATAAACAAGTGTGCACATTTAATTATACATATAAATAAAAAAGCATATAAAAAAGTTTATTTTGATGGTCGACAATTTAGCAGCCGAGCTGCTGTGCTCCTGCCTTATGGAAAGGTTTAACAGCGTCAGCTGAATTTCCAGAAGGCTCTGCCGTTATCCGCTTTCACCCATCTCTCTTCGCTTTGTCGCTTGTGGGCCGGTCACCATTAACCTGTGGTCATGCTCCTGCCCGGTCTTCCCTGGCTCTCCGAACTTCAGCGTTCTAAATGTGAAAATAGCGGAGGGGTTCAGCAAATGCAACGCGCCACGCTTCATAAGGAAAGAAGCAATCCGAAAATTTAAAAAGGCCAGGTGTCTAGACTCTTGAGACAGAAGTGGATGTTCTTAGTGTGACACAGCACTACCTTTCAGTGTTTGTAAAACAAAGCTTAAAATTGAACTGAGGTCCAATTACCATGGCAGAATACAGGTATTTAATCCTCCAGAGCTTCTCAGTCCTCCTTGTAAAAGTAATCATTTATGAATAGGATCACGGTCTTTCTAGCTTGCCTTTACAGAATAAAAAACAATGGGACTTCCAGACAAATGACAGTTGTAATGGACTGTGGACTGTTGACAAATTAATGTTAACAAAGCGAGGAAAGGAAAATGGCTGTAAGCGTGCCGCGGGCCTCTGTCTGGACCGGCATCGCTTTTGAAAACGCGCTTTGTTGCTGTCAGAGCTCCGGTCAGCCGCCGCGGCGGGCCCGGTGGAGGCGTGTCGGCGGCGGAGGCGCCTGCTCCCGTTTGCGACGGCGCCCCGCTGTTTGTCACGGCGCCGCCGCGAAGGGAAAGAACACGGCGTCCCGGCCCCCTGTCTGAAGTGCGCCGCCGCCGCCGCCGGCCCCCGAGAATCAAAGGCATTCAAATCAGATCAAATCAAGCGCGGCTCCCGCAGCGCCTGTGCAGATCTCCGGCGCCGCCGGCGGGCCGCCCCGCGCGCCGCCCCGCGCGCCGCCCCGCGCGCCGCCCCGTGCGCCCCTCTCTCCCCCGGCCGGATCGATCACACGGCTTCACTGGGCTCCTCTTTACCCATGCAAATGACAGGGGAGTTATGTGCGCTTTTAAATAGAGGACATTGGTGACAGGTGAACAAAACATTTCTGTGCAGGCAAAGTGGCATTTAGCAGTGAAACTCAAGCAGCAGAGAGAGTTCACATTGTTACGGCTGCGCAACTATATTACAGCCTTTTTAGCACAACTCTTCAGTGTATTACATGTGACCTTTTACACATATGTAATTGCATGCTGCTTAAACACTGTAACAACATGCTGTTTGTGGTTTAGTATGTAAATCAAGTGCATTTGTACAGAAATCAGTTCTGCTCAATGCTTGTGACACTTACTGTGTTGTTTTTTAAGAATGCATAATAATTATGTTCGAGATCATAATGTTTTCATATTTTTATCTAGAAATTTGAGGAAAGTGCCAGTTGAATACTGGAAATCAATCTTGCTAATAATAACAGAGTTTGCTAGAGATCAAAATAAGAGTAAAAAATATCCCACAGGTATTGTATCTGTCAGCAGGGCTTGGAGTTAGCTGCAGTAGCCTAGCGTCTTTTCAGGGGAGTCGCAGCTGCGCCACTACGGCAGACCCCCCGGGCAGCAGCGGAGCCCCGTCCCGCTTAGCAGCTCGATGGAGAGGAGACGGGAGCAGAATCATAAAGAAGCCGTGTGTTTATTCCGGCCGGGGGCCGCCCCTGCCTCTATCAGCAATATGACAAATTTGTGGAAATGATGTACGCTCGGCGGTACAAAACGCCGCTTCAGCCAGCCGCCGTGGCTGCCCCTGAGTCAGCAGCACTCCTGCGCATTAACTGTCACTTTCGATTTCCTCTCTCCGTCCTCCGTCCCCCTTGCCGCCCCGTTGGCCTCCCTGGCTCCGGAGGTGGGGAGACGCCTGATTGCGCCGCCGCCCCCCCCACTAGAATCGAGTGGGCCGCGCGCCCCTCCCCGTGTCCCCGACGTGCCGTCCCTTCATCTGGGGCAGCCGGGCCTCCCAGCATGCAGTGCGTATCCCGCTGGGACATTGGGGTCCCCGAGAGGTCACCCGCCTCCTCGCGGAAGCTTCATCCTCGCCGTGCGGGCTCTCCCTGCTGACGCCGCCGAGAGCGTGCCAGCGCAAGCGAGTTGGCGTGTTAGCGGCGATTCCCAGGTAATGAAGGCCACGCTGGTCGTACTCGTCTCGGTCACGCCGCCTGCGAAATAGCGGCGAAATTCAGTTCCCAATTCAGGGCTCGCGAGCACAATCAAAACTCACCGGGGAGGGGGTGGGCGGTCAAGGAAGCCCAGGGAAATCCATTTCCAAATGAGCAGGCCTCACCTTTCCTCAGGAGGCCGTTTGCAGGCGAATGAGTTTGTTCCCTCCTGTCCAGCCTCGGGATTGGGAGGCGGGAATCAGAGGCCTGATGAGGCGTCTGCTGTAACTCTCAGGCCTACTTCTCATTTTCCTCGCAGGTCTCTCTTCTCCACTTACCAGCATTGATAACCAATGGCTAATTCGAGCAGCCTGAGGGAGCGGCACCGTTTCAAAGCAGCAGTATCTATATATCTACCATACGTATGGACACAGAGTTGGCTAATTCTGTGTGAAGCGCTCATTCGAACTTAATTACCCCTCGCGAGGAAATGAGCGCGGCGTTCATTAGCCTCTTGTTGACGGAACTGAAGCGAGGCAAACCTTGTAGGGCTTCAAATGATCAGTGGACGGAATCATACCGTGCTGAAGCGGTTCCCGCAGGGGTCCGCCGGTCCTCGTGGGCCGCACTTTAGCACTTTCGTCTGATCTCGCGAGCACACAGACACGCGGCCGGCTAATACCAGCTAAGAGGCTACCAGAGTGCTTCGCAGCAGGGCTGGCCTGCTCTCTGCCTGCCTCTCCGAGGGTAATTTACGGTGTTTACACTCTTAACCGGAGATGCGTCTCTCTCTCTCTCTTTCTCCCCTCTCTCTTTTTCCCGCAGACCCTGGAGGCCATCTTGAACTTCAAGTACTCAGGCGGCGCCGGGCACGTGGAGGGCTACTATCGCGAGCTGTCGCTGGGCGTGCGTGTGGACGTGGAGCCCTCGGTCCTCTTCACGCGCGTCAGCACCCTCCCCGCCACCAGGTAACCGGGGCGCCCCCCGAGCTGTCGCCGCCGGTCCCCGCTCCCGCCGATCCCGCATCAGCCACGCCAATTGTACATTATTACAGCTGTAATGATGGGAATCTTTTTCTCCCCTGGTCTTCCGTCGAAGGATGACATTTCCAATGACAGGACCGGAGCACAAATTAATGAATATTCCCCCCCCCCCCCGTCAGCTCGCAGATACCGCAGAAAACCTACAGCGAGGGAGACAGATCGCACCCCAGTCATCGGCACTTGAAGTGAATCATTAGCTGTAATAATATCTGCAGTTTAACCCATCCATCTTCCCCGGTGATAGATCTCGCTTCCCGCTGTACCGTCATCATCATCTTGTCACCCCTCTCGTCATTCCTCCCCCCACCCCACCCCGTCAAGCGCGAGACTCCAGATTTGCAGATTGCCGCAGCACTGTATGTCTTTAAGCGGTGACATTTCGCTGCTCTCTCCCGTTAATAACCTCTCTCCAGCCCTTTTCGGCTCCGGAGACAAAGAACTTGTTTATCGAGTGAGATTCTCGGAAGAAATTCAAGATTTGGACCCGGGGAGAAAAAAAAAAAAACACAATCTACAGTATGGCAGGAAGCAGATGGACGCTGAACTCTCTCTCAGATAAGATGCCTCTGCCAGCCTGGGTCAATGCGTGCGAATGAGGAGGAGGCTATCTGCCACACAGAGCCTCAGCCACCTGGAGGAGGGCCGCGGCGGTGGTGACGCTAATTCACCGTTCAGAATTAAGGGCGTGTCGGGTGGGGGGGGGGGGGCACGATAACCCGCGGACCTTTGGGAAATGAAGGTCTCGAGTGTTGGAAGAGGACTGGAAATGAAAACTCTCTTGGCGTGATTGCCGTGTGTCCTGTGATGGAAAAACGTGGTTCACTTGAAAAAAGATAAATATGGAACCGTGGGTTATTGGGCTATTCCAGGACACCAGTCACGTATAGTCACAGAGGGGCAACTCTGCTATTCCAAATGGGGCAGGGAAATGAAAACCAACTGAAGTCCAATACATTTACTTGATTTATTTGCAGAGTACCCACACACCTTTACCTTATCTTACCTTACCCCTTACATTCTATGTAGATTTTAATGTATGTATATACTTTATAACTGACTATCCTTTTAGCAATACAGTGAACAGTGCCACTATCAACAGCAGTGCACCACCAAGGTTTCAGAGCTGTTTTTTGGGGTACAAATGGAGTTCCCAGTGCACCACACTGCTGTGCTGAAAGCCAGACAAGAAAGGCTCGAGCAAACTGGCAGATGGTTCTTTTATACTGTTCGGACAGGCTTTGTTTTTGCTCAGCTGCCGGCCGCGCGCAGGTACCTGACGGGAAAGGGAAGCAGCCGCTGTCTCCAGATCAGTCGTGTCGGGCGTTCGAAGCGATTAGATGGAGTGGTTCGGCTCGCTGCGTCTCATTAAAGCTTGCTGTCTGGCGACGTGAGACTCCGGCTCTCCGGCACCTAGGGGAGGTCATCCGGCGTGAGGCCGCCGCTGTCTTGAAAACACGTTAAACAAAGATGTTCAGCCAGCGGAAGAGCGTAGGGGAATACTTTAATACACTGATATGTCTCTCACATGGGCAGTGCTCGACCCCCCCCCAAAAAAAAAGGTGCTGCGCTTTTGTTGGTTCAGAAAACACAGGACTGTGTTGAGGCACCTGCCCCACGTTTTAAGAAGTGTGTGGCATTTATGAGCGTTAGCCTTCGTCTCGCGGTGGAAAGCCACACCTCGGGTTCACACTCTTGCTGTGGGTCCCTGCTTATTCAGAGGTTGAATCCCGTGGAGAAAATGAGCTCACCCCTTCATTTTGGGCGCGGGGGCTTGTTTACGGGCAGGTTTGAGGGAAATGTGAGAGATGCTGGGACGCAGCGTTAATCCTCCTGACCTCTGTTTGATATGGTGCTGCGCAGTCTATGCCCAGAAACTCTGTAAGAACCAGATTACCCAGTGTGGAGTTAATGTGTTCTCCAGTACACAGGGGGGAGTTTTTGTGTGTGTGTGTGTGTGTGTGTGTGTGTGTGTGTGTGTGTGTGTTGGGGAGATTAGGGGATGTGTGGAATCTGTAGTAAGCCAACGCAAGTTGAATCCAGCTATTGTTTCTTTGCATATAGCAATGAGCTCTGATGAGTCAGTGTGTGTGTGTGTGTGTGTGTGTGTGTTGGGGTGGGTTAGGGGATATGTGGAATCTATTTCAACCCAGTGCAGGTTGAATCCAGCTGTTCTTTATACTGGGAGGAACTCTTTTTAGTGTGTATGTGTGTGTGTGTGTGTGTGTGTGTGTGTTTGAGAGAGAGAGAGAGAGAGAGTGATAGATGGACTGAGGGAGAGAGAGAGAGAGAGAGAGAGAGAGAGAGAGAGAGAGAGTAACGGATGTAAGTACACTGCCGTGTTTGTTTTTATCCCTTTGAGAAACAACAGAGCCAGTGCAGTTCTGTGTGTGAGTTCTGTGTGTGCGCCGCAGGAGGGCATACAAATGATGCTGCATCAGGATTCATGAAGCAGTTCGCCTTGCTACAAGTGAAGCTTCCATTCCGTCCGCGTCCACAAATGAATCCTGCTGACGCAAGGGATCCTCTCACAAGTGACGCGTGCCGCCACTCCAGCAGCCAGAAAGCGCGTGTGGTGCTCCATCCATCAGCTCTCTCATCGGTAGGCTGCTAGATGCCCAAGAAAATACGGCGGATTAAAATAAAATTTGCCTCGAGTAAAATGGGTTAGGATCGGTTCAGGTGAATTCATTAGACTGCCTCTGACAGTTACAATAACCTGTGTGGCGGTGTGTGGAAAGTAAACAGCAAGCTAGAAAACTAGCTTTAAGCACGCCCTTGGATGGACAGCTGTCTTTGTAGGTTTGTTTTCTTTTACCTGAGTTTGTAAAAAAAAAAAAAAAAAAAAAGAAAAAAATTGCAGTCTCGCATGGGAAATTGCATATTGTTCCTACGTTAGAATGTTAAAATAGAGGTCAAACGTTCAGATGGGAAATTCTAGGAAACCTTGCTCTGCAAGCTGTGTTCTAAACACGAGCATTAACGACAAGGCCGTTGAAAATATGCCTTTATCAAGGCTAGGCACTGAACAGCATTTGCTGAAAAACAGGAAAAAAAAACATGAATATTCCATTAGTCTAATTTTTAGAAACGGGGTAGATTCAAGGCTGCCGATAATTATTCTGTATCCAAATGAGCGTGCATTTTATGTTACCTGTGACGAACAGAAAATAAACACACCCAAAGAGAAATAAGCACAATAGAATGCTGTTATCAAAATAAATGGTGCTTTACAGTAGCACTGCATTTACTGTCATGTAGTTAGGTGTCCTGAAGGTACTTCATTATGTTGGACAATTTACACAGGACAGCATTAGTTGTCCTGACAGTCCGTGTATAGATAAACTTGTTTTTACATACATGCAGAGCTTTCCCAATAGTTACTCTTCAAATGAATGTTTGTGCTGTGAAATTTTCATGCAGACCAAAAAACTGCTGTGTATCTGTCCCTCTGTATGTGCAGTATATTTTGGAACAAAATAAATGACGTACATGTTTGATACATATGCTATTCTAATATATATCTAATATACAACATATAAACAAGGGCGGCAGTGTAGCATAGTGGTTAAGGAGCAGGACTCGTAATCGAAAGGTTACAGGTTCGATCCCCGCTGGGACAATGCTGCTGTACCCTTGGGCAAGGTACTTAACCCACAATTGCCTCAGTAAATATCCAGCTGTATAAATGGATAACATTGTAAAGAACTGTAACCTATGTAAGTCGCTTTGGATAAAAGCGTCTGTTAAATGAATAAATGTAAATGTAAACACACATGCTTCCACGCATATGCAGGTATAATATATGATTTTGCTGTTCCTGATTTTTACTGTTCCTGTATCTTCCTCCTTAAATTCGCTCAAGCATCTTCTCCCCCTCCTGCCTCCCCCGTTTCTAAAAATAGGCGATCTCCGACGGGCCTCTCGGTTCAGTCTGAGCTCATGCGCCTCCGTTTAATTTTATGGAGAGGGATGCGTCAGGCGTTGGGTCAAAAACAACTGCGAAATCAGCACTTATTGATCAGAGATCCTGGGGACGGACCAATGTTCCCTGTAAGATTGATCTGTTATTCCTCTCGTCTTCTCGGCCGCAGCCAGTGAGGCCATCGCTCTCTTGACTGTCGTCGTTGGCCGCTGGGCGGGGAGGGGCAAGCCGGGTTGAGTCGGGTTCACCGGGGTCGGCCTGCGGTCACCCCGCCGTGTCCGAAACACCTCGCGGTGCCGGGCGGCGGTAACGGTCAGCTTATTCAAGCCGTAAGCATTAGCGTCAGTTTGAACCCATACGAAGAGGCTAGCCTGAGAGATGTTCCTTGAATTATGTTCCTCGTGGAGCCTCCTCTGATCAATAGTGGCAAATAGCCGATCTCACACAACTCATTTGTTAGAGTGACAGAGCTTGTTCCATAAATAGAAGCTGTATTCATTGCCGCTCGCTGTGTTTTCCTGGGGTTGGCCATTTAAACTGCTTAGTCTTGGCTGTTGTTCCCTTGGTCGTTGTGCTTAAGTGCATTCTTGGCTTTCATTACGTTATCCCATCTCTTTTATTATGAGCTTGCATGTATGCAGAAGCCTCTTGCTTTTAGTATTGTAAGGTCTCCGTTAGCTGCTCTTAAGCGCATTTTTGTTTTGCCAAAACACAAGTCAGAGTGGTTTCGGCAGAATACGGTCTTGGAGCCAACAAACAGTCATCGGCTTGATTGATTTATGCACTTTCCCTGTCTTGGTTGTTTCAGTATTTTCAATAATGCATTTCCTGTGAAAATACTAGAGGCTCTGAGACACAAACACTGAATATTTTCCTCGTTTGCAAGAAAAAAATCTGTATCCCGTTACACATTATTGTAAGTCCAGATATTTCTCTGTCCAAATAAATATTGACAATCCCTCTTCCTTACAGTGATGTTTACTTGACATGTAAAGTAACACTGTTAAATCTACCTGAGAGGACTGAAATTAACAGCCATTTTAGAGATGCAGGAGAACTGTAGCCAAACTCAGCCATGTCAATCAGACATTAGTGTTATCATTGGTAGTCACCTGTAATCTGAGCAATGCAATTGTGAGGGAATTTTAAAAGAGAGGGTCTGTGTTTGCCTATTTTGCTGGTATGAAAAATACATTTTATGGAAGGACAAGCTGCAGTCGCGGTGGAAATTGAAATGTAACTGACAGGGATTGCATTCAGCAGAGCCGATGATCATTCACAACCGAAAGCTGGAAAATGCCTTCATTTTTTTGACAGCTAAATTGACCAAACTGAAAATTAAGCCACTTAGGTAAAAATAACGCAACATCTCCACGGAGAATCGCTTCTAGAACATTTTAAAAGGAAGACTAGAATGTTAGTATTTTGTTATGGTTCAATACATTTACATAATAAAAGGCTCAAACAGTTTTGAATGTGAATTAATTATATCCTTTGTAGATTGGCAACTGTAACTTCGTCCGTTTATACAGTGGGAGAATATTGACTGAATTCAGCTGAAGTACTGTGCTTGAGGGCACGTAGTAGGTTCTTACAGTGATTATCACCTCCACCTCTGGTTTCTTAACCAACTATTCACAAACTTACCTTCTCAAATTGCTGAAATCTTCTTTTCCAGCATTAGCCTGCTGCCTGCTGTATGGCCACCTGAAAAGGATCTGTGAGGTGAATTGTTGTCTTGACGCGCGCCGGCTGTCGTCACCGACGTCTCCGCTACCCCGACTTCGGCCCAGGAACCCCCCCCTTCCTGCCCCGCCCGGTTTCCACGGCGGCCAGCCCTGATTGATTACAGCGGCTGAACGGCTCTACATATAAATCACTGCTTCGCCCCGTTCCCCATTAATCACGGCCCCTAACAG